>NC_029790.2:53665695-53665853 GCF_000816755.2 Arachis ipaensis | reverse complement strand
TGTAGTTTGCAATGTCTGCAAACCATGGTGTTTCCTGAATGGCAAACAAATGCTCATCCGCTCAGAGATCAGAGATTTCAAGAGAGGGGAATGACGCCCCTTCTATTGGCTCTATCCGGGACAGATGATCAGCCACTTGGTTCTCTGTCTGTCTCTTA
>NC_029790.2:53639565-53665516 GCF_000816755.2 Arachis ipaensis | reverse complement strand
GGCTAGCATAATAAATGACATGCAGAAGCTTGTTATGCCTCTGCCCCAATACTGCACCAATGGCGTGATCACTGGCATCACACATTAGCTCAAATGGTAATGTCCAATCTGGTGCAGAAATGACTGGTGCTGTGATCAGCTTGGCTTTCAGTGTTTCAAACGCCTGCAGACACTCTGTGTCAAACACAAATAGCGTGTCAGCAGCTAGCAGATTGCTTAGAGGTTTTGCAATTTTTGAAAAATCCTTTATAAACCTCCTATAGAATCCTGCATGCCCTAGAAAGCTTCTAATTGCCTTAACATTGGCAGGTGGTGGTAATTTTTCAATTACCTCTATTTTTGCTTGATCCACTTCTATTCCCTTGTTTGAAATTTTATGCCCAAGGACAATCCCTTCAGTCACCATAAAGTGACATTTTTCCCAGTTTAAAACTAGGTTGGTCTCTTGGTATCTTTTCAAAACTAGTTTCAAGTGATCAAGACAGGAGCTGAATGAGTCTCCATATACTGAGAAGTCATCCATAAAGACTTCCAGAAATTTTTCCACCATATCAGAGAAAATAGAGAGCAGGCATCTCTGGAAGGTTGCAGGCGCATTACACAGCCCAAATGGCATCCTTCTGTAAGCAAACACTCCAGATGGACATGTGAATGCTGTTTTCTCTTGATCCTGGGGATCTACTGCAATCTGGTTATAGCCTGAGTAGCCATCTAAAAAGCAGTAATAATCATGACCTGCCAGTCTTTCTAGCATCTGGTCTATGAATGGTAAAGGAAAATGATCCTTTCTGGTGGCTGTATTGAGCCTTCTGTAGTCAATACACATGCGTCACCCTGTAACTATTCTTGTAGGAACCAGTTCATTCTTTTCTTTATGAACCACTGTCATGCCTCCCTTTTTTGGGGACAACTTGGACAGGGCTCACCCAGGGGCTGTCAGAAATAGGATAAATAATCCCAGCCTCCAGTAATTTGGTGACCTCTTTCTGCACCACTTCCTTCATGGCAGGATTTAGCCGCCTCTGTAGTTGAACCACTGGTTTATCATTATCCTCCAACAAGATTTTGTGCATGCATCTAGCTGGGCTTATGCCCTTAAGGTCACCTATGGACCACCCAAGAGCTGTCTTGTGTATAGTGGATGCAGGTATTAGGTTGATGCTTGCCCCCAGATCACATAAAGCTGTCTTGGTGCAATTACCTTCTAATGTGCATGGTATCAGAAAACTCCCAGGGTCTTTAAGCTTTTTAGGAAAGTTTTTCAGAATGACTGCACTGCATTCTTCAGTGAGGAGAACTCTTTCAGTTTCTCTCCAATCCTTCTTATGACTCAAGATCTCTTTCATGAACTTGGCATAAGAAGGTATTTGCTCTAGTGCCTCTGCAAATGGAATCTTTATTTCAAGGGTCCTAAGATAATCTGCAAAGCGAGCAAATTGCTTATCCTGCTCCTCTTGGCGGAGTTTTTGAGGATAAGGTATCTTGGCTTTATATTCCTCAACCTTAGTTGCTGTAAGTTTATTTCCTACAGAAGTGGTTGAGGAAGCCTTTTTAGATGGGTTGTCATCAGCACTTGTGTGTGTCTGATCCCTCACTGGAAATTGAATACCAGAGTTAGGAGCTGGAGTGGCGTTAGACGCCAGCTTCCCAATTCTTCCTGGCGTCTGAACGCTAGAACTGTGCTCCTTTTGGGCGTTCAACGCCAGATCCTTGCTTGTTTCTGGCGTTGAACGCCAGTCCTGAGCATGGTCTGAGCGTTCAGCGCTAGCCTTCCACCAAATTTCTGGTGTTTTAGTAACCACCTCTTGGCTTGGTCTTTTACAGCAAATGGAAACAGTAATAATCTGTAGACATCCTGATCTACTTCCTTATCATGTACTGTGTCAGCAATTTGTAAAAACTGTGCCAGAAACTCTGTAGGTTCTTCCTGTGGAAGATCGGAATACTGGTAGCTTTGCTGCACCATGATAATGAGCTGAGGATTCAACTCAAAGCTACTAACTTTAATGGACGGTATGCAGATACTACTTCCATATGAAGCAGTAGAGGGGTTAGCATATAACCCCAGAGTCCTCCTGGACTGTTCATTTCCACTTAGATCCATGATGGAGAAAGGGAGATGAAAAAAAAAATTAAAAAAATTATTTTTATTTATTTATTTATTTATTTCAAAAATGAAATAAATTAAAATAAAATAAATAAAAATGGTTGAAAATTTTCGAAAAAACGAGGAGAGAGAAAGTGGTTAGGAACTTTTGAAAAGGATATGATGATTTTTGAAAAAAGTTTTAAATTTTGAAATAAAAATCTGGATTTTAAAGGTAAATTTCGAAAATTTGCTTTAAAATAGAGAGAAAAGATATTTTTGAATTTAAAGAGGAGAGAGAAAAACAATAAGATAGCACAAGATTTAAAATTTTTAGATCTAATGCTCCTTGTTTTTGAAAATTTTGGAGGGAAAACACCAAGGAACACCAAACTTAAAAATTTTAAGATCAAGACACAAGGAAAACTCAAGAACACTTTGAAGACTCACAAGAACACAAGAACATGAAGAAAGAACACCAAACTTAAAATTTTTAGAAAACCCAACTAAAATTTTCAAAAACCAAAGGGAAATCAACAAGAAAATACCAAACTTAAAGTTTGGCACAAAATTTAATAGAGAAATTATTATTTTTGAAAAAGAAGATTTTGAAAAGAGTATACCAAATTGCCACGAACTTAGACCAATGCTCTAGCCAATTGGGCAGTAAATATAACACTTGTTTTGAAGAAGTATTTTTAAATAACTAAGAATAAATTTTTTTTTTTTGAAAACTAATGTTTTAAAAGGGCACAAGAAAAATAAGAAAAATCACAAAACAAGAAAAACCAGAGATCAAACAGGAAAAGTCAATAAAAAAAATAATTTTCGAAAAAAATTTTTTTTTGAAAGAGAAAATAAGGATTCTAAAGTTTTAACCAGAAACAATAATAAGAGACTCTAAACCAAAAAGAAAAGTTTTTCCTAATCTAAGCAACAAAATAAACTGTCAGTTGTCCAAACACGAACAATCCCCGGCAACGGCGCCAAAAACTTGGTGCACGAAAATTACTTCACACTATGTAATTTCGCACAACTAACCAGCTTTGGTGCCAGTTTGGGCGTTTAACTCCAACTTTTATGCCAGTTCTGGCATTTTGACGCCAGAATTTTTATGCTGACTTAGAACGCCAGTTTGGGCCATCAAATCTCGGGCAAAGTATGAACTATTATATATTGCTGGAAAGCCCAAGATGTCTAATTTCCAAAGTAATTGAGTGCGTGGTGCACTAAAATTACTTCACAATATGTAATTCCGCACAACTAACCAGCAAGTGCACTGGGTCGTCCAAGTAATACCTTACGTGAGTAAGGGTCGATCCCACGGAGATTGTTGGCTTGAAGCAAGCTATGGTTATCTTGCAACTCTTAGTCAGGTTATTAATTAGTGGATATCAATTGACTTGCAAATGAACAAGAGAGCATGAATTAACGGTTACTTGTTATGTGGTAAATGAGAATATGTTGGAGTTTTGGAGATGCTTTGCCTTTTGAATCTCTGCTTTCTCTCTATCTTCTTCTTCAAGCACGCACGTCCCTCCTATGGCAAGCTGTGTGTTGGAGGATCACCGTTGTCAATGGCTACCATCCTTCCTTTCAGTGAAAATGGTCCAGGTGCACTGTCACCGCACGGCTAATCATCCGTAGGTTCTCGATCATACCGGAATAGGATTCGCTATCCTTTTACGTCTATCACTACGCCCAGCACTCGCGAGTTTGAAGCTCGTCACAGTCATCCAATCCCAGAATCCTACTAGGAATACCACAGACAAGGTTTAGACTTTCTGGATTCTCAAGGATGCTGCTAATGTATTCTAGCTTATACCACGGAGATTCTGATTAAGGAATCTAAGAGATACTCATTCAATCTAATGTAGAACGGAGGTGGTTGTCAGGCACATGTTCATAGGTTGAGAATGGTGATGAGTGTCACGGATCATCACATTCATCATAATAAGGCGCAAATGAATATCTTAGATAGGAACAAACATGATTAAATAGAAAACAGAAATACTGGCATTAACTCATCGAGGCACAGCAGAGCTCCTCACCCCCAACAATGGAGTTTAGAGACTCATGCCGTCAAAAGGTACAAAGTTTAGATCTAAAATGTCATGAGATACAAAACAAGTCTCTAAAAGTTGTTTAAATACTAAACTAGTAACATAGGTTTACAGAAAATGAGTCAACTATGATAGATAGTGTAGAAATCCACTTCTGGGGCCCACTTGGTGTGTGCTGGGGCTGAGACTAAAGCTTCTCACGTGCCTGGGCTATTTTGGGCGTTCAACGCCAGGTTGTAACCTGTTTCTGGCGTTGAACTCCACCTTGTAACTTGTTTCTGGCGCTGGACGCCAGACAGCAGCATGAAACTGGCGTTGAATGCCAGTTTACGTCATCTATCCTTGAGCAAAGTATGAACTATTATATATTGCTGGAAATCCCTGGATGTCTACTTTCCAACGCAATTGAAAGCGCACCATTTGGAGTTCTGTAGCTCCAGAAAATCCATTTTGAGTGCAGGGAGGTCAGAATCCAACAGCATCAGCAGTCCTTTTTCAGCCTAAATCAGATTTTTGCTCAGCTCCCACAATTTCAGCCAGAAAATACCTGAAATTACAGAAAAACACACAAACTCATAGTAAAGTCCAGAAATATGAATTTTTCCTAGAAACTAATGAGAATAAACTAAAAACTAACTAAAATATACTAAAATCTATATGAAATTAACCCCAAAAAGTGTATAAAATACCCGCTCATCAGTAAGCGCCAATTTGGCTTCTGTAGCTCCAGAAAATTCACTTCGAGTGTAGGGAGGTCAGAATCCAATAGCATCTACAGTCCTTTTTCAGCCTCTGAATTAGATTTTTGCTCAGGTCCCTCAATTTCAGCCAGAAAATACCTGAAATCACAGAAAAACACACAAACTCATAGTACAGTCCAGAAATGTAAATTTTGAATAAAAACTAATACAAATATACTAAAAAGTAATTAAAACATACTGAAAACTACCTAAAAATAATGCCAAAAAGCATATAATTTATCCGCTCATCAATGCCATGGTGAGTGATGGGGTTTATGATGCAACGGTGGAGGCAAGAAGGAGGCATTTGTTGTTTGCTGTGAGAAATGGTATCTAAGGAAAGAACTACGTTGGAAGCATCGCATTCTAGACATGCGAGGGACATGGATAAAAGCATGAGGTACTTCCATAACTTAGCTTCGGCGAGAAGGAGGAACAATAGGATTGATGCTCTGGTTATTAATGAAAGGTCGATAAGGAATCAAGCAAGGATTAAGGTTGCAATTAGGGACTTTTATAAGGATCTATATCATCACGAGGAGTCTCCCTTGGTGGGTTTCAGAGACGGTCTGGTGGAAATAATCAGTGAAGAGGATGCATTGGCTTTAGAGATGGAATAGACTCCTGAGGAGGTTAAAGAGGCAGTGTGGGACTATGAATGATCTAAGGCTCCAGGAAGCGATGGGTACAACATGAGCTCCATAAAAAAAAGTGTTGGGCTGAAATTGGTTCTGAATTCACGACAGCGGTGTTGGGTTTTTTCCAAACGTCCAGGCTACCGGCGGATGCCAATATCACTTGGGTGGCACCGGCATCTAAGTTTACTGGTGCAAAAGAAATCAAAGACCTTAGGCTGATTAGCATGGTAGGGTGTGTGCATAAAGTCATTTCGAAGATGCTAGTTAGGAGAATGCGAGCAATAATGCTAGGACTAGTAGGTGAGAGATAGAGTACTTTTGTTAAGGGACAGAAGATTCACGCGGGGCGCTTATTGCGTGCGAAACTATTCATTGGATTAAATTGAGAAGGAAGGAAGTGGTGATAACAAAGTTAGACTTCCAGAAAGCATATGATAGAGTCAAGTGGAGCTTTGTGGACCTTGTGTTACAAAAGATGGGATTTGGACAAAGATGGAGGGGGTGGGTTATGGTGTGTGTCAGTATGTGCATGTCAGTTTTGATAAACAGTTCGCCATCTAAGCTATTTAAGATGAAAAGGGGCCTGTGACAAGGTGATCCACAGTCTCCATTTTTGTTTGTACTTGTTGTTGATGTTCTACATAGGATGTTTGGAGAGGCGGTTAGAAACAGTGGTGTAGCTCCGCTACTGGTTGGTAGAGATCACATTCAGTTGTCGCATCTTCAGTTTGCGGGTGATACTATTCGGTTCTACCCTCCGGAGGAAGAGACCATTAAGAATTGCAGGAGGATTCTTCATTGCTTTGAATTGGTGTTGGGGTTAAGTATAAATTTTGATAAATCCAGCCGATTCCTATTAACCGTGACAAGCAATGGGTACAACGCATGTGTAGTGTGTTGGGCTGTAAAGAAGCCGCTCTTGACGCATGAGCATCTTAAGTACTTGTTTTCTTGTGTATTTTTGGATAAAATTCAATGCTTGTTGCTTGTTTATCATGTTTTTTTATATGGAATTTTATTAGTACTTTGAGTCCTCTGGTTTATGATTCAATGATAGGAAAATAAAGACAAAAGGAAAGCAAAGTACATGAAAAGGAAGCAACCAGAAAAGCATCTGATAGGAGGCAGAAGGCGGCATATCATGTTACGTGATCATCTTTTCTATCTTTTCCTAGTGAATTTGCACATGAATTTGTTAAGTTTAATCAAGATTTAAGTTTTTTTAAGCCACTATGAATGCTACTGATAGAGAGGATCATGTCGATTAGGAATTTCTCAAAATAAGATTCCCTTCATCAGTAGCATAGTCAAAACCGACAATCTATCCTCTCAAATCAAAGTTTAATTTTAAAAATCCAAAATATAAACTGAGAGTAATTCAACCTTGGGTCGTCTTCCCTAGGAATGCAATTCGATGTGTTACACTTTCGGTTGTGAAGAAAAGGCGTTTTTGAAATCAAAGAACGAAAGATTAAAGGAACTAAGAAATAAAAGAACTAAGAAATGATCAAAATTGAAATCAATCCAACTAAAAAGGAAACAAGGTCAAAACTAGTGAAAATGCAATGATATGTATAAAAGAGCCTTGACTTGGGAATAAGGATCCAAGGAATCCTATCATCGTCATAACCACAACTATGATAATTATGATGAGTCAATCTCGCCTAGTCAACCCCTGACATCGAGGAGTAGATCAAGCAAGCATAATTGACCTTAATCCATAAGTCCTAGCAAACTTACTAATTTGTTAGTAAGTAACTAGCGTCAATGGAAACAAGAGTCCTAACTACCCAAGAATTACCGCTAAATGTCGGACATTATGACTCTAGTATCCTAGGAACTCAAATTCCAAGCCAAGGTGTCAAAATCTACTCAAATTCTAAAGTTGCCATTTTCACAAACACTTGGTGGGCATAAAACCAAAATATGAGAATTTGCAAAGGAAAATGAAAACTATGACCAAAGTATTCACAATATCAACAATAAACATTTACTCAAGCATATGTAAAGCATAAAACATTAAATTCATCAATCAAAACTTCATGAAACCCAAAATTGGAAATATTAACAAAGTAACTTGAACCAAGAGAAAATGAAAGTAAAGATGATGTAATTAAAGAGAAATTGAGAGTACTTACAGCTAAAGAGGCAAAATCCAAGATCAAAACTTACTATAAAATGCTACAATGTAAATTTAATAAACCCTAGGAGAGAATTTGCTATCTACACTACTCCTACTCCCAATTATTGTTGTCAAACTCTCTAAGTGAGCTACTCCTAAGTCATGCCTTCATGTATCATCATTTCCCTTTGATGTAGCACTCCTATTCAGCATCAAGCCTCCCAAAATTCGGCCAAAAGCCCCCAAAAACCACGGATCACGTATTTCATTAATGAATCCACGTGTCGACCTGAGCGTATGCACAGGTGTGTGCGTACGCACACTTCGCTGAAAGTTCACTTGTTTAGTCCCAAATAGTAGATTAGAAGGCCCAAAACTGGTGTCCAACGCCAGCTACCTGCCCTCTTTCAGGAGTCCAGCGCCCAAAGAGCAGAGACCAATGTACAAATGCTCAAAGAGGACCCCGTAGCTGGCGTTCCATGCCCGAGAGACCTCATAGCACATGGATCTCATCAAAGCTCAACCCAAACATTCACCAAGTGGGCCCTAGAAGTGGATTTTAGCGCTAAATAGACTGTTTTACCCTTACTAGTCATTTGTTTAGTATTTAAGGGATTTTATTTATGTAATTCAGACAATCTTCGATTCAGGAGACCGTCATACACGTTTACTTTGTTTTATCTTCATCATGAGTTTCTATACCTCCTAGGTTGAGGGGAGGAGCCCTGCTGAGTCCTATGAATTAATAAAAGTATTACTATTTCTCTTCGATCCATGTTTGATCAATTCAAGGATGTATATTCGTTCTTCATCACTATGAATGCATTGAACTGGCAAAAGGTTATCACATTCCACATGGCTTCAGAGTGCGTCTTTCATCGGACAATGATGAACTGCCAGTTTGAATATACGTCTCTCAGACGGCTAATCCACGACTTCGTTGGGGATTTCTCGAGACATCAGTTCAACTAATTTCTGGGGAGATTAGGGTCTCTGTGGTAGAGGCTAGAACCAAAGGCGCAGCATTCCTCCGATCCGGAAGATTTGACCTTGTTTGTGACATTTTGAGTAGGATCATCAAGGAGAATGAACTGTACGAGCTTCACCCTCAATCAGAATGGATCTGCACTAAACATGGGGTTTAAATCTAGAAGAGTATTGCAGCTGCTCAAACCAGTGTCAATCACATACAGTCTTCCATTGAAGAAATCACTCACAAGCAAAGAGAGCAGTAGTACCAGAGTTAATCCAGAAAGGCAAAGCAACTCTAATCATCAACTCTATTCGTATCGTTATTTCTACTTAACATCAAAACATTTATGACATATAATCATTCAAGGTTTACATAATATAATCCAACTCCTTCTGATTCCATCTGACTAAGACCTGCAAAACAACCATTGCTTGCTTCAAATCACAATCCTCGTGGGATCAACCCTGGCTCACTTAGGTATTACTTGGACGACTCAGTGCATTTGCTGGTACAGCTGTACGAAAGTGTGGGGTTTGCGTACACGCACCAAGTTTTTGGCGCCATTGCCGAGGATTGTTGAGTTTTGACAAACTGACGGATTGTCTTGCTCCCTAGATCGGGTAATTTATTTTATTTTATTTTCTTTGAGTCTTTTAATTTTTGTTTTCTTCTTTTCTAGTTTTCGAAAAAATCAAAAACCTTTTTCATATAGTTTATTTTTTCTTATTGATGCACGGAAACTTGTCTCTCAACAAATTTCCCTTCGGCAAGTATACCAAATTGTCGTCAAGTAAAAACTCACAATAGAGTGAGGTCGAATCCCACAGGGATTGATTGGTCAAGCAACTTTAATTAGAGGAAAGTTCTAGTTAAGCTAAGCAGAAATTGAGTTGAGGAATTGCAGGAAATTAAATGGTGGGAACGTAAATAACAGAAGGTGTAAATGCTGAAAATAAATGGGAGAATGTAAATAACGAAAAGTAAATTGCAGAATCTTAAATGGGGATTTGGGAAGATGAGCATAAAAGTAAATGACAGAAAATAAAGAGAATGGGTAAGATCAGAAATGGGGGATTCCTTGGGCTCAGGAGATGTTTTATTCTCCGGATCAAGTTCATCCTCATCTCTTCCTCAATCAATGCATTCATTGATCTCCTTGGCAATCTTAAGTGATTGGATCCCAATTCATTGGCAACCCAATCTCTCTAAGCTTGAACAATTGCCCAATTCCTTGATTTAATTGCTCATGGGAAGAGATGAAGTTTGGTCACTGATTATACCACATGCATTCCCAAATCAAAGTGTTGGTAGGATTATATGTCACTATATCCATCCAAACCCCAATTTGGTCCAGCATGAGAAAGCATTTCTAGCATGATCTCCTCATTCCTCTTCCAATGTTCCGAGGAGATCCAATTATGGAAAGCTTCTCTTCCAAGATAGCTAACCAATTGGATGACGAATGAAAGCTTTCTAGTAAAATCAAGAGAAAAGAAAGAAGAAGAATAATAAAAACTATTATTGATCCATCAAATTACAACAGAGCTCCCTAACCCAATGAAAAGGGGTTTAGTTGTTCATAGCTCTGGAAATAGAAAGCAAAAATGAAAAGTACATTCTGAAAATAAAACTAGAAGTTGCAGAGAAAGTAAAATATACAGTGTAGTTCTCTGAAATGCCAAGCTCTCTATCTAGTTCAAAACTACTCCTATATATACTACTCTTCTGATCTTCTAGTTGACTCTTCAAGTCTTGGATATGGGCCTTTGATCTTTAGTTGAAGCAGTTACAGTCTTCAGTGGGCTTAGCTTTGCTTGCAAAGAGAAAGTGAGTCAGGCATGGTAGCAAGTTAGTTAGGACGTTAGTGGCGTTAACGTTAAGTGTAAAATTGGGTTTGAAAACGTTAGTGACGATAACCTTTTTCACTAATGCTCCAAACCTAGTTGACCTACGTTAACTTCAACGTTTGTGGCACTAACATGACCACTAACGTTGGCTCTTGGTCCTTCACAAACACTA
The DNA here is from genome assembly GCF_000816755.2 of Arachis ipaensis. Lineage (NCBI taxonomy): Eukaryota > Viridiplantae > Streptophyta > Magnoliopsida > Fabales > Fabaceae > Arachis > Arachis ipaensis. The sequence goes on along the minus strand of NC_029790.2, from coordinate 53,654,875 downwards.
TTGGCATTCACCTTTTCCAATAACGTTGCTCCTTGCTTCTTTTCCCCATGTTAGTGATCTACGTTAGTGTAACTAACGTGGCCCTTAACGTGCGTATGCCCAAGCTTTGAGAGCGTTAGTGACACTTACCTTTGTCATTAACGCTTCAAACGCCCCTTCTTCGCACGTTAGTGCCTCACATTAATTGCATTAACGTGACCACTAACGTGGTGGTGATTGCCATCTCCAACGTTAGTGACAAAGGTGAGTGTCACTAATGTTGGACTATCATTCCTTGCTCCACATTTCCTTTCACGTTAGTGGTCTTAACGTGACCACTAATGTGGGCAATATTGGCTTAGTCCAACGTTAGTGACAAAGGTGAGTGTCACTAACGTTGGCGATTCCTTGCCCCTCCCACGTTAGAGTTCACGTTAATGTAATTAACGTGACTCTTAACGTGGCCAATTGTGCCCTTTTGGAACGTTAGTGGTATTCACTTTTACCACTAACATTGGAGCTCCCCTTTTCCTCCACGTTAGCTCCCACGTTAATGTAATTAACGTGGGCTATGATGGCTTTCGAAGGCGTTATTGGTGATCACTTTTTTTATTAACGCTGCAAACTTAATCCCATTCCACCTTAGTGGTCACGTTAATTAAACTAACGTGGCTCTTCCTTGCTTCCTTTGTCTTGAAATCAAGCAAATAAAGTGCATCAAAGCTTGGTTCTTAATCATGAGATCATGCATCATTCATTTTATCATTCAATTCATGCAAAACTCTCAGGAAATCATGCAAATTTCACAATGTTTGCTTGAATCAAGGTGTAAGTGTATATCTACCCAAAACATGCTTATTTACTAAGAAAATGCATGAAACTACCCTAAAACAGTAGAGAAAAGGTCAGTGAAACTGGCCAAAATGCCCTGCCATCACAACACCAAACTTAAAGCTTGCTTGTCCCTAAGCAAGTACTGAAACATAAGAATAATGAATGAAAGAACAAGAGAAACAAGTTCTTATTATAGAAGTAAAGTTCTTGGTTTATGGGGTTTCATGCATAGCAACTTAGGTTCATTCCTTTACTGGTTTTCAAGTTCCTATCATGCTCATGAATACTTGCTTGATTGCATCCTATGAGATCCTTATTCTTTGATCCCCCTTTCTTTTTAGGGTTTATTGCATTCTTAGGCTAAGTGCTCTGTGAGGGGGCAACTCTATAAAATAAGCTTTCAGCCAACACTCCTGAACCAGTTGGTTCAAGGTGCTAGGTGTTGAAACACCCCTAAGGACTTACTCCCTCAAGTCTCTTTCCCCCATACATGCACACCACATGCATATGGTTTATTATTTTCTTTTACTTGAGGTCTTGGTATCCAGCATCTCTTTGGATCACTAAATGTTCTATAGCAAGGTTGCTCATGATAGTGGATTTTCAGTTGATAATCCCGGGTTAGTTAACCCAAGTTACCAAGTGATGAAGCACTCCTGAGAACTTATTCATCCAAGCAGATCCCTGGCACAGGAACACCACAGACACATCCCTTAAGAATTAAACCCTTGGTACCTAGCCTTATTTCTTATTATTTTTCTTTCTTTTTCTTTCAAACTCTAATTGTTCTTTTTCTTTTTCTTATTAGGATCTTGTTGTTTATCTAGTCTCATAGAATGTGCTTCAAGCATGTTATTCAATACACATGAGTGCCCTTATACCTTATAGGTGATCCAACTTAGCTAATCTATTACCACCCACAAACCTTTAGGACTTACTCCATAAGATGAACCCCACTCTGGTTCCTTTCATAACACTTTCTTTTTTCATTTAACTCAAAAGGCAAGCATACAATTAAGCAAGGTGAAAGTGAAAACAGGTAACTTGGACCAGCACACATATGACAAAAGCAAAGAAAACAAACACTAAATTCTAGTGACTTAAACCAAAGAGTAACTATTGACAGGGGCACATTCAGACTTCCAATTTAAGCATTCTCAAGCAGATGGAATCAAGTAACAACACAACCTTTTGGTGGTGACTTCTAGCTCCCCCTTTGTTGTCATCATCCATAGCTTTTGCATCCTTCTTCGCCTCCTTGGATGATGGTGCACCATTTTTCCAGAAGATTGATTGAATTCCTGCAATGTTATTAGAAGTTGGTTGTTCCCAAAGCACTTGAGAAATAGTTAGCATGCATGTATGCTTGTGAATTTCTAAACTTAATTTGGTGTGTGAACACCAAACTTAGTTCCTTGCCTAATGCAACAGATTGAATACATGCAGATAACCTCATGTGCTTTTATTAATAAAACGACTATGAACTAGAAACTAAACTATTGTTAAGTGGTTTCCCTGATTAGTTGGGGCTAGCAACTTGTCATTGAAGAGGTGTAGTGTGATTCTAACTGAAATCTTCGGTGAAACACCAAACTTAGAATTACACATTCACTCTTGGATTATTTTGGTGTGCAACACCAAACTTAGCTCCTCACAATACAGGGAAAACTACTTGTAACTTTTATTGAAATGATCATGAGAAGGAAACTACCTTAGGTTGGATTGCCTCCCAACGAAGCGCTCTTTTAGCATCGCTAGCTCGACGATTTCTCCATTAGTTGAGATGATACTTCATTTTGGGGTTTTCCCCCATGTTGCCCATGTAGTGTTTCAGCCTTTGTCCGTTCACCGTGAAAGTACTCTTTGAACTTTCATCCATGATTTCTATGTGTCCATACGGCGAGACCTTTGTGACAAGAAAGGGTCTTGGCCACCTTGATTTGAGTTTCCCAGGGAAAAGTCTCAATTTGGAGTTGTAGAGGAGCACTTGCTGTCCTTTTTCGAAGCTCCTGGGTGTCAGATTGAGGTCGTGTCTTCTCTTCGTCTTTTCTTTATAGATCTTGGCATTTTCATAGGCTTAAGATCTAAACTCCTCCATTTCCTGCAGCTGCAAGACACTTTTTTTACCAACAACAATGCTATCAAAATTTAGTAGCTTGAGAGCCCAGAGGGCTTTGCGTTCCAGCTCCAATGGTAAATGACAGGCCTTTCCATACACCAGTTGATATGGGGACATCCCGATTGGTGTTTTGAATGCTGTTCTGTATGCCCAAAGAGCATCATCTAGCTTCTTCGACCAGTCCTTTCTTGATGCTCCTACAGTCTTCTCCAAAATCCTTTTTAGCTCTCTGTTAGATATCTCGGTTTGCCCACTTGTTTGGGGGTGGTAAGGTGTGGCAACCTTGTGTTTTACCCCGTATCGTAGGAGAAGAGCTTCTAGTGGTCTGTTATAAAAATGGCTCCCTCCATCACTGATGAGCGCTCGTGGGACTCCGAACCAGCTAAAGATATTCTTTCTGAGGAAGTTCATGACCACCTTGTTATCATTTGTTGGGGTTGCAATTGCCTCTACTCACTTGGACACGTAATCTACTGCTACCAAGATATACTTGTTTGAATATGAGGTTGGGAATGGTCCCACGAAATCGATTCCCCACACATCGAATAGTTCCAGCTCTAAGATGAAATTCTGTGGCATCTCATTTCTTTTGGGTAAGTTTCCAGCTCTTTGGCATTCATTGCAGTTCTTTACTAGTTCTTTGGCATCCTTGAAAAGGGTGGGCCAAAAGAATCCACTTTGTAGCACCTTAACTGCAGTTCTTTCCCCTCTAAAGTGGCCTCCATAGCACGAGCCATGGCAGTTCCATAGGACCTCTCGTCCCTCTTCTTCTGAAACACATCTTCTCAGGATTCCATCTGAACACTTCTTGAAGAGATATGGCTCATCCCAGACAAAATATTTAGCGTCATTGATGAGTTGTTTTTTTTTTTGATGTTTGTTGATCTCTGGAGGCAAAGCCCAGTTGCCTTGAAATTGGCAATGTCTGCAAACCAGGGTGCTTTGTGAACCGTCATTAACTGCTCATCTGGGAAGAACTCATTTACACTTGCATCATGTGTTCCACCTTTGTCATGAGGGATTCTGGATAGGTGATCGGCTACCTTGTTCTCCACTCCTTTCTTGTCTCTAATCTCAATATTGAATTCCTGCAACAACAAGATCTATCTTATCAGTCTTGGTTTTGATTCCTGCTTGGCAAACAAATATTTAAGTGCTGTGTGATCTATGAAAACAATCACTTTGGCACCAATGAGGTATGATCTAAACTTGTCAAATGCAAAAAATATTGCCAGCAACTCCTTTTCAGTAGTGGTATAGTTTCTTTGAGTGTCATTGAGGACTTTACTGGCATAGTATATCACATGGACCAAATTATCTTTCCTCTGTCCTAACACTGCCCCAACTACAAAATTAGATGCATCGCACATAGTTCAAATGGTAAGTTCCAATCAGGTGGGGAAATGATAGGGGCGGAGGACAGCCTCTTTTTCAAGTTTTCGAATGCTAGCATGCACTTTTCATCAAAGACAAATGGTGTATCAGATACAAGGAGATTGCTTAAGGGCTTGGCTACCTTTGAAAAATCTTTAATAAACCTTCTGTAAAAGCCAACATGCCCTAAAAAGCTCCTAATTGCCTTGACATCACTTGGTGGGGGTAATTTTTTAATGAGTTCCACCTTAGCTCTGTCTACCTCAATGCCTTGGTTAGAAACCTTATGGCCAAGGACTATTCCTACTGTCACCATAAAGTGGCATTTTTCCCAATTCAAGACCAGATTGGTCTCTTGACATCTTTTTAATACAAAGGCAAGGTGATTTAGGCAATTAGGAAAGGAATCCCTGAATACTGAAAAGTCATCCATAAAGATTTCAATGAATTTCTCTATCATATCTGAGAAGATAGAAAGCATGCAGCGTTGAAACGTTGCAGGAGCATTACATATCCCAAATGGCATGCGCCTATATGCAAAAATATTTTTTCTTGGTCTCTCGGATCAACCACTATTTGATTATATCCTGAGTAACCATCTAGAAAACAGTAATATGCGTGTCCTACGAGTCTTTCCAGCATCTGATCCATGAAGGGGAGTGGGAAGTGATCTTTTCTTGTAGCTTCATTGAGTTTTCTGTAGTCAATGCACATCCTCCATCCTGTGACCGTTCTTGTAGGGATGAGTTCGTTCCTCTCATTGGGTACTACAGTGATTCTTCCTTTCTTGGGGACCACTTAGACGGGGCTGACCCATGGGCTATCCGAAATTGGGTAGATTACCCCTCCTTGCCACAGCTTCATGATTTCCTTCCGTACCACTTCTTTCATGACTGGATTTAGCCTCCATTGGGGTTGGATGGAGGGTTTAGCATCATCTTCTAACAGTATCTTATGCATACATATGGCCAAACTAATTCCCTTCAGGTCAGCAAGGGTCCATCCAATGGCATCCTTATGCTTTTGTAATACTTGGAGTAGTTCCTCCTCTTGTTCTTGGCTGAGGGCTGAGTTTATGATCACTGGGTAACTTTCATTCACTCCTAAATATGCATATTTGAGAGTGGACAGCAGTGCTTTGAGTTCAAATTTGGGTGCTTCTTTTCTTTCATTCTCCTCCTCTAATGTGCCCTGAACATGAACCTCAGCTGTTGCAACCTCTTCACTTGATGCTGATTCCTCTTCTTCTGTTAATCCCTCAAGTTCTTCTTCTTCAAAAGTCTCTTGTACTGCATCTTCCAGTGAATCCAACCTTATACATTCTCCCAATGGTTCTTATGGGTAACTCATGGCCTTGAACACATTGAATATCATCTTCTCATTGTGTAGTCTCAGGGTAAATTCACCTTTTTAGACATCAATGATAGCTCCAGCAGTGGCTAAGAATGGTCTTCCCAGGATGATAGAAGCCTTGGCTCCTTCCTTCATATCCAACACTACAAAGTCTGCTGGGAAGATAAAGTCTCCTACCTTCACCAACAAGTCTTCTACTATACCGTGAGGAAACTTGAATGATCGGTCTGCCAGTTGTAGGGCCATTTTTGTTAGCTTGGCCTCCTCAATCCTCATTTTTCTCATCATTGATACGGACATCAGATTTATGCTGGCTCCTAAATCACATAGAGCCTTTTCCACTGTGATTTATCCTATAATACAAGGAATCTGGAGCTCCCAGGATGCTTCAATTTCTGGGGTAGTTTATGCTGAATGATGGCACTACATTCTTCGGTTAGTATCACAGTCTCGTTGTTCTTCCAGCTTCTCTTCTTGGTCATCAATTCCTTCAAGAACTTGGCATAGAGCGGCATTTGCTCTATTGCTTTAGCAAAGGGTATGTTAATCTGTAGTTTCTTGAAGATTTCTAAAAATCTTGAGAATTGGCTGTCATCCCCCTTCTTCTTCAATTGTTGAGGGTATGGGACTTTTGGAACGTATGGCTTCAGCACTTTTCCTTCTTGATGTGAATTGGAAGTGGGAACTTGAACTTCATCTTGTTCCTTTTCCATTTCATTTGAGTCCTTCTCTTGTGGTTTCTTGGAGGTCTCCTTCAATCCCCTCCCACTTCTGAGGGTGATAGCCTGACACTCCTCCCTTGGGTTTGAATCAGTGTTGCTGCAAAGGTTATGGCTGGGAACTTGCTTAAATAGGTAGCCAATTTGTGTTTCAAGTTTTTTGATGGGAGCATCTTGATTCTGCATATTGGATCGCACTTCCTATTGGAACATTTTACTGTCTTGAACTTCTTTGCATATACATTCAAGTAGAGTCTCAATCCTTGAGAGTCTATCTTCGGATGGTGATGGTGAGTTGAGGTAGGAGTGGTGAGACTGGCCATTTTGGTTTTGGTATGGATATTGAGAGGTATTGTTAGGTGGGTGCTGATATGATCTCTGTGTGGAATGTTGGTGAGTTGCATTGTTGTTGGGGTTGTGACGTCTCTGATCTTGGCCTTGATCTTGTTGATTTCCCCACCCAAAGTTTGGGTGGTTCCTCCAACCAGGATTATAAGTCTTGGAGTATGGATCATGGGTCTGCCTAGGTGAGTTTCCAATGTAGTTGGCTTGTTCCTGGTCACCCTCTTCCTCTATGTTTGCTCCCTCTTGAGCTGCTGATGATGTGGGGACTGCTGCCACTTGGTTCCTTTCCATCTTCTTGGAAAGGTCAGTCAGCTGCTTGGTGATCATCTTATTTTGAGCCAGCAGTGCGTCCATGTTGTTCAGCTCCATCACTCCTCGAGTGTTGCCCCTTTCAGAAGTGTAAAAGTAGTCATTCTCAGCTACAGTCTCGATGACATCTATGGCTTCTTCAATGGTCTTCTTCTTGTTCAGAGATCCCCCGGATGAGTGGTCCACTACCTTCTTTGATTCATAAGGTAGACCCTCATAGAAAATGTGTAACTGCACCCATTCATTATATCTGGCAGGCACCTTCTTGTCAAGTCCTTAAACCTCTCCCATGCTTCATAGAGAGTTTCACCATCTTGTTTCCTGAAGGTTTGTACCTCAGCTCTCAACCTGTTAATTCTTTGAGGAGGGTAGAATCTCACCAAGAATTTGTTTACCATATCTTCCCAGGTTGTTAAACTCTCCTTCGGGAAGGATTCCAGCCATTTGGATGCCTTATCCTTGAGTGAAAAGGGAAATAGAAGCAGCCTATAGGTGTCAGGATGAACACCATTAGACTTCATAGTATCACATATCCTTAGGAAGGTGGTGAGATGTTGATTAGGATCTTCTTGGGCACTTCCTCCGAAAGCAAAGTTGTTCTGGACCAGGGTGATGAGCTGGGGTTTTAGTTCAAAGTTATTAGCATGTATGGTTGGCTTTTGGATGCTACTTCCACAGTTTACTGGGTTTGGATTGATATAAGAGCCTAGAACTCTTCTCTCTTGCCTAGCATGATTTACTGTTCCTTCTCTGGCATGGTTATGAGCCTCTTCTTCATGGTGGTTCTCCATATTCTCCTCCATAGTTGTTTCAAAATACTCTTCCTCTTCCTCAGCACCAACGACTCTCTTTTCTCTTGCTTCCCTCCTTAATCTAAGGAAGGTCCTCTCGGGTTTAGAATCAAAGGAAGTTGAAGCCCCGCTTCTTCTATCTTTCATACAACCAACAAGGCAAAAAGCAAGAGAGAAATTAAAGGGAGAAATTATTCTTGTTAGGAATGCTGTTAGTGTGAGTGATGCAATATATCATACAGTTAGTGGGTTGGTTAACTGACTTGTAAACAATGACGAAAACACAACAAACAGGTAAGGGATAAAGGAAAGAAAACAACTAAAACTGAAAGTAAATCACTCAAATGGAATTAAAACAAAACAAAAGAAAAATGCTCAATCTAATTATCCTCTAACTTAATCATTGTCGATACAAAATCAATCCCGGCAACGGCGCGATAAACTTGATGCACGGAAACTTGTCTCTCAACAAATTTCCCTTCGGCAAGTATACCGAATTGTCGTCAAGTAAAAACTCACAATAGAGTGAGGTCAAATCCCACAGGGATTGATTGGTTAAGCAACTTTAATTAGAGGAATGTTCTAGTTGATCTAAGCAGAAATTGAGTTGAGGAATTGCAGGAAATTAAATGGCGGGAACGTAAATAACAGAAAGTGCAAATACTGCAAATAAATGGCAGAATGTAAATGACAGAAAGTAAATTGCAGAATCTTAAATACGGATTTGGGAAGATGAGCATAAAATTAAATGACAGAAAATAAAGAGAACGGGTAAGATCAGAAATGGGGGATTCATTGGGCTCAGGATATGTTGTATTCTCTGGATCAAGTTCATTCTCATCTCTTCCTCAATCAATGCATTCATTGATCTCCTTGGCAATCTTAAGTGATTAGATCCCAATTCCTTGGCAACCCAATCTCTCTAAGCTTGAACAATTGCCCAATTCCTTGATTTAATTGCTCATGGGAAGATATGAAGTTTAGTCACTGATTATACCACATGCATTCCCAAATCAACGTGTTGGTAGGATTATATGTCACTATATGCATCCAAACCCCAATTTAGTCCAGCATGAGAAAGCATTTCTAGCATGATCTCCTCATTCCTCTTCCAAGGTTCCGAGGAGATCCAATTATGGAAAGCTTCTCTTCCAAGATAGCTAACCAATTGGATGACGAACAAAAGCTTTCTAGTAAAATCAAGAGAAAAGAAAGAAAAAGAATAATGAAAACTATTATTGATCCATCAAATTACAACAGAGCTCCCTAACCTAATGAAAAGGGGTTTAGTTGTTCATAGCTCTGGAAATGGAAAGCAAAAATGAAAAGTACATTCTGAAAATAAAACTAGAAGTTGCAGAGAAAGTAAAATATACAGAGTGTAGTTCTCCAAAATGGCAAGCTCTCTATCTAGTTCAAAACTACTCCTATATATACTACTCTTCTGATCTTCTAGTTGGCTCTTCATGTCTTGGATATGGGCCTTTGATCTTTAGTTGAAGTAGTTACAGTCTTCAGTGGGCTTAGCTTTGCTTGCAGAGAGAAAGTGAGTCAGGCATGGTAGCAAGTTAGTTAGGACGTTAGTGGCGTTAACGTTAAGTGTAAATTTGGGTTCGAAAATGTTAGTGACGATAACCTTTTTCACTAACGCTCCAAACATAATTGACGTACGTTAACTTCAATGTTAGTGGCATTAACGTGACCACTAACGTTGGCTCTTGGTCCTTCGCAAACGTTATGGGCATTCACCTTTTCCAATAACGTTGCTCCTTGCTACTTTTCCCCACGTTAGTGATCCACGCTAGTGTAACTAACGTGGCCCTTAACGTGGGTATGCCAAAGCTTCGAGAGCATTAGTGACACTTACCTTTGTCTCTAACGCTTCAAACGCCCCTTCTTCCCACGTTAGTGCCTCACGTTAATTGCATTAACGTGACCACTAACGTGGAGGTGATTGCCATCTCCAATGTTAGTGACAAAGGTGAGTGTCACTAACGTTGGCATATCATTCCTTGCTTCACGTTACCCTTCACGTTAGTGGTCTTAACATGACCACTAACGTGGGCAATATTGGCTTAGTCCAACGTTGGTGACAAAGGTGAGTGTCATTAACGTTGGCGATTCCTTGCTCCTCCCACGTTAGAGTTCACGTTAATGTAATTAACGTGACTCTTAACATGGCCAATTGTGCCCTTTTGGAACGTTAGTGGTATTCACTTTACCACTAATGTTGGAGCTCCCATTTTCCTCCACGTTAGCTCCCACGTTCATGTAATTAATGTGGCAACTAACGTGGGCTATGATGGCTTTTGAAGGCGTTATTGGTGATCACTTTTCCATTAACGCTGCAAACTTACTCCCATTCCACGTTAGTAGTCACGTTAGTGGTCACCTTGGGATTCATCCATGGATATTATTGAGCTTAGGGGCGTTCTCTTCCCCATGTCAGCTTGGGGGATTCTCCCCATGGTGTATTTTGAGCTTGAAAACATGTAGGGATGGCTACGTAACTGACAGTTGATATCAACAGCCATAGAACAGGCATGCATCATGTGCATTTGTTTGTTTTGTCTGCTATGCATTATTTGGGATTACCTAACTGAATATATTCCCTGCTAACTGCTATATTTGCTATTTGCACTACATGTTTCCTACTTGTGCGTGAAACTATTTGTTTGCTTGTCTTTGCTGATTCATGGATGATGGAGGATCGGAGGAAGGGTAGATTGGTTTGGTGTTAATGCTAGAGTTTAAAGTAAGTAAGTAAGTTTAGGATACTTAGATCACCTACCCCTTTTATGGCTTCTGCTTAGAAATTAAATTTTATAACTGTATGTTGGAGTTCTAGGATTGCCTCTGGCATTCCCAGGACTTTATATATTATATGCATGACACCTTTACCATGCTAAAAACCTCCAGTTCTCACCCCATACTGTGTTGTTGTTTTCAGATGCAGGTCGAGCGGCACCTCGGTAGGCGTCTGAAGGTTAAAGCTTTCTAGTAAAATCAAGAGAAAAGAAAGAAGAAGAATAATGAAAACTATTATTGATCCATCAAATTACAACAGAGCTCCCTAACCTAATGAAAAGGGGTTTAGTTGTTCATAGCTCTGGAAATGGAAAGCAAAAATGAAAAGTACATTCTGAAAATAAAACTAGAAGTTGCAGAGAAAGTAAAATATACAGAGTGTAGTTCTCCAAAATGGCAAGCTCTCTATCTAGTTCAAAACTACTCCTATATATACTACTCTTCTGATCTTCTAGTTGGCTCTTCATGTCTTGGATATGGGCCTTTGATCTTTAGTTGAAGTAGTTACAGTCTTCAGTGGGCTTAGCTTTGCTTGCAGAGAGAAAGTGAGTCAGGCATGGTAGCAAGTTAGTTAGGACGTTAGTGGCGTTAACGTTAAGTGTAAATTTGGGTTCGAAAATGTTAGTGACGATAACCTTTTTCACTAACGCTCCAAACATAATTGACGTACGTTAACTTCAATGTTAGTGGCATTAACGTGACCACTAACGTTGGCTCTTGGTCCTTCGCAAACGTTATGGGCATTCACCTTTTCCAATAACGTTGCTCCTTGCTACTTTTCCCCACGTTAGTGATCCACGCTAGTGTAACTAACGTGGCCCTTAACGTGGGTATGCCAAAGCTTCGAGAGCATTAGTGACACTTACCTTTGTCTCTAACGCTTCAAACGCCCCTTCTTCCCACGTTATTGCCTCACGTTAATTGCATTAACGTGACCACTAACGTGGTGGTGATTGCTATCTCCAACGTTAGTGACAAAGGTGAGAGTCACTAACGTTGGCCTATCATTCCTTGCTCCACGTTACCCTTCACGTTAGTGGTCTTAACGTGACCACTAACGTGGGCAATATTGGCTTAGTCCAACGTTGGTGACAAAGGTGAGTGTCATTAACGTTGGCGATTCCTTGCTCCTCCCACGTTAGAGTTCACGTTAATGTAATTAACGTGACTCTTAACATGGCCAATTGTGCCCTTTTGGAACGTTAGTGGTATTCACTTTACCACTAATGTTGGAGCTCCCATTTTCCTCCACGTTAGCTCCCACGTTCATGTAATTAATGTGGCAACTAACGTGGGCTATGATGGCTTTTGAAGGCGTTATTGGTGATCACTTTTTTCATTAACGCTGCAAACTTAATCCCATTCCACGTTAGTGGTCACGTTAATTAAACTAACGTTGCTACTAACGTGGCTCTTCCTTGCTTCCTTTGTCCTGAAATCAAGCAAATAAAGTGCATCAAAGCTTGGTTCTTATTCATGAGATCATACATCATCCATTTTATCATTTCAATTCATGCAAAACTCTCATGAAATCATGCAAAGTTCACAATGTTTGCTTGAATCAAGGTGTAAGTGTACATCTACCTAACACTTGCTTATTTACTAAGAAAATGCATGAAACTACCCTAAAACAGTAGAGAAAAGTTCAGTGAAACTGGCCAAAATGCCCTGGCATCACTTATCTTTTCTTATCTTACTTCTGATCTTATTTTAAATTTAAATCTTTTCTTATCTTCTATCTTATTTTAATTTTAAATCTTTTTCTTAATTAATATTTTATCTTCTCTCTCTTCTATTTCAAAACTTCCTAACTAACTCTTCTCTTCATAAATTTTCAAAAACACTCCTTCTTCTTCTCTCTCTTATTTTTCAAAACTACATAACTAACTCTCATCTCTCTTCATTTTTGAAATTTCCCTCTCCTTCTCTCTCCTCTATTTTTGAAAATTCAACATTCAAATTCTAAAATCTTTTTAAATTATGAACCTTAATTTTCAAAAATTAATTAATTAAATAAATAAATAAAAATTAAATATTTTAACTCTTATTTACTCTTTCGATTTATACTGCTCTTCTTCTCACATCTATATTATTCAACTCTACTCCCCCACTCTATTTTTCCTTCTCAACTTTCATCTTCTATCACTTAATTACTTCTATCCCCTATTTTTAAAGTATTCTTCTTCTACTTCTTTTATTTCTTTCCTGTCTTCTTCTTTCTTCACATCGAACTTTAAGAAGGAGCTTCTGTCTATTGGCAGATAAAGTTTTCTTCTTTTTCTTCTTTTTCTTTTCTTCTTATTTATAACCAGGAACAGGGATAAAGAACCCCTCTTGAATCCTAATCCTGAACCTGAGAAGACTCTGCAGAAGCATTTACAAAAAGCTAAATCACAACACTCCGGAAGAGACCTTTCAGAAAGTTTTGAACAAGAGACAGAGGATACGACCAAACCTTAGGAGGAGCCTAAGAAGGTCCTTGGTGACTTCACCATGCCTACCTCTGACTTTTATGGCAGAAGTATCTCTGTACCTGCCATTGGAGGTAACAATTTTGAGCTAAATCCTCAGTTAGTCTCTCTTTTGCAACAGAATTACAAATTCCATGGACTTTCAATGGAAGATCCACATCAGTTGTTAGCTGTGTTCTTACAGATCTGTGATACTGTAAAGACTAATGGAGTTAATCCTGAAGTCTATAAGCTGATGCTCTGTGGGAACTAACATGAGAAGTGAGAGTTGGCGACAACGTTAGTGACACTTAACATTGTCACTAACGTTGGAAGCAACCACACAACCCCCCAGGGAGCCACGTTAACTTCCACGTTAACTAATTAACTTAGTTAACGTGGAAGCTAACGATGAGGGATGAATGATGAGCCAACGTTAGCGACACTTAACATTGTCACTAACGTTGGGATGGCTAAGAATGGCCACATTAGAAGCCACATTAACCTAGTTAACGTGGACTCTAACGTGAGATCTAGGGGCACATTGGAACGTTAGTGACAATGTTGAGTGTCACTAACGTTCTCAAAGTTTGGCAAAGCCACGTTAGAAGTCACGTTAACCTAGTTAACGTGGGCTTTAACGTGAAGCACAAAGGGGCACACTGGAACGTTAGTGACAATGTTGAGTGTCACTAACGTTCTCGAAGGTTGGCAAAGCCACGTTAGAAGCCACGTTAACCTAGTTAACGTGGGCTTTAACGTGAAGCACAAAGGGGCACACTGGAACGTTAGTGACAATGTTGAGAGTCACTAACGTTCTCAAACTTATACTTTCACTAAATGTTAACACCCCTAACGCCCTGAGCTAAAGTCTCTGCTCACTTAGCACTTTCTCTCTGCAAGTAAAGCCAAGCCCAAATGAAGAAAAGAACTGCTTCAAACTCAAGATCCAAAGGCCCAAGACGTGAAGAGCAAACTAGAAGCTGAGAAGAGTAGTATATATAGGAGTAGCTTTGAATTGTTAAGGAGTACTGGAGGCTGGAAAAAGTGAACTACTCTCTGTATTTTATCTTCTCTGCATTTTCTAGTTTTATGGTGTATTCTCCTTCTTTGTTTTCATTTTCAAGAGCTATGAACAACTAAACCCTTTCATTGGGTTAGGGAGCTCTGTTGTAATTTGATGGATCAATACTAATTTTCATTATTCTTCTTCTATCTTTTCTCTTGATTTTACTTGAAAGCTTTCGATCTTCATCCCGTTGAGTAGTTATCTTGGAAGAGAAGCTATTCAAACTTGGATCTCTTTTGAACCTTGAAAGAGGAATGAAGAGATCAAGCTAGAAATACTTTCTCATGCTGGAGCAAATTGGGTTTGGATGGGTATGTGACTATAACCCTCTCAATACTTGATTTGGGAAATGCATGTGGTATAATCAGTGACCATACTTCATCTCTTCTCATGAGCAATTGACCAAGGAATTGGCTATTGATCAAGATTTGAGAGATTGAATTGCGAGAAATTGTAATTCAATCACTTAAGATTGCCAAGGAGATCAATGAGTGCATTGATTGAGGAAGAGATGAAAATGAACTTGATCCGGAGAATTGCAACATCTCCTAAGCCCAATGAACTCCCCATCTCTGATCTTACCCATTCTCTTTAATTTTTGCCATTTACTTTTATGAGCAAATCCCCCATTCCCATTTACAATTCTGCAATTTATTTTCAGTCATTTACTTCCAGTCCTTTAATTCTAGCATTTACTTTTCTGTTATTTACATTCTCGCCATTTTATTTTCTGCAACTCTCAACCCAAATTCTGGATTCGCTCAACTAGAACATTCTTCGAATTAAAGTTGCTTGATCAATCAATCCCTGTGGGATTTGACCTCACTCTATTCTGAGTTTTTACTTCACGACAAATTCGGTACACTTGCCGAAGGGAAATTTGTTGAGAGACAAGTTTTACCCGCATCATGTTTATGGCGCCGTTGCCGGGGATTGATTGTGCATCAACAATGATTAAATTAGAAGATCACTAGATTGAGCATTTTTATTTTGTGAATTTCATTTTCTGTTTGAGTGATTTACTTTTTGTTTTAGTTAAACTTCTTCCCTTCCCCCTCTACTCTTTTGTTTTTCTTTGTTATTTTCAATTCTGTTTGCTAACCCACTAACTGTTTGATATATTGCATCACCCACAACTAACATTAATTCTGACACAAATA
>NC_029790.2:53621581-53639280 GCF_000816755.2 Arachis ipaensis | reverse complement strand
CTTATCACCCTTGTTCAGAACAACTGTTCGTTTGGAGGAGGTGTTCAAGAAGACCCCAATCAACATTTGACCACCTTCCTGAGAATATGTGACACAGTGAAGTCTAATGGTGTTCACCCTGACGCCTATAGACTGTTCCTATTTCCATTCTCACTTAGGGATAAAGCAGCCAAGTGGCTGGAATCCTTCCCAAGGGAAAGCTTGGCAACTTGGGAAGACGTGGTGGACAAATTTTTAGCAAGATTTTACCCTCCTCAACGAATCAATAGGCTGAGAGCTGAGGTTCAAACTTTCAGGCAACAAGATGGTGAGACTCTATATGAAGCATGGGAGAGGTTCAAGGACTTAACAAGGAGGTGTCCACCTGACATGTTCAACGAATGGGTGCAGCTGCACATTTTCTATGAAGGACTCTCTTATGAGTCAAAGAAGGCCGTAGACCATTCATCCGGAGGATCTTTGAACAAGAAGAAGACTATTGAGGAAGCCATAGATGTTATTGAAACAGTAGCAGAGAACGACTACTTCTATGCTTTCGAAAGAGGGAACACAAGAGGAGTAATGGAGCTAAACAATGTAGATGCTCTGTTGGCCCAAAACAAGCTCATTACCCAGCAGCTGGCTGACCTCACCAAGAAGATGGAGATGAACCAAGTAGCAGCAATCTCCACTTCATCAACAACACAAGAAGGAGTGAATGAAGAAGCAGAGGGGAGTCAGGAGCAGGCCAACTACATTGGGAATTCACCAAGGAAAAACTATGATCCATACTTCAAGACCTACAACCCTGGATGGAGAAACCACCCAAACTTTGGGTGGAGAAGTGAGCAAGATCAAAACCAAGACCAGAGACGTTACAACTCCAACAACAATGCATCTCACCAGTAATTTACACAGAGGACATCTCATCACCCTCACAACAACACTTCTTCACACACCTATCAAAACCAAAACAGCACATCTGCTCCGAATCACTCATCAATTGATGACAAGCACTCTAAGATTGATGCCTTACTTGAAGGAATATGCCAAGAGATTCAAGAAAATAAGGTGTTCAAAGAGGTGGTGCGAGCCAATATTAAGAACCAGGGAGAGACCATCAGGAAGTTGGAATTCCAGGTGGGATATTTAGCTGAGAAAATTCCCAAACCTACTGATAGCTTCCCAAGTGACACGGAGAAAAACCCCAAAGGAGAAGCAAAGAAAGTAAGATGGGAAGATTGCAAAATGGTTACTGCGAGTGATCAAGAGACTGAAGACAAGCAAGGCAAACTTTGCAAATAACCTGAAGACAACTCAACAAAGGAGGAGGATAGAGATCGCCAAGAACCAGAAATATCACAACAAGAGCTGCTGAAGCTCTATGCACCCTTCCCTCAACTGCTCAATGGTGTTGTGGGAAAAAGAATATACTCAAGGTTCCTAGGCTTGTTTGCATCTCTGCATGTGAACATACCATTCATCAAGGCAATTTAACAAATGCCTGCATTCATCAAGTATATGAAGGAACTTCTTCCCAGGAAAAGCTCACTCAAAGAAGGCCAGACTATAGTGATGAACAAGGAATGTAATGCCCTTATTCAACCTGAGTTGCCTACAAAAAGAAGAGACCTAGGGAGTTTTCACATCCCTTGTACCATAGGTGAAACTATGTTCGATAAAGCACTATGTGATTTGGGGGCCAGCATCAACTTACTGCCCTTATCCCTGGCAAAGAGGCTGCATATCAATGAGATAATACCCACAGATGTAATCATCAGACTGGCTGACAAAACTCAAAAGCAAGCAATAGTAGTGGTGGAAAATGTGTTGCTAAAGGTTGGAAAATACTTTCTCCCAACAGACTTTGTCATCCAGGACATGGAAGAGAGTCACACTCATCCAATCATATTGGGAAGACCATTCCTAGCTACGGCCAGAGCACTTATCAATGTAGAGAAAAGGGAGCTAATATTGAGAATCCATGATGAACGACTCAGCTTCAATGTGTTCAAACTCTCACAAGAAACAGATCAAGAGGACAAGGAACTAAGCACAAATGATAATGAGACACTGAAGGAGGAAACAAGCACTGAAGCACAGCCAGTTCATTCTGAGATCCCCTTAATAGATAAACAAGGAAAACAGCAATTGCCACAGCTCAAGGAAAAGTTAGAGGAACCTAAACCTCTAGAGGCAGGTGAAGACAGCATCACAACTCCTTGGAAAAAAGAGGTCACCAAGGGGAAGGCAACCTCAAAAGAAACAAAGAAGGTACCAAGGAGATGGAGGAACAAGAAGATCCCTACGGAAGACTTCTCTCCAGGGGATAGAGTTGTCTCACCTTACTTCCCAGATATTCCCCATAATCTCCCTACTGTACCATCTCAGTTACCTAAGGTCTTCACTATCAACAGAGTTCTTTCCCTGGAACATGTGGAGATCATTGATCCAACCAATGGATATAAGTCCACAGCAAGAGGGGAGGACTTTAAGCACTACCAACGACCCTGATGAAGGAAAAACGTCAAGCTAGTGACGCTATAGAAGCGCTTCATGGGAGGCAACCCATGTTTTATATGTTTTTAAAATAATGAATAAACCAATGTTTATGAATTTCAACCCAAACTTGACAAACACTTGGTGAAATCTTTATCATGCAGTATATAGTGAAGAACAAGTTTGGTGTTCAAAGCAAACCAAGATGCATGCTGGTCTTGGGAGCTTTGAACAAAACTTTTCATCACATTGCTTCAAACTAAGTTTGGTGTCACCCTATGGTGCCACCAAGATGCATATAAGGACCCACCAAAAGTTAGTTAGTTAGTTGGAATTCATAAATAAATAATCAAATCCTTTCTTCCCTTTTATTAATATTAGCCGTAAAGTTCATATGGTCATTTTAATATCTTTTCTTACTTTTCTTAGTTTGTCTTTATAGGAAAAGAAAAGGGGCATTAAAAGGGATAGATTGGACAACCAAACAAAGAAGGTTCGGACACCACAAAAGGAGGGGCTACACACTTGTTCTAAAAAGGGAATACATCGGAAAATGTTGCCATGCAACATTGAAAAAATGGCACCCCTAGAAGACTGAGCAATCCCCATCATAAAGTGATGATCCTTGTCTTCTAGCCATGCATAACCCCAACCATCCATCAAGTGACCACTTCATCAATCTACACCCTCCATTCTCTCACAACTTCTCTATATAAACGACCCTTGTCCGTACCACCCTTCATTGTCATCACACACCCTTCACCACTCTTCCTTTCGGTACAAGACACCCTCTATTCGATTATAAACATTCCTCCCCTCACTCTCTTCATTGCCATAAAACTCTAAACAATCAAAAGTCTCTACAACCTTACCACCTTCACATATTAACTATCATTCATGGCGTCTTCGGGTTCTAAAAGAAGGAAGGGAAAGGAACCCATGGAAGAACACCCATATGATGAAAGGAGATTTAGAAGCTTGCATCATGCATTACAATACGGGTGGATGGTTGATAAGGAAATCATTTATGAGCTGGGATTTCAAGTTACAAAGACTGAGTGCCCCGAAATCACAGAGAAGATAGAAAGGAGAAGATGGGAGCTCCTCACTGACCCGGTTATTAAGGTGAATGTAAATCTCATAAGAGAATTTTATGCAAATGCGGTTCGATATGATAAGAAGGATGAGTCTTACACGAGCTTTGTGAGAGGAAAGATGGTGGACTTTGGTCCTATGAGTGTCATGAGGGCATTGAAGCTACGGTCTATACAATTTGAAGAAGAAAGCTATCACTCAAGATTGGACAACCCCAATTATGACCAGATTCTGCAAGATATTTGTGTACGAGGAGCTGACTGGGAAATGGGTGCGGGAAATAACCCAAAGTTCATCAAGAGAACAGATCTCACTCCTGAAGCCAAGGGGTGGTTTGAGCTAGTAAGAAGGTCTAATCTCCCAGCTGCAAACAACTCGGAGGTGAATGTCAAGAGAGCCACAATGGTGCACTGTATACTGAAGGGAGGAGAAATCAAGTTTCATGAACTCAAAGCTGAAGGTATTAGAAAAATGGCAGAGAAAAGCGACTCAAGAGGAACGTTAGGTTACCCCAGCACTATTTACCGAATATGCAAGAAAGCTGGGGTAGTTTTTGAAGATGAGAACCCCATGTGGATAAAGGAAGGCATCCCAATAACTGTACGAAAGATGAAAGCTGTAGGACAACAATGGGGGGAAACATTCAACAGGATGGAACAAAGGCAAAACGAGCAACAAGAATCCACCCAGAGGCTAATCAACATCCAAGCACATCAAGGGGCGCACATACATGAGATGCATCGAAGACAAATAGAACAGGCATAACTATTGGACGAGCAAAGGGCATTCACAGAAGGAGTTTACATGAGCGAAACAGGACATCATATAAACACTCAAGCCAGTGAAGGAGGAGAATGGGAAGGCATTAAACGCCAGTGAAGAAGCCTTCACTGGGTGTTCAACGCCCAATCTGGCAGCAAGCCTAGCGCTAAACGCTAGTGAGGAACCCCTCGCTGGGCGTGCAACACCCATCCTGGGAGCAGAGCTGGTATTGAACACCATCCAGGGAGCACTGGCTAGGCATTCAGTGCCCAAACATCCAGGCTTCTTGGCATTGAATGCCAGTAAGGAACCCCTCACTGGGCGTTCAACGCCTAACCAGGTAGGCTTTCTGGCGTTGAACGCCAGTGAGGAATGATAGGAGATCTATTGTTAGTCTAGAATTTCACTAAATATAGATTCTCGTTGCAAGTATAGTCTAGACCAAAAAATAATCCTCTACCAAAGTTTAATTTCAAATCAATTATAAACCGAGATCAAGAGTAATTCAACCTCGGGTCGTTCTTCCCTAGGATGCAATTGGAGAGTGTTTCTTTTTCGGTTGTAGAGGATTAAAAGGGGTTTTATTGAATCAAAGAACGAAATATTAAAAGAACTTAAGAAATAAAAGAACTAAGAGATGAGCAAAATTGTTATTATGGCAATTAAAGAGAAGATGAGATCAAAACTAGTGAAAATGCTATAAATGTATGAAAAGCCTTGACTTGGGAATGAGAATCCAGGGAATCCTATCCTTGCCATAACCACAACTATGGTAATTATCATGAGTTAATCTCGCTTAGTCAACCCCAACCATCAAGGAGTAAGTCAAGCAAGAATAATTGACCTTAATCCATAAGTCCTAACTAACTTACCAAACTAGTTGATAAAAGGCTAGCGTCAATGGAAAGAAGAGTCAACTAACTCCCCAAGAATTACCACTAAATGTCGGACATTACGACTTTAGTATCCCTGGAACTCAAACCACAAGCCAAGGTAGGAAAATCTACTCAAAATCTAAGGTTGGCATTTTCACAAACACCTTGTGTGCATAAAAGTAAAATATGGAAAATTGCAAGGTAACATGTAAAAGTATAACCAACTATCAACAAAACCAAACATAAACAAGCAATCAAACATAAAAAAAGCATGAAACATAAAATTCATTGATCGAAACTTCAAGAAACTCAAAATTGCAAATATGAACAATGTAACTTGAACCAAAGGAAATGGAAGTAAAAGTGCTATAATCAAAAAGGAAATTGAGAGTACTTACAATTAAAGAAGCAAAATCCAAAATCAAAGCTTGCTATAAAATGCTACAATAGAAATTGATAAACGCTAAGAGAGCAATCTACTTTACTCCTACTCCTAATGCATTTTCTACCTAATCTAACCTAATGAAAGCTTTTTTTTCATATGTGTTGATATCCCCTTCATATAGCATTTCAATTTCAGCATTGTGCCTTCCAAAACTGGGCCAAAGGCCCCCAAAATCGCGAAGCACGTGTTTCATTAATGCAACTATGTGCAGGGACCTGTGCGTACGCACAGATGTGTGTGTATGCACAGCTTGCTATTTTTGGCTCCTGTGTGTACACACAGGTACTCGTGCACACACACATGCAAATTCTCTCTTGTGCGTACACACACAAGCTTATGTGCATGCACACTTGTCTGTGTGTGATTTTCCTTGTTTTCTTCATGTGTTCTCCCTTCTGCATGTCTCCTTCCACTTTTGGATATCCATTCTTTCCTAATTGAACTAAAATCACTCAACAAACATGTCATGGAACCAAATGGAATAAAAGTGGAACTAAATTGCTCAATTTAGGCACAAAAACGCATGTTTTCATATTTAGGTCCAAATTGGGGACAAAACACAAAAGTATGCTATTTTGGTGCTTAAGTGTGAGTTCATGTGCTAGAATCCATCCAAATTGAGTCAAAATATATCATCAAATATGGACTCATCAATTCCCCCACACTTAAACAATAGCATGTCCTCATGCTAAACCAATAAGGAGAATGATCAAAAAGGGGTAATCAACTTATTAAATGCAACTATGTATATCTATCTATACCTGTATATCTATCTATAGTATCTATATCAAATTGGTGAAAACAAACAACCAAATTCCTAACCAAGTATAGTTAAATAGGGCAAAGCAAGGAAATAATCCAATGCAACCAAAATCTAAAGAGTTGATCGAACTCATCAAAATGAAGCAACTTGCAAGAATACATGATAAGAGGAATGGAAACATAGAATCGAGTAATTGAACCCTCACTAGGTGTGTGTGCATGGTGCACGAAATTGTGATCATCAATGGCGCCAACAACTTGGTACGCATAATTGTAATCTCAACTCTTTATCACAACTCTGCACACCTAACCAGCAAGTGCACCGGGTCGTCCAAGTAATAAACCTTACGTGAGTAAGGGTCGATCTCACGGAGATTATCGGCTTGAAGCAAGCTATGGTCATCTTGTAAATCTCAGTCAGGCAGATTCAAATGGTTATGAAGAATTGATAATTAAAAGATGAATAAAATATATAATAGGATAGAGATACTTATGTAATTCATTGGTGAGAATTTCAGATAAGCGTATGAAGATGCTTTGTTCCTCCTAAACTTCTGCTTTCCTATTGTCTTCATCCAATCATTCATACTCCTTTCCATGGCAAGCTTTATGTTGGGTTTCACCGTTGTCAATGGCTACCTCCCGTCCTCTCAGTGAAAATGGTCCAAATGTGCTGTCATCGCACGGCTAATCATCTGTCGGTTCTCGATCATGTTGGAATAGGATCCATTGATCCTTTTGCGTCTATCACTACGCCCAACACTCGTGAGTTTGAAGCTCGTCACAGTCATCCCTTCCCAGATCCTACTCGGAATACCACAGACAAGGTTTAGACTTTTCAGATCTCAGGAAATGGCCGCCAATAATTGTAGCCTATACCACGAAGGTTCTAATCTGAGATTAGAAACCCATGAGAATATACTCCAGCTGTCGTTCAATGACTACGTTGAACATCATGTAGATCACTTTGTGGTTGTCAGGCACGCGACCTTGGCTAAGCGAGTAACGAAGATTGGGTGATTGTCACGGGTCACCCCTTCATTCTGACTTAACTGAATTAAGTACGAGAGTATATCTTGGAGAAGAAGTTGGCGTGAATTGAATAGAAAAATAATAGTACTTTGCATTAATTCATGAAGAACAGCAGAGCTCCACACCTTAATCTATGGTGTGTAGAAACTCCACCGTTGAAAATACATAAGAACAAAAGGGTCTAGGCATAGCCGAATGGCCAGCCTCCCAAAGATGAAATGTATTCCAAGATGAAAAAGTATGATTCCAGGATGTAAATACGATAGCAAAAGGTCCTATTTATAGAAAACTAGTAGCCTAGGGTTACATAATCAAGTAATTAATGCAGAAATCTTCTTCCGGGCCCACTTGGTGTGTGCTTGGACTGAGCATTTAAGCTTTCACGTGTAGAGACTTTTCTTGGAGTTAAACGCCAGCTTTTGTGCCAGTTTAGGCGTTTAACTCCAGCTTTTAAGCTAGTTTTGGCGTTTTGACGCCAGAATTTTTATACTGACTTGGTACGCCCGTTTAGGCCATCAAATATAGGGCAAAGTATGGACTATTATATATTTCTGGAAAGCCCAAGATGTCTACTTTCCAACGCAATTGAGAGCGTGCCAATTAGGCTTTTGTAGCTCCAGAAAATCCACTTCGAGTGCAGGAAGGTCAGAATCCAACAGCATTTGCAGTCCTTTTTCAGCCTCTGAATCAGATTTTTGCTCAGGTCCCTCAATTTCAGCCAGAAAATATCTGAAATCACAGAAAAATACACAAACTCATAGTAAAGTCCAGAAATGTGATTTTTATTTAAAAACTAATAAAAATATATTAAAAAGTAACTAAAATATATTAAAAACTACCTAAAAACAATGCCAAAAAGCGTATAAATTATCCGCTCATCACAACACCAAACTTAAATTGTTGCTTGTCCCTAAGCAACTGAAAATCAAATAAGATAAAAAGAAGAGAATATACAATGAATTCCAAAAACATCTATGAAGATCATTCTTAATTAGATGAGCGGGGCTATTAGTTTTTTGCTTCTGAACAGTTTTGGCATCTCACTTTATCCATTGAAGTTCAGAATGATTGGCATCTATAGGAACTCAGAATTCAGATAGTGTTATTGATTCTCCTAGTACAGTATGTTAATTCTTAAACATGGTTACTTTATGAATCTTGACCATGACCCTAAGCATTTTGTTTTCCAGTATTACCACCGGATACATAAATGCCACAGACACATAACTGGGTGAACCTTTTCAAATTGTTACTCAGCTTTGCTAAAGTCCCCATTTAGAGGTGTCCAGAGCTCTTAAGCACACTCTTTTTGCTTTGGACCACGACTTTAACCGCTCAGTCTCAAGCTTTTCATTTGACACCTTCACGCCACAAGCACATGGTTAGGGACAGCTTGGTTTAGCCGCTTAGGCAAGGATTTTATTCCTGTGGGCCCTCCTATCCACTGATGCTCAAAGCCTTGGATCCTTTTTTATTTTAACCTTGCCTTTTGGTTTACAGGGTTATTGGCTTTTTGTGCTTGCTTTTTCTTTTTCTTTCTTTTTCGCCCCTTTTTTTTGCATATATTTTTTTTGCAAGCTTTTTATTCACTGCTTTTTCTTGCTTCAAGAATAATTTTTATGATTTTTCAGATTATTAATAACATTTCTCCTTTTCCATTATTCTTTCAAGAGCCAACAATTTTAACATTCATAAATAAAAAATTCAAAATTATGCACTGTTCAAGCATTCATTCAGAAAACAAAAAGTATTGCCACCACATCAAAATAATTAAACTATTTTAAAATTTAAAATTCATGTACTTCTTGTTCTTTTGCAATTAAAAACATTTTTTATTTAAGTAAGGTGATAGATTCATAGGACATTCATAGCTTTAAGGCATAAACACTAAGATACTAATGATCATGTAATAAAGACACAAATATAAATAAAACGTAAAGCATAATTTTCGAAAAACAGAAAAATAAGAACAAGGAAATTAAAGAACGGGTCCACCTTAGTGATGGCGGCTTGTTCTTCCTCTTGAAGATCTTATGGAGTGCTTGAGCTCCTCAATGTCTCTTCCTTGCCTTTGTTGCTCCTCCCTCATGACTCTTTGGTCTTCTCTAATTTCATGGAGGAGGATGGATTGCTCTTGGTGCTCCTCCCTTAGTTGTCCCATGTTGGAACTTAATTCTCTTAGGGATGTGTTGATTTTCTCCCAATAGTTTTGTGGAGGAAAATGCATCCCTTAAGGCATCTAAGGGATTTCATGATGAGGAATTTCCTCATGCTCTTGTCCATGAGTGGGCTCTCTTGTTTGCTCCATCCTTTTCTTAGTGATGGGCTTGTCCTCATCAATGAGGATGTCTTCCTCTATGTCAATTCCAGCTGAATTGCAGAGGTGACAAATGAGATGAGGGAAGGCTAACCTTGCCAAAGTAGAGGACTTGTCCGCCACCTTGTAGAGTTCTAGGGATATAACCTCATGAACTTCTACTTCCTCTCCAATCATGATGCTATGGATCATGATAGCCTGGTCTATAGTAACTTTAGATCAGTTGCTAGTGAGAATAATTGAACATTGGATGAACTTCAACCATCCCCTAGCCACAGGCCACAACTTCATAGAAGTGGTCTTGATGCACCCTTGAGATGAATCTTTCCATCTCCCATGACTCGGAGGCAGAAGCTTTTGCCTTCTCTTTCCTCTTTCTAGAGGTTTCTCCGGCCTTAGGTGCCATAAATGGTTATGGAAAAATAAAAAGCTTTAGCTTTTACCACACCAAACTTAGGAGGTTTGCTCGTCCTCGAGCAAAAGAAGAAAGAAAAGAGTAGAAGAAGAAAATGGAGGAGATGGAGGGGGTTTTGTGGTTCGGCCAAGGGGGAGAAGTAGTATGTATGATGTGTGAAAATGAATGAGTGAAGATGGGTTTATATAGAAGTGGAGAGAGGGGTAGGGTTCGGCCATGTATGGGTGGATTTGGGAAGGAAAGTGGTTTGAATTTGAATGGTGAGGTAGCTGACGTTTTATGATGGATGGATGTGGATTAGTGAAGAAATTATGGAGAAGGGGGTAGGATTTGATAAGTGAGGGTTTTGGGGGAAGAGGTATTGAGGTGATTGGTGAAGTGTATTTGGAGAAGGGTGTAATGGGAAGGTGTGAAGAAGAGAGAGAGATGAGGTAGGTTGGTATCCTGTGGGGTCCACAGATCCTGAGGTGTCAAGGATTTCTCATTCCTGTACCATATTGGCGTGTAAATGCCCCTTGCTTGCCAATCCTGGCGTTAAACACCAGGTTGCTGCCCATTTCTGGCATTTAACGCCAGCTCTGTGCCCCTTTTTCGCGTTAAACGCCAGTCTGGTGCCCATTTCTGGCGTTAAACGCCCAGAATGGTGCCAGACTGGGCGTTTAACGCCCATTCTGCTACCCTTACTGGCGTTTAAACGGCAGTAAGCTTCTCCTCCAGGGTGTGCTATTTTTAATACTATTTTCATTCTGTTTTTGCTTTTTCAGTTGTTTTTGTGACTTCACATGATCATCAACCTACAGAAAACATAAAATAACAATGGAAAATAAATCGATATGATTAAATAAAATTGGGTTGCCTCCCAAGAAGCGCTTCTTTAATGTCAATAGCTTGACAGTGAGCTCTCATGGAGCCTCACAGATAGTCAGAGCAGGGTTGGAGCCTCTCAACACCAAACTTAGAGTTTGGTTGTGGTCTTTCAACACCAAACTTCGAGTTTGGTTGTAGCCTTCCAACACCAAACTTAGAGTTTGAATGTGGGGGTTTTGTTTGACTCTGTATTGAGAGAAGCTTTTCATGCTTTCTCTCCATGGTTACAGAAGGAGAACCTTGAGTCTTAAACATAAAGGAGTCCTCATTCACTTGAAGGACCAATTCTCCTCTGTCAACATCAATCACAGCTTTTGCTGTGGCTAGAAAGGGTCTGCCAAGGATGATGGATTCATCCATGCACTTCGCAGTGTCTAGGATTATGAAATCAGCAGGGATGTAGTGGCCTTCAACCTTTACCAAGACATCCTCTATAAGTCCATAAGTTTGTTTTCTTGAACTGTCTGCCATTTCTAGTGAGATTCTTGCAGCTTGTACCTCAAGGATCCCTAGCTTCTCCATTACAGAGAGTGGCATGAAGTTTATACTTGACCCTAGGTCACACAGAGCCTTCTCAAAGGTCATGGTGTCTATGGTACAAGGTATTGAGAAATTTCCAGGATCCTGTCTCTTCTGAGGTAATCTCTACCTAGTCAAGTCATCCAGTTCTTTGGTGAGCAAGGGGGGTTTATCCTCCCAAGTCTCATTACCAAATAACTTGGAATTTAGCTTTATGATTGCTCCAAGGTACTTAGCAACTTGCTCTTCAGTAACATCTTCATCCTCTTCAGAGGAAGAATACTTATCAGAGCTCATGAATGGCAAAAGTAAGTTCAGTGAAATCTCTATGGCCTCTATTTGAGCATCAGATTCCTATGGTTCCTCATTAGGGAACTCTTTGGAGGCCAGTGGACGTCCATTGAGGTTTTCTTTAGTGGAAATCACTGCCTCTTCTTCCTCTCCAGGTTCGGCCGTGTGGGTTATGTTGATGGCCTTGCACTCTCTTTTTGGGTTCTCTTCTGTATTGCTTGGGTTCAGTAATTTTCTTACTCAGCTGACCCACTTGTGCCTCTAAATTTCTAATGGAGGACCTTGTTTCAATCATGAAACTTTGAGTGGTTTTAATTAGATCAGTGACTATGGTTGCTAAGTCAGACTGGCTCTGCTTAGAATTCTCTATCTATTGCTGAGAAGATGATGGAAAAGGCTTGCTATTGCTAAACCTATTTCATCTACCATTATTGTTGTTGAAGCCTTGTTGAGGCTTCTGTTGGTCCTTCCATGAGAGATTTGGATGATTTCTCCATGAAGGATTATAGGTGTTTCCATAGGGTTCTCCCATGTAATTCACCTCTTCCATTGCTGGGTTCTCAGGATCATAAGCTTCTTCTTCACATGAAGCTTCTTTGGTACTGCCTGTTGCTGCTTGCATTCCGGACAGACTCTTATAAATCATATTGACTTGCTGAGTCAATATTTTGTTCTGAGCCAATATAGCATTCAGAGTATCAATCTCAAGAACTCCTTTCTTCTGAGTTGTTCCATTATTCACAGGATTCCTTTCAGAAGTGTACATGAATTGGTTATTTGTAACCATCTCAATGAGTTCCTGGGCTTCTGCAGGCGTCTTCTTCAGATGAAGAGATCCTCCAGCAGAGCTGTTGATGACAAGTCATCCTAGCCTAGTTTCACTAGCGTTTTTCTTTGTTTTTATTAGGATTTATGCACTTTCTTGCATTCTAAGTAAGTAATTTGGAATGAAATTGCATGACTTCTTTGAATCAATC
Organism: Arachis ipaensis; assembly: GCF_000816755.2. Lineage (NCBI taxonomy): Eukaryota > Viridiplantae > Streptophyta > Magnoliopsida > Fabales > Fabaceae > Arachis > Arachis ipaensis. The sequence goes on along the minus strand of NC_029790.2, from coordinate 53,626,445 downwards.
AACCACCATGTAATTGATGATAAATCATGAGGTTTAAGCTGAATTTAATTGAATTTTAATGATTTATAAACCTTGTGAATTTGGTGATACTTTGATTGGTTGATTTGATTGCTTGTAGGTGAAGAAAGAAGAAAATAAGAAAAGCGTGGCCTAAGGGACGTTCCAAAGGAAGCAAAAAGCGTACCCCAAGGGAAGCAAAAGTGTTCCAACATTGAGGAAGAAGGAAGGCTAAGGTGGAAAAATGAACTGAGCTTCACAAGGAATGAAAGGAGAAGGCAAGGTACAAAGCTAAGTTCAAATAGTTAACTGAGCACTAAAGAAAGCAAGGAAATGGCATAAAGCTCAGTTAATTAAATGAACTTTATCGGGGACCTCTCCAAATTAATTCAAGATGAACTTCCAAGGAGTGAAACCTCAAGGAGTCGAACTCATGACCCAAGGAAGAAAAATGAGAAGAAAATAGCCAAAGAGCTTCACCCAAGAATCGAACCAAGGACCAAAGGGGTGGGACTAAACGTCCAAAGATGAAAATACAATAGCAAAAGTTCCTATTTATAGAAAACTAGTAGCCTAGGGTTACAGAAATGAGTAATTAACGCAGAAAAATCTTCTTCCGGGCCCACTTGGTATGTGCTTAGGCTGAGCATTGAAGCTTCCATGTGTAGAGACTTTTCTTGGAGTTAAACGCCAGCTTTTGTGCCAGTTTGGGCGTTTAACTCCAGCTTTTGTGCCAGTTTTGGAGTTAAACGCCAGAATTCTTGAGCTGACATGGAACGCCTGTTTGAGCCATCAAATCTTGGGCAAAGTATAGACTATTATATATTGATGGAAAGCCCAGGATGTCTACTTTCCAATGCAATTGAGAGTGTGCCAATTGGGCTTCTTTAGCTCCAGAAAATCCACTTTGAGTGCAGGGAGGTCAGAATCCAACAGCATCTGCAGTCCTTTTTCAGCCTCTGAATCAGATTTTTGCTCAGGTCCCTCAATTTCAGCCAGAAAATACTTGAAATCATAGAAAAACACACAAACTAAATAAAAACACACCAGAAGAGTGATTTTTGTTTAAAAACTAATAAAAACATAATAAAAACTAACTAAAATATACTAAAAACATACTAAAAAAAATGCCAAAAAGCGTATAAATTATCCGCTCATCAACAGTATCACGGATTTGCAAGAATTCAGCTAAGAACAAATGAGGATCTTCCAATGGAAGTCCATGAAACTTGCAATTCTGTTGCATTAGAGAAACTAATTGAGGCTTAAGCTCAAAGTTGTTTGCTGCAATGGCAGGGATAGAGATGCTTCTCCCATAGAAGTCGGGAGTAGGTGCAGTAAAGTCACCAAGCACCTTTCTTGCATTGTTAGCATTGTTGTTGTTTTCGGCTGCCGTAGCTTCTTCTTGTTTAAAAATTTCTGTTAGGTCCTCTCTAGAGAGTTGTGCTTTAGCTTCTCTTCGCTTTCTCTTCAAGGTCCTTTCAGGTTCAGGATCAGCTTCAACAAGAATTCCTTTTTCCTTGCTCTTGCTCATATGAAAGAGAGGAGAAGAAAGTATGGAATCCTCTATGTCATAGTATAGAGATTCCTTGAGCTGTTAGAGGAAAAGAAGAATAGAAGGAGAAGGTAGAGATGAGAATTCGAACTTATAAAGAGAGAGTCTGAATTGCTAATAGTGGAGGAGTGTTCGTCCTTAAATAAAAGGATGTGAGAAGAAGGGAAGAATTTTCAAAATTAAATTTAAAAAGATTTTGAAATAATTAAAAAAAATTTTGAAAAATTGATTGATGATTTTCAAAAACTGAAATTGAGAAAGTAGTTAAGTGATTTTGAAAACGATTTTGAAATTAGGAATAAAAAAGATATGATTGAAAATCATTTTTGAAAAAGATGTGGTTGAGAAGATATGATTGAGAAGATATGGTTTTTAAAAAAGATATGATTGACAAACAATTAAAAAGATTTAATTTTTTTTTAAAATTAATGTCTTGGCTAACAAGAAATTTAAAAGCTATGATTCTAAAATTCAAATATTGAACCTTTCTTAACAAAGAAGAAATTTTTGAATCAAATCACTAATTGTTAGCAAGGATTTTCGAAAATAGTAAAAAAAATTAGAAAATGGAAAGAAATTGATTTTGGAGATATGATTGAAAAGATATGATTTGAAAAAGATTTGATTTTGAAAAATTATGAAAATTTGAAAAGATTTGAATTAAAAACAAAATCTTCCCTCTTGTGCCATCCTGGCGTTAAACACCCAGAATGGTATCCATTCTGGCGTTTAACGCCCAAAATACTACCCTTTCAGGCGTTTAACGCCCAGCCAGGTACCCTGACTGGAGTTTAAACGCCAGTTTTCCTTCCTCACTGGGCGTTTTGAACGCCCAGCTTTTTCTGTGTAATTCCTCTACTGCATGTTCTGAATCTTCAATTCTCTGTATTATTGACTTGAAAAGACATAATTTTGAAAATTTTTTGAATTTTTAATGATGAGAAACAACAAAATGAAACTAATCATGGAAAACTAAGATCAAATAAACAAAGCATGCAGGACACCAAATTTAGAAATTTTCATATTAGAAACACAAACAAATTGAGAATGCAAATGAGAAACAACTAAACACACAAAACAAGAGAATTTAAAGATCAGAGCAAGGGAATCATCAAGAACAACTTGAAGATTAATGAAGAACAAAATGCATACATTCGAAAAATGCAGGGAATAAATAAAACATGCAGGACACCAAACTTAAAAATTGACACTAGACTCAAACAAGGAACACAAATTATTTTTTATTTTTGTGATTTTAAAATTTTTGTAATTTTTCAAAAATTAATTGGAAAAAGAGAAAGTAAGGAATTCAAAATTTTTAATGAGAATTCTAGGAATCATGCAATGTTAGTCTAAAACTCCGGTCCAGGAATTAGACATGGCTTACTAGCCAGCCAAGCTTTCAATGAAAGCTCTGGTCCAAAACACTAGACATGGCCAATGGCCAGCCAAGCTTTAGCAGATCATTACATTCAACAGCAAGATTGATAGAAATCAACAAGCTCTTGTGGTGATAAGTTGAAACCTCGGTCCAAAATATTTAGACATGGCTTCACAACCAGCCAGACTTCAACAAATCATCATGAAACTCTAGAACTCATTCTTAAAAACTCCGAAGAACAGAATAGAAATATTAATTTTTTCTCTTTATTTTTTCAAAATAAAAAATAAAAAACTTAAACATAAAATAAAATTACCTAATCTGAGCAACAAGATGAACCGTCAGTTGTCCAAACTCAAACAATCCCCGGCAATGGCGCCAGAAACTTGGTGAACGAAATTGTGATCATCAATGGCGCAACAACTTGGTATGCACAATTGTAATCACAACTCTTTATCACAACTCCTACAACTAACCAGCAAGTGCACTGGGTCGTCCAAGTAATAAACCTTACGTGAGTAAGGGTCAATCCCATCGAGATTGTCGGCTTGAAGCAAGCTATGGTCATCTTGTAAATCTTAGTCAGGCAGATTCAAATGGTTATGAAGAATTGATAATTAAAAGATGAATAAAATATATAATAGGATAGAGATACTTATGTAATTCATTGGTGAAAATTTCAGATAAGCGTATGAAGATGCTTTGTTCCTCCTAAACTTCTGCTTTCCTATTGTCTTCATCCAATCATTCATACTCCTTTCCATGGCAAGCTTTATGTTGGGTTTCACCGTTGTAAATGGCTACCTCCCGTCCTCTCAGTAAAAATGGTCCAAATACGCTGTCACCGCACGGCAAATCATCTCTCGGTTCTCGATCATGTTGGAATAGGATCCATTGATCCTTTTGTGTCTGTCACTACGCCCAACACTCGCGAGTTTGAAGCTCGTTACAGTCATCCCTTCCCAGATCCTACTCGGAATACCACAGATAAGGTTTAGACTTTTTGGATCTCAGGAATGGCCGCCAATAATTCTAGCCTATACCACGAAGGTTCTAATCTGAGATTAGAAACCCAAGAGAATATACTCCAGCTGTCGTCCAATGACTACGTTAAACATCATGTAGATCGCTTTGTGGTTGTCAGGCACGTGACCTTGGCTAAAGAAGTAACAAAGATTGGGTGATTGTCACGGGTCACCCCTTCATTCTGACTTAACTGAATTAAGTACGAGAGTATATCTTGGAGAAATAGTAGGCGTGAATTAAATAGAAAAACAATAGTACTTTGCATTAATTCATGAAGAACAGTAGAGCTCCACACCTTAATCTATGGTATGTAGAAATCTTCCACATTAATTCATCAAGTAGTTAATGCAGAAATCTTCTTTCGGGCCCACTTAGTGTGTGCTTGGGCTGAGCATTGAAGCTTTTACATGTAGAGACTTTTTTTGCAGTTAAACGCCAGCTTTTGTGCCAGTTTGGGCATTTAACTCAAGCTTTTATGCCAATTCTGGCATTTTGATGCTAGAATCTTTATGCTGACTTGGAACGCCGGTTTGGGCCATCGAATCTCGGGCAAAGTATGGACTATTATATATTGCTGGAAAGCCCAGGATGTCTACTTTCCAACACAATTGAGATTGAACCAAGTGGGCTTCAATAGCTCCAGAAAATCCACTTCGAATGCAGGGAGGTCAGAATCCAACAGCATCTGCAGTCCTTTTTCAGCCTCTGAATAAGATTTTTGCTCAGGTCCCTCAATTTCAGCCAGAAAATACCTGAAATCACAGAAAAATACACAAACTCATAGTAAAGTCTAGAAATGTGATTTTTATTTAAAAACTAATAAAAATATAATAAAAAGTAACTAAAATATATTAAAAACTACCTAAAAATAATGCCAAAAAGCGTATAAATTATCCGCTCATCAG
>NC_029790.2:53598656-53613795 GCF_000816755.2 Arachis ipaensis | reverse complement strand
GTTAACCTCTAACTATGAAGGTAAGTTAAGTGGATGAATTAATTTTTATTCCTCAGATCCTAGTCTTTCCTTGGGAAAAGTTAGAGTTATTGGAACTTAAATTAATTCTTGAAGAATTCCAATTTTCAATCAACAATGAGTTTGATAACTCAAGAGTCACCAATTATTTAACCAAAGCCAAAAGGGGAAAATATCTAAATTAAATTAAAAGCATTTATACAAAGCAATCTGCAATCTTAAATTTGAAAATACCTCGAATTGCATTAACAAAAGAAATTAAATCTGGCATAGATGTTCATAAATTAAATTGAGAAAATAAATAAAAATAAAGAACCTGGGTTTGAGAGCTACTCCTAAAACAATCCTAAATCCAATTATTTAACCAAAGCCAAAAGGGAGAAAAATATCTAAATTAAATTAAAAGCATCAATATAAGCAAAGCAATCTTAAATTTGAAAATACCTCGAATTGCATTAACAAAAGAAATTAAATCTGGCATAGATGTTCATAAATTAAATTGAGAAAATAAATAAAAATAAAGAACCTGGGTTTGAGAGCTACTCCTAAAACTAAGAGAAATCCTAAATCCTAATCCTAAGAGAGAGGAGAGAACCTCTCTCTCTAAAAACTACATCTACTCCTAAAATTGTGAATTATCGGAGCCTCTCTATGAATGGATGTATTCTCCCACTTTATAGCCTCTAATCTGTGTTTTCTGGGCCGCAAACTAGGTCAAAAACAGTCCAAAATTCGCTGGTTTCGAATTTTGCCATGCTGGATTTCCGTCACTGCGATGTGGCCGCATAGATCACGCGGTCGCGTCACCTAGTGTCAGAGGAACTATAGCTTATTATATATTAAATCGAAGCCCCGGACGTTAACTTTCCAACGCAACTGGAACCGCATCATTTGGATCTCTGTAGCTAAAGTTATAGCTATTTGAGTGCGAAGAGGTCAGGCTAGACAGCTTAGCAATTTCTCCAACTTATTGCATTCCTTCCACTTTTGCATGCTTTCTTCCCATCCTCCAAGCCATTCCTGCCTTATAATATCTGAAAACACTTAACACACATATCAAGGCATCTAATGGTAATAATAGAGGATTAATAATAAGCAAATATAAGATCAAAGAAACATGTTTTCAATTAAAGCACATAATCGGGAAGGCAAATGTAAAATCATGCAAATAGTATGAATAAGTGGGTAAAGAGTTGATAAAATCCACTCAATTGAGCACAAGATAAACCATAAAATAGTGGTTTATCAATCACATATGCATTTCTTATTCATTTTTTCTTTTCTTTGGGATAACTTTCATCCCTTTTTTATGATGATGATTTTTTTAAATGAAACGCATTTGGTTTTAGTAGTCAATACATGATTGTTCTCATTTTCCAAAATTTTCAATGAAATACCCAAAAATGCACAATTTCATTTACTACCAATGTTTCCCAAAATTCCCCTACACTTAAATAGAACACACTCCTTCAACCTAAGCTAATCAAGGATACAATCCAAGGTAAGTCATGGTTTTTCGCTTAAAGTTGTGATGTGCTAATATCAAGAACAACGGGGTAAATAAAGCTGAAAGGGGGTTAACAATGGTAGATGCAAAGGGTAGGAAATATGGGTAAAGTAAGGTTTTATCAAAGATGGCCTCAATCATGCTCAATGCAATTCAAAACATCAATAATTGGAAATAGAGAATCAAGCAAAACTAAGATTACAATCATAGAAGCGATATAACGCACAATGAACAAAATTAGTGGTTAAAATGTGTAACCACTCAATATAGCTCAAAAACTCACAAGGTATTTGTTCTTTACTGTTCCATGTTCCATAAAAAACTCTTTCAAGCAATTTTGAAAACAATTTTCTCAATCAATTCAATAAAATGTCCTTGAACAAAATTCTTGAAAAATTTGTTATTTTTCACCAAAACTTATTTCCTATATGTATGTATATTATGACAGATGCAAATTTTTCAAAATTCCCTAGTTCTATTCCTAATTTTCAACAAGCAAAAATTAACATGAACAATTAGGACAAAATTGAACTAGGTGCTATACTATTCACAACATCCAATCACAACTTCTATCTATAAAATATATACCATGCAAAAGATGCAAAATGCAATAGATATAAATTATGAATAGTCTAAGATATATGTACTAGAAGAAAATGCAATGCAACAATCAAAAACACTCTAAATATCTACAAGAAACATAATATAAAAAAACAAAAATAAAGTGCAAAGTGTTCAGAAAAGAAAGTTTATGCCCTAAAATGAGGAATCCTCTCCCACACTTAAGCGTTGCACGGTCCTCCGTGCACGAACACAATCTGGGGATAATGTCTCTCAAGAGCTCCACGTTCAGTTGGTGGATGCAGGGGTTTGGGTTGTGTGGAATTGCCAAGTCCAATGCATTCTTGGAATCTTCATCCTCAGTGTCCTCCTCCTTCCCTGGCTCCTTGCATTTTTGTCTCATCCTAAAAAAGAATGAATAAAGTATAATTCGGCGTCATAGGGCGAGTAGCACAAAAGGGTAAAGGAGAGAGTAAATAAGCATCTAATTGAGGAATTTTGTATAGTGGTGTGGAATTATGAAAATGATGATCCATGTGTGTATTTTGATTATCTGCGCGGTTGGGACACACACAACGGTCAGTGAAAAAGGCATCCACACAGTCAAAATTTAAGCATGAGTTCCTCAATTAAATGGCCTAAGATGCAAGCAATGAATGGGTATCAATTAAATATAAGCAAACTTAGGCATCTACAACAAGAGTGAATTGAATGTAGGAATTATTGGATATTGAAGTTGTGCAAGTGAAAGCGCGAGATTAATGAAATAACACAACAAGCGATAACCAATTCAATGATGAAAAGAAACTACCTATTCATCCTTAAGAATAAGGCAATAATCACATGGGAAGGTGCTTGCTACAAAAAGTGGCAAGTCTTGATAAAAATCAAGTCAAGTCAACTCAAACAAATGCAAAGCATTAACAATGAGCAAATACCTTGTGGTTTGATTATATTTACTTAAAAACCATGATGAACAAGCAATTCCATTCAATTCACTAGCTTCAATATGTACTTGTTAAAAATTGCCCCAAATAAGAGATCAAATGTCACTCTCTAAATCAATTTAGTGCTAGCAATTCAAAGCATTAAACAAGTACATTATTGAAATTTCAATCCCAAATAACATCATAATCATTAAAAATGCACAATTTTTTATTAGAATGCTAAACAACGGTATAGTCCAATATATATGGTCATGACAACATATGAATTAAAAAGAAAGTTCATTCAGGCATTATGACAAACACATGGTATGCGGTGCACATGTTCACCAAATCCAAGCAAAAATTCAAGCATCAACAACCTATTAGTTAAAATTGAACAATTGCAATGCAATAAACAACAAGGCAAAACTTAAGCATGAATACCAAAATAAAATAAAGAAAATATAAATTAAGCAAGCAACTAATCACAACAAAGAAGATTGAAACAAGAAAATTGAAAAGATGAAGAATAAAAAAGAAAAGGATAGGTAACAGTGGCACTTATGTTAGCCACTGCGAGGCTCACGGTGATCGAACTTCGCCGGAGAAGAGAAGAAAGAGAGAAGAAAAAGAAATAACAAAGAAGAAATAATAGAAAGAAGAGAAGAAGAAGAAAAGAGAAGAAATAGAGACAGATAGATGGTGGTGGTGGTGGTTCCGGCGCCGATGGCGGCGATCGGACGGCGACGGTGGTGGTCGGAAGAAAGGATCGGCTGGGGTAGGGAGGTAGCAGAAGAAAGACGGAGAGAAGAAGGGGGTTGAGGAGTGGCATAATAGGGCAACTTTCAAATTACTGCCCAAAAAGCGACTCGTGCGTACGCACAAGTATGTGTGCGTACGCACACCAGCAAAAATTGAGGACTTTCATACGCACAGAGCATGCGAACGCTGTTGGAAGAGGGGGTGTCAAGACGTGTGCGTGCGCACAGGGCTGTGCGCACGCACAGAACACTTTCTCTTTTTTTTAAATAGGGTATATTGTCCATGTGTGTGGATGCACGGAGTGTTGTGCGTACGTACAGAATGAAAATGTGGTGGGCTGCGCATGCATAGAGGGTGCTAGCGCTGCGAACAGAGTGTGTTCAAATAGGTGTGCGTACGCACACTTCTGTGTGCACGCACGATGGGGAAAAACAGGGGAAGTGTGTGTATGCACAAGGCTATGCGCACGCACAGAACTCGTTTCTGCAACATTTTTAAAGCCTCTAAGGCACCAACCACGATATCAATCAAAGGTTTTCAACCCCAAAACATATCACTCATAAACAACACATGATCAAATATAAAATGCAACTAATTTAAATCCTAGAATGCAATCAAACTAAGCTAATTAAAGAGACAAAATTCAATAAATAGAAACTACATGAAAGAAGAGTTGAAAGGATATTACCATGGTAGGGTGTCTCCCACCTAGCACTTTGGTTCAAAGTCCTTAAGTTGGACTTTTGAGTGAAGCTTGTGTCATGGCGGCTTATGCTTCCACTCATCATTGAGTCGCAACCCATGTTTGCTCTTCAAAAATTCTCCAGGATCTCAAACGAAGTACATCAAGCTCTCAAGCAATCTCAAGCAAGAAATTGGGATCCAAAATTGATTGTTGTGGAGTTGTATGCCCGGATCCCACACTTTGGTTCCTCTGTCATCCTCTTGTTGACTTTCACTTGTACCATTGGATGAACAACCTCTTGACTCACCTTTTAAGCACTCACTCAAACCTTGGAATCCTCCTAATTGTATCTTGCACCATTTATACCTTGTATTCCTATTGCAACCAACACCCATTCCTTCATCGTTTAACACTCCAAAAAGAACCTTTAGTTGATAATCCGTCCCCAAGAGATCATATTGATATGGACCTATGAAGCTCATTGAAGATATTGTTACCCACTCAATTTGTCCTTGGGGTGGAGTCATCCTATTAAGCTCTTGCACAATTGCTTCCACTTCTTGGGTATCTACCTCTTCCTCACCACTTTCTTCTAGCTCTTCCCTTTCTCTCTCAAACTCAAGAGTGGAAGGTTCCTCAAGATCATTGAGGGGTTGATCAAGGTTGACAAAAAATCATTGTTGATGCAATCCACTTCTTGATCAAATTCCCTCAACTCTCCTAAATCACTAATTATCTGGATTTAATGGGATATACGACATATAATCCTCTTATATTTAGGTAATTAGGGTTTTTGTGGTCCATAAACTAGAATTGGACTTAAACCTCTAATTGAAATTAAGTGACCAAGGAATTGGCAGTTAATTAGGTTAGAGAAGACTAAATTACTAAGGAATTAGGGTTTAGTCAAATATAGTTTACTATGAATTGAATCTTGCATGATTAAAATAGTTGGTAAGAGATAGAAATCTGGAAAATAAACAACTCTGAAACCTTAACTGTTCTCTTATATAATCTTCACAACCCGTTTACTGCTTGCTTTCTAATTCTCTAAATTTACTACTTAATGCAATTAAACTCTCAAACACCATTTTATGCTTGTCTGACTAAGTGAATCACTCAACCATCATTGCTTGGTCCATCAATCCTCATGGGATCCACCCTCACTCACCTGAGGTATTACTTGGTACGACCCGATGCACTTGTCGGTTAGTTTGTGGACTTTGAATTCTGCAATAAGTTTTTGGTGGCGTTGTTGGGGATTGACTGTGATTGACAACTACTAGTTGTTTGACTGCTTAGATTAGGCTTTTGCTTTAGTTTTATTTAATTTCATTTATTTTAATTTTCGAAATTAGCTTATTTTAATTCTCCTTAATTTTTGAATTTAAGGTTGGTGTCCCTGATAAACCATTATTTTATGATTTAAATTGTGTTTAATTGAGTGGTTTTATCAAGCCTTTACCTACTTATTCATATGATTTGCATGTATTTACAATTCCTTCACAAAAATTGTCCATGGTTGAAAACTAGTTTCCTAGAGATCTTTTAATTATGTATTTTTATTCACCTTTATACCATTCGATGCCGTGATCCGTGTGTTAAGTATTTCAAGCCTCATAGGGCAGGAATGGCTTAGAGAATGGAGAGGAAGCTTTCAAAAATGGAAGGAACACAAGAAACCAAGGAGATGACCAGCGAACACTGACGCGAGCGCATGGCTCACGCGAGCGTGTGAAATGAAGAAATCGCAGCGACGCGAACGCGTGGATTGAAGTCTGCACGCCTGATGTGAACGTGTGGACGAAGCGAACACATGACAAGGAAAATCGCTGAATGACGCGAACGCGTGGACGACGCGTACGCGTGACCTACGCGATCTGCAGAAATAACAGAATACGCTGGGGGTGATTTCGGGCCGCATTTTGACCCATTTTTCGGCCCAGAAACACATACTAAACCTAGGAAACATGCTGAGACTCAACACGCATCCACACACATTCAGATTCATCACATTAGGATTACTTCAATTTTAGATCTGAATCTAGATTAGTGTGACATTGATAGTTTATGCTTTTACTTTTGATTGTGGATGTTGAAGAGCCATTACCTCTGTGGAGACACTACTTTAGTTTGTTTCCTTATTCCTTTACTCTTTTCAGTTGATCATTGACCCTATTCAAATAAGTATGTTACATTTTAAGTTTATTAGTATATAAAGTTACTTTTATTTTTAATTAATTTTAAGTCTCTATTTTATTTTGTTTAATTATGTCTTCTTATATTTTTATGAGTATTAATTCCATGTCAATGGAGTAGATTTTTTACTTGACATGGGGGTTGATTAAGAGGAGACACTTGAGTTGGAATGCTCAAGTGCCTAGTTAAATCGGACGTTGTTGGCTAATTCTGTACCTATTAACGCTAGACCTTCCCAAGGGAGAGGACTAGGATTTGCGGGTAAGAGTTAGCTCAATCACTTGACTTTCTTTTATTTAGTAAGGGTTCACTAAGTGAAAACAACAACCTCTTTACACTACATTTGAGAAGATTCCAACAAGGATAGAACTTCCAATTAATCATTCCCCCAGTCAAGGCCTTTTTATTTAGAATATCAAAAAATTATTCTTAATATATTTTTTAAATAGCCCTCTTTCCTGCAACTCGTTGGGAGACAACCTGGGACTCATACTCCCAGTATTTTTATTTCTAAAATTTGTGACAACCCTTTTTAAATTGGTGAGGCTGATCTTAGCTGGTTAAGAGCTATACGTGCAACGCTATATTCTTATTTAAAATCTCTTAATTGGTTAACTTCTGCCGGTCCACCAATTTTTGGCGCCGTTGCTGGGGAGTTGCAATAGTGTGCTAAATTATTAATTAGTGTATATATTTTATTTTTGTTTGCATATTTTATTTTTATTTCTGTTACCATGAGCTATTTGTTTTTCTCATTGAATGATGCGTTCATTGCCTGATCCGAGTTTAGTCCCATTTGATCCTAAAATTGAAAGAACTCTTTCACATATTAGATGAACTCGACGTCGGTTAGCCTCTGAGGGTGGTAAAGTGATTATTATCGATTCACCAGTCTCATCTGAGGGCGAATCTGAACCGTCATCTGAGAGCGAAACAAGCTCCTTTACTACTGATTCAGTTGATTCACGTGTAGATACCATGGTAGCACCTAGGAGAATTATCCTTCAGGAAGCTGGAGCCCCAGATTTTACACTGCAGCTGTATCAAGTGCATCACCCGACCATAGCTGCAGATTTTGAACCAAAGACCGTACGGATTAACTTGATGCCCAAGTTTCAAGGCTTACCTGTTCAAGAGCCTATCAAGAACCTTAGGAATTTCTGAACAGCCTGTTCTACTGTTAGGCATCATAGTGCAGATGAAACTTCTATTCTGTTAACTGCTTTCCCGTTTTCTCTTGAGGGAAAGGCAAGGGAGTGGTACTACACTCAGCCTGAAGCGACCGTTACTAACTGGGATACACTTAGAAGAGAAGTTTTGAAAAATACTTTCCATTTAAAGTTACTGATAGATTGAGGAAGGAGATTTCAATTATTATTCAGGGCAAATCCGAGACTCTACGAATATTGGGAGCGCTTCAACAATCTTCTAGGCGCATGTCCCCATCACATGATTGATAGACTAGTATTGATCAGCTACTTCACTCAAGGCATGAACTCCCAGGATAAGACTACACTGGAACGTGCCAGTAATGGTTCTTTGAAAAAGTACAAAACCGCAGATGAAGTATGGCAGTTGATCAGTGACTTAGCTGAGTCCACTAGGAATCACAAACAGACGCGCAACCATCCCAAAGCTGTTGCAGAAATTTCCTCTAGCAAAGAAACCACTGCTCTGACCCAGAGTATATGTGAAATGACCAACCTACTGAAACAGATGCAGTTAAATCAACAACAGGCACAACAAGCTCAGCCTTCACCACAACAAAGCCAACAGTTAGTTCCACAAAGAGTATGCAGGATCTGTGCTGATTATAGTCATTATACTGATGAATGTCCGCAGCTCCAATAGGAAGACAACACTGTGGCAGCCACTCACAACTTCTATGACCGCCCAAATCAAGGATACAATCAACAAGGTGGTAACTACAACCAAGGTGGCAACTGTAACCATGGATGGCAAGAAAACTCCAACCAAGGTTGGAGAGATAATTCTAACCATAGCTGGAAGGATAACTATAACAGAAGAGGTAGAGACAACAATGGAAACCAGAGGTGGAATAATAATAACAACAACAAACAGCAGAATCAGAATCAACCTTACAGAGCACCTCACCTAAGACAATCACAAGGAACCCAGCGCAACCAACAACGAGCTCCTCAGATCACTTATTCTAATTCCTCATCAAATGACGAGATACTCCGTTCTCTTGCGCAAGGACAACAAGACATGCAGGCTCAACTGAACTCTAGTCTGAATGGCTTGACTGCCACTTTACAAGCTCTCGTCTCCCGGATGGATTCCTCACTTAATTTCACACATCAACCTTCAAGCTCCAGTGGAATTCCTTCTCAAATACTGCCCAATCCCAAGGGTGGCATCAATGCCATCACTCTAAGGTCCGGAAGCACACTGCAGGAAAGGAACCATGAGGAGCCAAGCCCACCAGAAAATGTGCCAACAGAGGATGTGGTGGAAGTGGAAGATGCTGAAGAGGAAGAGGACATACAAGACATAGTTGAAGAAGAAGCAGTTCAACCACAGAATGAAACACCAAAGGATGCAGAAGCTGTACAGGGAACCATTCCTATTCCATTTCCACAACTTACAAGGAAGCCCAGAAAGCAGATGGAACTTGACCCCAAAATGGTAGAAATATTCAAAAAGGTCGAGGTAACTGTTTCCCTTTTTGATGTTATTCAATAGGTACCTAAATACGCAAAGTTTCTAAAGGATTTGTGCATACATAAAGATAAGATCAATGAATTAGAAACTATTCCTTTAGCTAGTTCTATATCTGCTTTAATGGGAAATATACCTGAAAAATGTAGTGATCCAGGTCCATGTATGGTTAAATGTACCGTTGGAGGTGTAAATTTTTCTGACTGCATGTGTGATTTAGGAGCATGTGTTAGTATAATGCCATTGTCTATATATGATATTTTGAGGCTTCCTCCTTTAAAAAGGTCGGTAGCTCGTTTTGTGTTAGCAGATAAAAGCATTATTACAGTAGTTGGAATTGCTAAAGATGTATTAGTGAGCATTAAGGGGCTCACATTACCCATTGATTTGTACATCCTGGAAATTCCCCCTAATGACTCAGGAAGACCATCATCAATCCTGCTTGGAAGACTATTTCTGAAGACTTCAAAGTTTAAGCTGGATGCATTCTCAGGAACTTACTCCTTTGAGATAGATGGCAGAACAATGAGTTTTAGTTTAAATGAAGCTATGAAGCATCCTCCAGAATATCATTCTATCTTCCAATGCGACATTATTGATGAAACTATAGCTGAAGTTCACCAGGAAGAAATAGAAGAGAAGTACATGGAGCAAGGTCCAAGTGTGGGGACATTTTCTGAAAACAATGAGAATACTTTACCATTATCACCAGCCTCGGATGATCCAGAGCCTAGCTGTGAGCAAAAATTAGAATTAAAGCCCCTTCCCCCACACCTCAAGTATGCTTACCTTAAGGACAAGCAGAAGTTTCCAGTCATCATTGCAAAGGAACTCACTTCTCAACAAGAAGAACAGCTATTCAGTATGCTGTGAAAACATAAGAAAGCAATTGGATGGAGCTTGGCAGATATAGTAGGAATTAGCCCTCAAGTTTGTGAACACAGAATATTCTTAGAAGAGGGAGCATAGCCTGCCTGTCAACCTCAAAGAAGATTGAATCCTACCATCTTAGAAGTTGTCAAGAAAGAAGTAACCAGACTACTTGAAGCATATATCATTTACCCCATCTCAGACAGTGAATGGGTCAGTCCAGTACAAGTGGTGCCCAAGAAGTCTGGAGTCACAACAGTAAGAAATGAGCACGGAGAGCTCCTAACAACTAGAGTGCAGAATTCATGGAGAGTTTGCATTGACTATAGGTGTCTCAACCAAGCCACTCACAAGGATCACTATCCCATTATTGCTTTTAAGATGGTTATACAGGCTATTTCCAGATTCACATAGCTCCTGAAGATCAGGAGAAGACCACTTTTACATATCCCTTTGGAACATATGCTTATAAAAGAATGCCTTTTGGCTTATGTAATGCACCTGCTACTTTCCAAAGATGCATGATGAGTCTTTTCTCTGATCTGATTGAGAACTGTATGGAAGTTTTTATGGATGATTTTAGCGTATATGGTAATTCATTTAGCCTTTGCCTAGATAGTTTATCTAGAGTATTAGACAGGTGTGTTAGTATAAACCTTGTATTAAATTTTGAAAAATGTCACTTTATGGTGAAACAAGAAATTGTACTAGGACATGTTGTGTCTAATACTGGCATTTCTGTAGATTCAGCAAAGGTGGATGTTATTTCTAGTTTACCTTACCCCTCCTCCGTTAGGGAAGTCCGTTCGTTCCTTGGCCACACAGGTTTTTACAGGAGATTCATTAAGGACTTCAGTAAGGTAGCATTACCTTTATCCAGATTATTGCAGAAAGATATTGAGTTCGAGTTCGATGAGGATTGTATGCAGGCATTTGATAAGCTGAAGATCGCCATGAATCAAGCCCCAATAATAAGAGGACCAGACTGGAGCCAGCAATTCAAAATTATGTGCGATGCTTCCAACCATGCAGTAGGAGCGGCACTGGCTCAGCGCGAAGGTAAGGATCCTTTTGTAATCGCTTATGCATCTAAGACTTTAGATGCTGCTCAATCTAACTATACTACTACTGAAAAAGAGCTTCTTGCTATTGTTTTTGCTCTGGATAAATTCCAAGCCTATTTACTTGGTACTAAGGTAGTAGTGTACTCAGATCATGCTGCTCTAAAATATTTACTATCTAAAAAGGAGTCCAAACCAAGGCTAATACATTGGATACTGCTGCTATAAGAATATGATTTAGAAATTAAAGATAGGAGTGGTAACCAGAATTTAATGGCAGATCACTTGAGTCGCCTTGAGCACATTAAGGATGTCTCCACTCCTATAAATGATAATTTCCCATTTGATAGCTTACATGCAGTATCTGAAGTAGTTCCTTGGTATGCACCTGTAGCTAATTATCTAGTTAGCCACACTTTTCCTCCAAATTTCACTAAGCATCAAAGAGACAAGCTGAAAAGCGAGTCCAAATATTATATATGGGATGATCCATATTTATGGAGATGTGGTGCTGACCAGGTAATAATACGGTGTGTGCCTCAATCAGAATTCCAATCTATTTTAGAGGCCTGCCACTCATCTGAGAGTGGAGGACATTTTGGCCCTCAAAGAACAGCTAGAAAAATACTAGATTGTGGATTTTGGTGGCCCACTCTTTTTAAAGACGCTGCTGAATTTTGTAAATCTTGTTCCCCATGCCAAAAGTTTGGTAATATATCCAAGAGGGATGAAATGCCTCAACAGATTGTGCTTTTCGGTGAAATTTTTTATGTTTGGGGCATCGACTTCATGGGTCCATTTCCAAATTCTAATGGTTACTTTTATATACTGTTAGCTGTAGATTATGTTTCTAAATGGGTGGAAGCAATTCCTACCCGTACTGATGATGCTAATACTGTTGTTTACTGGTGCACGAAATTGTGATCTCAGGCAACGGCGCCAAAAACTCAGTACGCACGTCTTTAATAAATCATTTTTCATTCACAACTTCGATACAACTAACCAGCAAGTGCACTGGGTCGTCCAAGTAATAAAACCTTACGTGAGTAAGGGTCGATCCCACGGAGATTATTGGTATGAAGCAAGCTATGGTCATCTTGTAAATCTCAGTCAGGCAGATATCAAATGGTTATGGAGTTTTCGAATAATAATAATAAATAAACAGAAAATAAAGATAGAAATACTTATATAAATCATTGGTGAGAATTTCAGATAAGCGTATAGAGATGCTTTCGTTCCTCTGAACCTCTGCTTTCCTGCTGTCTTCATCCAATCATTCCTACTCCTTTCCATGGCAAGCTTTCTATAAGGCATCACCGTTGTCAATAGCTACATCCCATCCTCTCTATGAAAAAGGTCCAAATGCTCTTTCACGGCACGGCTAATTGTAACAACCCTAGTTTTTGAAAATCAAATAAATAGTTATTTGTGATTTATTTTATTTGTTGATAATTTTATTTTAAGAAAATTATTTTACTAAAGGTAATTAAATGGAGTTTCATGATAATTAGAGTTTAAATTAATTAGAATTTTTATATAATCTTTATTAGATATTTGGTATAATTGAAATTATAATTTTGATAATTGAAAAATAAGAAGAATTGTGTAATTTAATTTAAATAAATTCTATTTTGAACGAATTATGTTATTAATTTGAACTCTCGAAAATTGATATTTGAATTTAAATTGTACTTTACAAAATATAATTAACTTGTTCATTTTATAATGTAAATTAGAAATAATTGATTGAACTTAGCAATATGTTGATAAATAATGTTCCTAAATATTTTTAATAAAGTATATTGGGTTTTAAAATTACTCTATCCTCTAATTTTATAAAAATATCTATCCATATCTATCCATATTCTTTTATAAATTTCCTAATTTCTAACTCCAAATTCCCAAATTGAATCAGAAACCATAATTCCCAAATTGAGGAACCCTAACCCTAGCTTCCCTTTGCCTCAGCCACACCCCCACCCCTCTTTTACCCTCTTCAGTGTAACACCCTCAGCCTCACTCAAACTCACACACGGACAAGAGAGGAAGAAGGAGAAGAGGACGGCGCCGGCAGGTTGGGTGCCGCCGTCGCTGACGTAGCCACGTTTGAGGAAGGAAGAGATCAACAGAGAGTGCAGTTGCTGAGCCAGGATCGCTGCTGCTGAGGGCTTTGTCGCCGCTGTCCATAGAGCTTTGAGTAGCGCCGCTGTGCCTTCGTCGCGCCTCCATCGCCGTTTAAGTCAGACTGTTGCGAAAGGAACCAGAGGATGGAGACGGGCCTGAGCCAAGAGCAGGAGGAAGAAGACGTCGCTGTGCCTCCCGTCGCCGTCGCTGTTCGTGCTCCGCCTGTCGCCACCGTTCCGTGGAGTCCGCCCTGGTGCCGGTTGAACAGGGATGATGGAGAGGCGTCGAGAGGGAGATGCAATGGAGGTCAGAGGGAAGAGCTGCCATCACCGCCGTCCCGTCTATGAAGCCTGAGCTCGCGTTGCCGTCCTGAGCTTCGGCGCCGCCGTAGAGGAGAGTGGAGTAGTCACCGTCGTTGGAGAGAGGGAGAGCCAGAGGAGGACGAGACGTGTGAGAAAGGAGACGCACAGGGGAGGAACCGTTCCTCTGCCGCTGCTATCGCTAGAATTTCTAGTCGCCGTCGTCGTTCATGGTAAGTCAGTTAAGTCATAGACATGAGAACCACTACCTTTGAACCCCAGTTGCTCTGTAACAATCCTGTATTTTCCTCTGATATTCTCGACTCTGTTCTGCTTCTCTTTTGTTTTGTCGTTCTTACTTCGTTGGTGTCCTTGTTGTTCTAACCGATTGGATTGGTGCTGCTGCTAAGACGTATGCCCTGCTCTCTGGTTTCTGTTTTTTCGAGTATCAGAGCTGCTGCTCCATTCCCGTATTTCTTTTGGTAAGATAGGTTTTGTTCTACAATCAATATTCTAATTACTGCTCCTTTGATGATCTGTTCTGTTTTACCCTTGTGTTTGCTTCAGCCTCTATTAAATTCCCTTCCAAAATTGTTGTTGCTGCTACTAGAGTTGTGGGTGATGCCGCTGCCATTCCAGTTGTATTGGAATGACTACCTGCCACAAATTGGGGATAAAGGAAATTGTTACGTTAAATAATACGATTCCGGCTAATTGAGGTAGGGGATTCATTTTAAAATTAACAGTTTTATACTTATGAATGCCAATGAGGTTTAGTGAGTAATTGCAAATAATTCATAAATATGATTAATTGTTAGGAATAAGCTTGGTTTGAAGTTGTGAAATTTGGATAAAGTTGGGTATTGAGATGATATTCTAGTGTTTTAATTAGTTTATTGAGTTTAGGTTATGGCTGTAAATGTCGCTGGGTTTTGTTATCGTGAGTAATTAATTTGACAAGGTTAATTTTGGTTAATGCTGTAACCGATATTGGTTTTTCTAATTTTGATGGATTTGTTGGAAATCCTGATCTTATGTGATATTGCTGAATTAGTTGAAATTTGGTTGTGAATTATGATGCCAGGGCATTTTGGCCAGTTTCACTGACCTTTTCTTTACTGTTTTTAGGGTAGTTTCATGCATTTTCTTAGGAAATAAGCTAGTTTTGGGTAGATATTCACTTACACCTAGATTCACGCATACATTGTGCATTTTACATGATTTTATGAGGATTTTGCATGAGTTTAGTGACAAATTGTATGCTGCATTACCCATGACTTGGACTAGAACTTTAATGCACTCTATTGCCTGATTTCAGGACCAAAGGAAGTAAGGAATGGGAGGTAACTTGCAGAGTTAATGAGAAAAGTGACTGCCAATAACGCTCTCGAAGCCATCATTACCCACGTTAAGAGTCACGTTAACTAAGTTAACGTGAACTCTAA
>NC_029790.2:53594644-53597434 GCF_000816755.2 Arachis ipaensis | reverse complement strand
GACACCCAACATTGTCACTAACGTTGGAAGCAACCACACAACCCCCCAAGGAGCCACGTTAACCTCCACGTTAACTTAGTTAACGTGGAAGCTATCGTTGATGAATGAAAGAATGGCCAACATTAGTGACACTCAATATTGTCACTAACGTTGGGGATGGCTAAGCAATGCCACGTTAAAGAGCCACGTTAACTAAGTTAACGTGGGCTCTAACGTGAGACATGGGGGCACATTGGAACGTTAGTGACAATGTTGAGTGTCACTAACGTTCTCGAAGGATGGCAAGCCCACATTAAAGAGCCACGTTAACTAAGTTAACATGGGCTCTGACGTAGGAGCAAGGGGGGCTTTTCAATGTTATGGGAAAGTTAAGCCCCAATAACGTGTGCGAAGGACCTAGAGGCAACGTTAGTGGCAACGTTTGTGCTACTAATGTTGAAGTTAACGTGGCTTTTACATAGGAACGTTAGTGAGAAAGTTGATTGTCACTAACATTCTCGAACTCATATTTTCACTAAACGTTAACACCCCTAACGCCCTGAGCTAAAGTCTCTGCCCACTTTACACTTTCTCTCTGCAAGTAAAGCCAAGCCTAAATAAAGAAAAGAACTGCTTCAAACTCAAGATCCAAAGGCCCAAGATTTGAAGAACCAACTAGAAGATGAAAAGAGTAGTATATATAGGAGTAGCTTTGAATTATTTGAGGGAGTTCCGGGAGTTGGAAAATAGCATATAACTACTTCCTGTATTTACTTTCTCTGCACTTCCAGTTTTCATTATGTATTCTCCATCTTTTTTTTTCATTTTTCAGAGCTATGAACAACTAAACCCCTTTCATTGGGTTAGGGAGCTCTGTTGTAATTTGATGGATCAACACTAGTTTTCATTATTCTTCTTCTATCTTTTCTCTTGATTTTACTTGAAAGCTTTCGATCTTCATCTAATTGGATAGTGATCTTGGAAAAGAAACTATTCATACTTGGATCTCTTCTGAACCTTGGAAGAGGAATGAAGAAATCAAGCTAGAAATGCTTTCTCATGCTGGACCAAATTGGATTTGGATGGATATGTGACTATAATCCTCTCAATACTTGGTTTGGGAAATGCATGTGGTATAATCAGTGACCATACTTCATCTCTTCTCATGAGCAATTGACTAAGGAATTGGCTATTGATCAAGATTTGAGAGATTCAATTACAAGAAATTGTAATTCAATCACTTAAGATTGCCAAGGAGATCAATGAGTGCATTGATTGAGGAAGAGATGTAAATGAGATTGATCCGGAGAATGCAACATCTCCTAAGCCCAATGAACTCCCATTTCTGATCTTACCCATTCTCTTTAATTTTTGTCATTTACATTTATGAGCAATTCTCCCATTCCCATTTAAGATTCTGCAATTTACTTTCTGCCATTTACTTTTCCACCATTTAATTTTCTGCAATTCTCAACTAAATTTCTGATTCGCTCAACTAGAACATTCCTCTAATTAAAGTTGCTTGATCAATCAATCCTTGTGGGATTCAACCTCACTCTATTGTGAGTTTTTACTTGACGACAAATTCGGTACACTTGCCGAAGGAAATTTGTTATGAGACAAGTTTTTCGTGCATCAAGTTTATGGCGCCGTTGTCGGGGATTGATTGTGCATCAACAATGATTAGATTGGAGGATAACTAGATTGAGCATTTTATTTTTGTTTGATTTAAATTTCTGTTTGAGTTATTTACTTCCTGTTTTAGTTAATTTCATCCTTTCCCCCTACTTTTTTTTCTGTTATTTACATTTCATCTCACTAACCCACTAACTGTTTGATATATTGCATCACTCGCACTAACAGTAATTCTGACAGATATACTTTCTGTATCTATTCTCTTTGCTTGTACTTGTTGGTTGTATGACAGGGAGAAGAAGCGGGGCTTCAACTTCCTTTGATTCTGAACCTGATAGAACCTTCCTTAGACTAAGGAGGGAAGCAAGAGACAAACGTGTAGTTGGTGCTGAAGAAGAGGAGGAACACTTTGAGGAATACTTTGAAGCAAACATGGAAGAAAACATAGAAAACCATCATGAAGAAGAGGCTCACAACCATGGCGGAAGAGGTCGAGCAAATCATGCTGGGAAGGATAGAAGAGTTTTAGGCTCTTACATCAATCCAAAACCAAGAAACTGTGGAAGTAGCATTCAAAAGCCAACCATCCATGCCAACAATTTTGAACTGAAGCCACAGCTCATCACCCTTGTGCAGAACAACTGTTCGTTCGGAAGAAGTGTCCAAGAGGACCCAAATCAACATTTAACCACTTTCCTGAGAATATGTGACACAGTAAAGTCTAATGGTGTTCACCCTGACGCCTATAGACTGCTCTTATTTCCATTCTCACTCAGGGATAAGGCATCCAAGTGGCTCGAATCTTTCCCAAGGGAAAGCTTGACAACTTGGGAAGACGTGGTGAACAAATTCTTAGCAAGATTTTACCCTCCTCAAAGAATCAATAGGCTAAGAGCTGAGGTCCAAACCTTCAGGCAACAAGATGGTGAGACACTATATGAGGCATGGGAGAGGTTTAAGGACCTGACAAGGAGGTGTCCACCTGACATGTTCAACGAATGGGTGCAACTGCACATTTTCTATGAAGGGCTCTCTTTTGAGTCAAAGAAGGCCGTAGACCATTCATCCGGAGGATCTTTGAACAAGAAGAAGACTATTGAGGAAGCCATAGATGTCATTGAAACAGTAGCAGAGAACGACTACTTCTATGCTTCCGAAAGAGGGAACACAAGAGGA
>NC_029790.2:53588812-53594164 GCF_000816755.2 Arachis ipaensis | reverse complement strand
CTGGATGGAGGAATCACCCAAACTTTGGGTGGGGAAATCAACAAGACCAAAGTCTTGATCAAAGACGCCCAAATCCCAACAATGCAAGCCACCAACATTTCACATCTAGACCATATCAACATCCCAATAACAACACCTCTCCACATTCATATCAAGGCCAGAACAACCCTCCTCAACCTGACCTATCATCCTTTGATGAAAGAATCTCAAGGATTGAAAATCTACTTGAAGGCATATGCAAGGATATCCAAGACAACAAGGTGTTCAAGGAGGAAGTGCGAGCCAGTTTCAAGAACCAGGGAGATACAATCAAGAGGTTGGAATCTCAAGTAGGATATCTCTCTGAGCAAATTCCCAAACCCACAGATGGATTCCCAAGTGACACAGAGAAGAATCCGAGAGGTGAAACAAAGAAAGTAAGATGGGAAGATTGCAAGATGGTCACTATAAGTGATAAGGAGATTGAGGACAAGCCAAGTAAGCTGTCAGAACAACCTGAAGATACCTTAGTAGAGGAGGTGGAAAAAGATTACCAAGAACCAGAAATCTCAAAACAGGAGTTGTTGAGACTCTATGCACCTTTTCCCCAACTACTCAATGGTGCTGTGGCGAAGAGAATATACTCAAGATTTCTTGACTTGTTTGCATCTTTGCATGTGAACATACCATTCATCAAGACTATCCAACAAATGCCTGCATATATCAAGTATATGAAGGAGCTGCTTCCTAGGAAAAGCTCACTCAAGGGAGGCCAGACTATAGTGATGAACAAGGGGTGCAGTGCCCTCATTCAACCACAGTTGCCTACGAAAAGAAAAGATCCAGGGGGTTTTCATGTCCCCTGTGCCATAGGAGAAACAATGTTTGATAGAACACTCTGCGATTTGGGAGCAAGCATCAACTTATTGCCCTTAGCCCTGGTGAAGAGACTGCAGATCAATGAGATATTGCCCACAGATGTGGTCATCAGGCTGGCTGACAAAACTCAAAAACAAGCAATAGGGGTGGTGGAAAATGTGTTGTTAAAGGTTGGGAAATACTACCTCCCAATAGACTTTGTCATCTTGGACATGGAAGAGAGTCACACTCACCCAATCATATTGGGAAGACCATTCCTAACTACAGCCAGAGCACTCATAGATGTGGAGCGAGGGGAGCTAATATTGAGGATCCATGATGAACAACTCAGCTTCAATATCTTCAAACTCTCCCAAGAAGCTGACCAAGAAAATAAAGAATCAAGCAATGATCATAATGAGATGCTGACAGAGGAAACAAGCACTGAGGCACCACCAACGCATCCGAAAACCCCACTGAATGATGAACAAGGCAAACAGCAATCGTCACAGCTCAAGGAGAAGCTGGAGGAACCTAAACCACCAGAGGCATGTGAAGACAACAACAAAATGCACTTAGAAGAAGAAGTCGCCAAGAGCAGTGAAGCATCAAAAGAGACAAAGAAGAAGGTACCAAGGGGGTGGAGGAACAAGAAGATCCCTACGGAAGATTTCTCTCCAGGAGATAAAGTGATCTCAGCCTACTTCCCAGATATCCCACCTGACCTCCCAACTGTACCATCTCAGTTACCAAAGGTCTTCACTATTAACAGAGTTCTCTCCTTGGAGCATGTAGAGATCATTGATACAACCAATAGATATAAGTCCAAGGCAAGAGGGGAGGACTTGAAGCATTATCAACCTCCCTGATGAAGGGGAAACGTTAAGCTAGTGACGCTAAAGAAGCGCTTCATGGGAGGCAACCCATGTTTTATTAGCTTTTATTATTGAATAAGTCAATATTCATGAGTTCCAACCCAAACTCGGTGAAGTCCTTATATTGCAGTATATAGTGAAGAACAAGGTTGGTGTTTAAAGCGTACTAAGAAAGCATGAATGCAACAGAGAGCATGCTAGTCTTGGAGCTTTGAACAAGACTTTTGATCACAGTGCTCCAAACTAAGTTTGGTGTCACCCCATGGTGCCACCAAAATGTATATAAGGATACACAGTTAGTTAGTTAGTTGGAGTTCATGAATAAACAATCTCATCTTTTCATCTCTTTATTATTTTAGCCGTAAGAATATAAAGTGATTTCTTTTTGTGATAATTCTTACTTTTCTTATTTTATCTTTATAGGGAAAGGAAATGAACATTGAAAGAGATTGATTGGATAATTTAATGGGAAAGGTTCGGCCAATTCATGAAGAGGGCACTACACACGTGCCTCAAGGGGAATGCATTGGGAATGGTTGCCATGCAACATTGGAGGAAGAACAAACTTGGAAAGCGAACCAACTCCATCATAAAATTGAGAATCCTCGTGCTTACTCCATACACATCCCCATCCGTTCATCATACACCAACCCCATCAATCCACACCTTTCATCTCTTCATCACTTCTCTATATAAGTGAATCAAATTCACACCATCTCCACATTCGAAATTCATACTCCTTGCACTTCACTTTCCAGCAACCAATTCTTCAACCTCCCACTCTCTAAACCCTACATCTCTTCCCTTCACTACACCCTTTTTGCTTTAACTTCATTCATGGCATCATCAAACTCCAAGAGGCAGAAGAGGAAGGAACCAACAGAGAACATTCCCTTCGACGAGAAGAGATTCAAGACTGCCTTCCATGAACGAGAATTTGAGCGGATAAAGCTCAAAAAGATACTGCCCGAGTTAACCTTCCAAATCAATGAAGACGAATGCCCACAGATTTGGGAGAAGATTGAAGAAAGAGGGTGGCAATTGCTCACCAATCCAGAGGGGAAGATCAATGCAAACCTCATCAAAGAGTTCTACGCAAATGTGGTCAGAGAAGACAAAATCAGAACCCCAACCTTCAAAAGCTATGTAAAGGGAAAGGAGGTAGACTTTAGTCCAAATGCTATAATAAGAACTCTTCACCTGAAATCACCACACTTTGATGAGCCTAGCTATCATAGAAGGATAAGTAAAAGCCAAGACAATGATGAGCTCACTGAGATAGTGACTGACATCTGTGTTATAGCAGCTGACTGGGAGAGGTATGGAGATGGGAGACCCCGGTTCATCAAGAGGGGAAACCTTAGCCCAGAAGCCAAGGGGTGGTTTGAACTCGTGAGGAGGTCTATTCTCCCAGCTGCAAATAATTTAGAGGTAAATATTAATCGAGCAACTATGGTACATTGCCTAGTATAAGGTGGAGAAATCAACGTGCATGAACTTATAGCTGAGGGAATTCAAGATTCAGCTGAGAAGCTTGAATCAGGTGCCAGGCTTTGGTACCCCAGCACCATTCTCCGATTGTGCACAAAGGCCAAGGTGGTCTTTGAGGATAGTAATCCAGACTGGGTTAACCTAGGGAGGCTAATAAAAACCCAGTGTATGGCCTATACTACACCTGCTCAGCAACAAAGAAGGCCACAAATAGGGAAACTAAAAGCAAGGGAAGGAACTCACCAAGAGGAGTCTCATCAGGAAGAATATCAACAGGGAGAGCATCCTTACCCAGCCGATCTGAATATGAATCAGCTTCTAAGAGCTATTGAAGATCTGGGGATGAGACATATGGAAGGACAAGAGCAAATATTGAACTGGATGAGCCAACAAGAAGAGTGGAAGAAACAACAAATGGAGCAGCAACAGGAACAATACTCCCAGCTCACTCAAACCATCCACCAAGTTACCGAGAGGCAAGAACGTCAAGATAAGCATTTGCAGAAACTCAATCAGCGACAACTAGCCCAGATGAAAGCATTCAATGAGTTCACTGTACTTAATGAAGGACGACAACTACATCGGGAGGAGTTCCACGTCAACACTCAAGCCAAGTTGAACTACATGTCCAGTAATATGCATCAGCTACACTATGCCATCCCTACATATGATAAGGTCCAAAAATATTTAGTAGAACAAGAAGAGAGGAATGTGAAACAGCAAAAGGAGACACTCAAGAAGAAGATGGAAGATGGTGGTTTCTGGAAGAAGCTGCTTGGAAAAGGCAAGGGAAATGGGAGCACAAGCAATCAAGAAGGAGAGCATGGACATCCACAAGTATAAAAGGTGGTGGAGTTCCTTCTTTGTTCCATCTTTCTCTATGTTTTCAATAAGGAAGATCTTGTATGAAATAGAACTTGCTTCCATGTTATGTTTAAACCTTTTTCAATTCTGTCTTTTAAGTTTTTGGTATTGAAAAAAGTCTCTGTGTGCTAGTCTTTATGTAACCACATCATCTCCCTACTTAATTGTATGTTTGTCCCTTGAAATCAGATGAAAAAGAGAATGAGTGTGTTTTTAAAAAAAAGACCAGAGTGGAGTTCATAATATGGAAATGCATTCATGAGATTTTGGTGGGATCATAAGTTAGCTAAGTTGGTTCAACCATAAGGAGGGAAGACAACTATCTATCATGAATACTATACTTGAGACACACCCCATGAGACTAGATAAATAAGAAGATCCTAATAAGAAAAAGGGAAAGAACAATCAAAGTTGAGGAATAAAAGAAAAAGACTATGTAATAAGGCTAGGCACCAATGGTTTTAAATCTTGAGGCATGTGTCTGTGGTGTTCCTGTGTGAGGGATCTACTTGGATGAATAAGCTCTTAGGGGTGCCTTATCACTTGGTAACTTGGGTTAACTAACTCGGGATTATCAGCTGAAAGTCCACTATCAAGAGTAACCCTCACCACAGAACATTTAGTAACCCAAAGAGGTGCTGGACACCAAGGCATCAAGAAAAGAAAATAAATAAACTATATGCCTGTGGTGTGTATGTATGGGGGAGAGACTTGAGGGAGTAAGTCCTTAGGGGTGTCTCAACACCTAACACCTTGAACCAACTGGTTTGGGAGTGTTGGCTGAAAGCTTATCTTAAAGAGTTGCCCCCTTACAGAACACTTAACCTGAAGAACACCAATATGCCCTGAAATAACAGCAAAAGGATCAATAAATAAAAGTTGCATGGGATGCAATCATAGTGAGTATTCTAGGATATGATAAAGGTCTGAAAGCTAGGAATGAACCTAAGTTGCTATGCATGAAACCACCATAAAACCAGGGACATAACTTCCACAACAATGACTCATTTCTCTTGGCATCCCATTCATCATTCTCTTGTTCCAGTACTTGCTTAGGGACAAGCAAGCTTTAAGTTTGGTGTTGTGAATTATGATGCCAGGGCATTTTGGCCAGTTTTACTGACCTTTTCTTTACTATTTTTAGGGTAGTTTCATGCATTTTCTTAGGAAATAAGCTAGTTTTGGGTAGATATTCACTTACCCCTGGATTCAAGCATACATTGTGTATTTTACATGATTTCATGAGGGTTTTGCATGAGTTTAGTGACAAATTGTATGCTGCATT
>NC_029790.2:53574621-53581132 GCF_000816755.2 Arachis ipaensis | reverse complement strand
CATTTTGGCCAGTTTCACTGACCTTTTCTTTACTGTTTTTAGGGTAGTTTCATGCATTTTCTTAGGAAATAAGCTAGTTTTCGGTAGATATTCACTTACACCTGGATTCAAGCATACATTGTGTATTTTACATGATTTCATGAGGATTTTGCATGAGTTTAGTGACAAATTGTATTCTGCATTACCCATGACTTGGACTAGAACTTTGATGCACTCTATTGCTTGACAAAGGAAGCAAAGGAAGCAAGGAATGGGAGGTAACTTGCAGAGTTAATGAGAAAAGTGACTGCCAATAACGCTCTCGAAGCCATCATTATGAGTCACGTTCACGTTAACCTCAATATTAGTGGCACAAACGTTGCCACCAACGTTGCCTCTAGGTCCTTCGCACACGTTATTGGGGCTTAACTTTCCCAATAATGTTGAAAAGCCCCCATTGCTCCTACGTCAGAGTCCACGTTAACTTAGTTAACGTGGTCTTTAACGTTAAAAGGGGGAAAGGAAGCAAACGTTAGTGACATTCAACATTGTCACTAACGTTGGCTTAAGTGCACAATGCCACGTTAACTCCCACGTTAACTTGGTTAACGTGGAAGCTAACGTGAAGAGGCAAGAGTGGTCGACAACGTTAGTGACACCCAACATTGTCACTAACGTTGGAAGCAACCAGACAATCCCATGGAGCCACGTTAACTTCCACGTTAACTTAGTTAACGTGGAGGCTAACGTGAGAGAAGAAGGTGATGGCCAACGTTAGTGACACTCAACATTGTCACTAACGTTGGAAGGAGCCACACAAGCCACTATGAGCCACGTTAACTCCTACGTCAACTTAGTTAACGTGGAAGCTAACGTGGATGAGTAAAAGATGAGCCAACGTTAGTGACACTTAACATTGTCACTAACGTTGGGGATGGCTAAGCAATGCCACGTTAAAGAGCCACATTAACTAAGTTAACAAGGGCTCTAACGTGAGACATGGGGGCACATTGGAACGTTAGTGACAATGTTGAGTGTCACTAACGTTCTCGAAGGATGGCAAGCCCACGTTAAAGAGCCACGTTAACTAAGTTAACGTGGGCTCTAACGTAGGAGCAAGGGGGGCTTTTCAACGTTATTGGGAAAGTTAAGCCCCAATAACGTGTGCGAAGGACCTAGAGGCAACGTTAGTGGCAACGTTTGTGCTACTAACATTGAAGTTAACGTGGCTTTTACTTAGGAACGTTAGTGAGAAAGTTGATTGTCACTAACATTCTTGAACTCATATTTTCACTAAACGTTAACACCCCTAACGCCCTGAGCTAAAGTCTCTGCCCACTTTACACTTTCTCTCTGCAAGTAAAGCCAAGCCCAAATGAAGAAAAGAACTGCTTCAAACTCAAGATCCAAAGGCCCAAGACTTGAAGAACCAACTAGAAGAAGAAAAGAGTAGTATATATAGGAGTAGCTTTGAATTATTTGAGGGAGTTCCGGGTGTTGGAAAATAGCATAGAACTACTTCCTGTATTTACTTTCTCTGCACTTCCAGTTTTCATTATGTATTCTCCATCTTTTTAAGATTGCCAAGGAGATCAATGAGTGCATTGATTGAGGAAGAGATGTAAATGAGATTGATCCGGAGAATGCAACATCTCCTAAGCCCAATGAACTCCCATTTTTGATCTTACCCATTCTCTTTAATTTCTGTCATTTACATTTATGAGCAATTCCCCCATTCCCATTTAAGATTCTGCAATTTACTTTCTGCCATTTACTTTTCCGCCATTTAATTTTCTGCAATTCTCAACTAAATTTCTGATTCGCTCAACTAGAACATTCCTCTAATTAAAGTTGCTTGATCAATCAATCCTTGTGGGATTCGACCTCACTCTATTGTGAGTTTTTACTTGACGACAAATTCGGTACACTTGCCGAAGGAAATTTGTTATGAGACAAGTTTTTCGTGCATCAAAATTATATTTTGAATTACTGATTTTATGTGATGAGTTTTCTGAGATTTTGATCTTGAGTGAGTTATTTCGAATTGTTTGATATTGAATTGGAATTTTAGTATATTGGAATGGCTATGAAATGGACTTGTGACGGGTTGAAATTAGTTGAAATGGGGCTGTGAATGATTTATTTAATGTTACTTATTAAACCGAAAACTGTTGAGCTAACTATTAAAAATCTAATGTTTTGATAATTGATGAATGGAGTTTAGATTAAGGCTGTGATTGTGACTGGTTCTGTTGCTATGAGTGATTGATTAATTGATAAGATTAATTCTGGCTAAGTTGTGGCTGTATTTTGATTATTAAGAATAAGTGCTTGTTGTTGTTTTTAGTTATCTGATGTAACGGAACAGCTGTGATACTGACAACGACTGTTTGGAATTGGCTTTGATGGTTGCTAAAGTTGATTTATAATTAATTAGAATTAAGTTTGAGAATGGTTAAAAGATTGAAGTTTGATTACCAAATCATTCTCTTCAAATTTGACTTTTAAAACAAAATAGTAACTTTACTAAAGAGTAAATGACATTAAAAAAAATTTGAATTATGAAAGGATGATTTTTGGGATTACTAGTTGATTAAGTTTAATTTTGAAAGGATTCTATGATATGTGAAAAGTAAATATGAATTGATGAGATTGGAGTTGGATTGATGGATTAGTTGGAATTATGGAGTATGATTGACTTGTTAATTATTATGAATTGTGAATGTCTGATTGATTGAGAATTGCCCGTTTGAAAATTGTTGAGAAAAGGGCTGGTGATTTGTGGAGAAAGAGAGAACCCGTAAGGGTGGCTAAGTCCGAGTTTTAGGGGAGATGCTGCCGAAATTTTATAAAATCTGAGGTTTTATTTGAAAAGTTATTTTAGAAGATTTGGATTTGGAAAATGATATTATTTAAGTTTTATTTAGTTAAGAAAAGAATTATTCTACTTTGAAGTCGATTTACCAAGAAAAGGTTTATACTTTCAAAATAAATTATTTAAGAAAGTAACCATGTTTTGAGATTGAATTAATATGAAAAGAATTATGTTTTGGGTTTAAAATAAAGGATTGCTGTTTAGAAGTTTGATGAATTTATAATATTTGAATTTGAATAGTAAAGAGAGATGATTTTTCAATCTTTGGAAAATAAGTAAACTTGAGGAAGTTTTATTTGATTACTTCTAATGAAAGGTTATGTTTTGAAAAGTGTTTAATGAATTTAAAATAAATGATTTTCTTGAGTCTTTGATAGAGAACTAAGCTGAAAGATAGTTTTAAAGTTGGCTTGAGTCAAGATTGCTAAAGTAGAGATTATGACTAGTTTGATGGTTAAGATTTTTATGGATAAATGCCTGAGAAAGTTAAGAAAGGTTTAAAGAAAAATGTTAAGAACTCAAAGGAAAAAAGAGAATGACGAATTGATATGTGGATTGTTGCGTTTTAGAAAGGATAATGAAAAGTGATAAAAGGCGGAAAAAACCCACGAACTGTTAGTTGTTTAACTATGGGGAAAAGCCCACGAATTGATAATTGGTTAAAATCGGGAAGTACCCACGAACTGAATGATCATTGATCTCGAGGAAACCTATAGATTGTTATTTGTTTTATATGCGGGAAAAACCCATGGACTAATAATCATTGATTACGGGAATAACCTATGAATTGTTGTATGTTGATCTCGGGTATAACCCACGAACTGAAGATCTCTGTTTTGTTTTTGAATTGATCTCGGGGACGCCCACGAACTGAGGATCACTGTTTCCCCTTGTGCGTATATTATGGGGTCGGGCTTTGCGCCGACTGCCGGTAGTCACGAAGGAGTGGTATTTTTACCACCGACACATATGCACTAAGGACACAAACGGAAGCCATATCTGGGACTTGTTCCTAGCTAATGTCGGGCTGCAGGGTGTAAACTGACACGTGAGCTCATGGCCTGCTTAGGACAGACATGCATCATATTGGTTGTACATTTGCATTTAGTTGTGTTTGCTTATATTACTTCTCTGTGATTGTGTTGTTTGTTTTATTGTGATTTGTTTGTGTGATTAATTGAGTTACTTACTGATGCTAGTAGTTTGTGAATGTATAGAGATGATTGATAACTGTTTGTTGTGACTGAGAATCAATTATGTGGCTGAAGGATATTTAATATGTCAAATTTTGTGATTGAGATCTGTTTTGGGTTTAGGAATCTAAAGAAAGTAACTATTTATCTAAAGTAAGATTAAAAAGTATTTCAAAGGGTTTGACAAAGAGGGTTTATTAAGCAAAGTTAATTATTTGCATGTCAATCATTACTTTTACGGCATTCCCATTCCCTACTGAGAACGTGTGGTTTGTGCTCACCCCAAAATCCTCCACCTTTTCAGTGACACAGGTTTGAAGCTGCGGGCGATTCTAGCATTTATTTATGAGTTAAGTTTATGACTTGAGTTTCTTTCATAAAATTCCCTCGCCTTTGTAGCTTTAGTTTTTATTTTATGCAGATGGATATGATTTGTATCTGAGTTTTATTTGAAATCTTTTATATGACAGATATTATTATTAAAAATTATGTGATTATTATTACTTGAAATGTTTGCTATATGATTTTAATTAATAAAAAACAAAATTTTTCTGGAATTTTCCATAAACTGAATCGCGATATCGAACTAAAGGCTTAATAGTAAATAGTTAATAAAGGAAAGCAGGTTGGTAACGCCTTACTTTCGGTACGATCATAACGTTCTGGAAGCGGGTCGTTACACTAATCATCTGGAGGTTCTCGATCATACTGGAATAGGATTCACCCTCCTTTTGCGTCTGTCACTACGCCCAGCACTCGCGAGTTTGAAGTTCGTCACAGCCATCCCTTCCCAGATCCTACTCAGAATACCACAGACAAGGTTTAGACTTTCCGAATCTCAGGAATGGCCATCCATGGGTTCTAACTTATACCACGAAGATTCTAATATCTCGGACTCGGTCCTCTGTATTAGATATCTAAGAGATACTCATTCTAGCTTGTTTGCATGTAGAACGGAAGTGTTTGTCAGGCATGCGTTTATAAGTGAGAATGATGATGAGCGTCACATAACCATCACATTCATCATGTTCTTGGGTGTGAATGGATATCTTAGAAGTGGAATAAGTTGAATTGAATTGAAAAACAGTAGTACTTTGCATTAAATCATGAGGAACAGCAGAGCTCCACACCTTAATCTATGGAGTGCAGAAACTCTACCGTTGAAAATACATAAGTGATGAAGGTTCAAGCATGGCCGAATGGCCAGCCCCCAAACGTGATCAAAGGATCAAAAGATGATCAAAAGATTATCTCCTCCTTCAATACAATAGTAAAAAGTCCTATTTATACTAAACTAGCTACTAGGGTTTACAGAAGTAAGTAATTGATACATAAATCCACTTCCGGGGACCACTTGGTGTGTGTTTGGGCTGAGCTTGAAGTTTACACGTGGAGAGGTCATTCTTGGAGTTGAACGCCAGTTTGTAACGTGTTTCTGGCATTGAACTCCACTTTGCAACTTGTTTCTGGCGCTGGACGCTAGATTGCAGCATGGAACTGGCGTTGAACGCCAGTTTACGTCGTCAATCCTTATTCAAAGTATGGACTATTATATATTGCTGGAAAGCTCTAGATGGCTAATTTCCAACGCAATTAAAAGCGCGCCATTTAGAGTTCTGTAGCTCCAAAAAATTCACTTTGAGTGCAGGGAGGTCAGAATCCAACAGCATCTGCAGTCCTTCTTCAACCTCTGAATCTGATATTTGCTCAAGTCCCTCAATTTCAGCCAGAAAATACCTGAAATCCAGAAAAACACACAAACTCATAGTAAAGTCCAGAAATGGGATTTTTAACTAAAAACTAATAAAAATATACTAAAAACTAACTAAATCATACTGAAAACATACTAAAAATAATGCCAAAAAGCGTATAAATTATCCGCTCATCACAACACCAAACTTAAATTGTTGCTTGTCCCCAAGCAACTGAAAATCAAATAGGATAAAAAGAAGAGAATATACTATAAATTCCAAAATATCAATGAAACATAGCTCTAATCAGATGAGCGGGACTTGTAGCTTTTTGCCTCTTGAATAGTTTTGGCATCTCACTTTATCCATTGAAGTTCAGAATTATTGGCATCTATAGGAACTCAGAGTTCAGATAGTGTTATTGATTCTCCTAGTTCAGTATGTTGATTCTTGAACACAGCTACTTTATGAGTCTTGGCCGTGGCCCTAAGCACTTTGTTTTCCAAGTATTACCACCGGATACATAAATGCCACAGACACATAATTGGGTGAACCTTTTCAGATTGTGACTCAGCTTTGCAAAAGTCCCCAATTAGAGGTGTCCAGGGTTCTTAAGCACACTCTTCTTTTGCTTTGGACCTTGACTTTAACCGCTCAGTCTCAAGTTTTCACTTGACACCTTCACGCCACAAGCACATGGTTAGGGACAGCTTGGTTTAGCCGCTTAGACCAGGATTTTATTCCTTTAGGCCCTCCTATCCACTGATGCTCAA
>NC_029790.2:53561475-53574065 GCF_000816755.2 Arachis ipaensis | reverse complement strand
GATGAGCGGGACTTGTAGCTTTTTGCCTCTTGAATAGTTTTGGCATCTCACTTTATCCATTGAAGTTCAGAATTATTGGCATCTATAGGAACTCAGAGTTCAGATAGTGTTATTGATTCTCCTAGTTCAGTATGTTGATTCTTGAACACAGCTACTTTATGAGTCTTGGCCGTGGCCCTAAGCACTTTGTTTTCCAGTATTTCCACCGGATACATAAATGCCACAGACACATAATTGGGTGAACCTTTTCAGATTGTGACTCAGCTTTGCTAAAGTCCCCAATTAGATGTGTCCAGGGTTCTTAAGCACACTCTTCTTTTGCTTTGGACCTTGACTTTAACCGCTCAATCTCAAGTTTTCACTTGACACCTTCACGCCACAAGCACATGGTTAGGGATAGCTTGGTTCAGCTGCTTAGGCTAGGATTTTATTCCTTTAGGCCCTCCTATCCACTGATGCTAAAAGCCTTGGGACCCTTTTTATTACCCTTGCCTTTTGGTTTTAAGGGCTATTGGCTTTTTGCTCTTGCCTTTTGGTTTTAAGAGCTTTTGGCTTTTTCTGCTTGCTTTTTCTCTTTTTTTTTTTCTTTTTTTTTCGCCTTTTTTTTTCTTTTCACTACAAGAAAAATACCCATTCAGCCACACTTTTTTTAAGCTACATTTGAAAAGCGTAGCCTATTCTAGGAATAGGCTACGCTTTTCTCCGTGTTTCCTTTTTGTAGGAGAATAGAAAACACATTTGTGACATCACTTAAAAAGTGTAGCCTTAAGTATTATAAATATCACTTATAAAGCGTAGCCTTATCTTAAAAGCTATGGGTTCACTTTTTACACCAAAAAATACACTTTTAAAGAGTAACCTATTTGTCAAGTTTCAGGTGCGCTTTAAAAGTATTGCCTAATGTATCTCAAGTCAAATGTCTAACACTTAGTAAAATTTTTTTCAATTTTCAACAAATGATCCACATACAAACACTTAGCCAAATAAAATGAAAACATAAAACCCCACCTTAATTTTTCCCTTCTTCGCGCCCCTCCCAACCCAGAGAAGACTCTGCGCCATCACCACTCACTGTAACATCTCTAATTTCTAACCCTAAATTCCAAAACCCCCAAATTAACTCAGAAAACTCTAATTCCCAAAATTCCTAACCCTAATAGCCGCAACCTCACCCTCCTTCAACGTAACAAACAAAAGCAGCCACTGTAGAGAGAAGAGGGATCGGGAGAAGAAGAGAGGAGAGGAAAGGCCTGCCCAGCCATCACCACCGCAGCGCCGCTGCAGCTATTGTCTCCTTCAGAGCTGCGGAAAGTCGTCCTCCCTGCCGTCGAATGCCGCCGTCGTGTCGCACATGAGAGAGAGAGAGAGACAGATTCGAGAGGAGCTACCCGTGATCGCTGCCGTCGAAGCCAGGCTCGTCGCCGTCACCACCAACAAAGCTGCGAAGAGCCGCTGTCGTACTCGTGTGGCTGTGCACCGTCGAGCTTCCCTCACCCTGAGCCGTCGATCTGTCGCCACCGCTATAAGGGCTTGTCGCTGGAGCCACGACTGTCACTGAGCTTCTATCGCCGCTGCCGTTCAAGTCGCTGCTGCCGTCGATTTGGAGTTGCTGCGATTGGAGCCACTAGCGGGGGTGAGTTGCTACTGCCCTATTGCCGTCGTAATCATATTCAACGTCCACTGCCCTGAGCTGATTCTGCCCTTGAGTTCGTTGAGTTCGGATTCCTTGTGCTACTGTAACTGTCATTACTGCTGCGGGAACCAACGTTTCTGTTTGGCTGTTCCTGAAGGTCTTCCACCATCACTGGAGCTGCCCAGAATCATCGTGGAAGCTGCCAAGATATATGGTTGATTTCTAATTATGCCAAGACATCATCACTAATTATTGTCTCATGTATACAATCCCTTATTTCTTGAATTTTCTAATCTGTTGTCATCCTTAGATTCCACTGAAGGCCACCCCACATCAAGTAACATACTTTGCGGAGAAGAATCTATATCCACTTATTGTCTCAGTTCCTGTAAGATAGATGTATTCTTTTCTTTTTTTATTTCTTTATTTATTAGGCCTTAAATATGATTATGAGTATTCCTTGTGGTTGAATTTTTTTTTCTGATTGATGCATTAAAAGAAAAAAAAAAAACCACAGTATATTTATTGTTATTTCCAACATTTGTGTTAAGAATCAAACATTCAGACCATATTAACTAGTCCTGCTCAGGTTCATTTTCACTAGATTGTGTCCTGTTTAGTAAGTTGTGTTGTAGCTTGTTCAGTTCATATATTATAAAATATTAATCAGTTTGCTAATTTTTTCAGAAAGTAATCAAAACTGTTTATTGATATAAAACCAGGTTCCTAAACCACTTAATCAAGTTGTTTCTCTAGTTGAACAAGATTCCAACCATCAGAGTGAGAAGTCTGTTGAATAAAACCGTTTTTATTCTGTTGATGAATTTGAGGTTCGTATTATGGAGCTAGATAAGTCTGGTGGCCCTTGGCAAACAAAGGCAACAATTCCTATGCAAACTTCTGAAAATGCCCTTACAGTGAGAATGGTTACACTGCTGGTAATTGTATTTTCCTTATAGAATAGATCATGTTTTTAGCTGCTTGGCCTCACTAATTCCATTTTGTGATTTTTCTTTTTGCGTAGAATACATCCTCCAAAGAAAATGAAACACTTTTGGCTGTTGGCACTGCTTATGTGCAAGGAGGAGAAGTGGCTGCTAGAGGACGTATCCTGCTGTTCTCTTTAGGAAAAAATACCGATAATCCTCAAACTCTGGTATCTTTGGGGTTGCTTTCTCAAATTTTGGCTGAATTTTTTGTCACTTGGCTAAACCTTGAGTGATGCCTTTTTTTGGACAGTTATTAAATGTTCATTTTCACAGGTTTCAGAGGTGTACTCAAGGGAATTAAAAGGAGCTATATCTGCCTTGGCCTCTCTTCAGGGCCATCTCTTGATAGCATCTGGTCCAAAAATTATTTTGCACAAGTGGACTGGCACTGAGTTGAATGGGATTGCATTTTTTGATACACCACCGTTACATGTTGTGAGCTTAAATATAGTAAGGGAGATTTCCTTAAATCTTTTGTCAAACAATAGCAACCAAGCTTGTCCCATTTTTTTGGGTTTTTGGGGGTTAAAAGAATTTTGAAATTATCTGTTCCCTGTAATTTTCTGAGAGAAATACGCTTTGAATGCTTACCTTAAATATATTGAACAAGTGCCGGTGAAGTGAAAAGAAAAAATGAAAATGAGAATGAGATAAATGGATGTTCTTGAATTAATTTCTTCTTACCTCTTATCTCTGTTAACATTTTCCCAGGTAAAATAAGGTTTAGTTTTTAGCTATACACAATTTCAAACTCCACAAAATTTATCTATACACAATTTCAAACTTAGGAGGCAAGAGGCTTCTATAGAAGAGCATTGCTCTAGCTTTCTTACTAATATTGATTCAGAATCTATTGATGGAAAACATGTAGCATCAGTAATTGCAATATCTAGAGAATCTGAATGCACAATGGGAGTTAATGACAAGATTGGAGATTCTGGAGAAAGATTTTTCAGTTCTGAGAATTCATCTCTGCTAGTTGAAGCAGTTGATGTGAATTCAACATCTGATGGAGAAGAGCAAGAGAAATGTAGTGAAGAGTTGTCAAATTTGCAGGCACGCCAGAATGAACAAGGGGACTCATTGGATGGAATAGTTGACGATACTGGGAGCAAGTCCGCAAGCAGCGTTTGCCTCATCTGGTTTTTATTTTTGACATTAACTCCACCTTAAAAAATTTTGATACTCACACTTATTCACTTACTTAACATGTCAGGTGCTAATCAATGCCACTGCTGATCGAAACTGCACGACACTATCGCAGGTCAGATATTGGCAATAGATTCTTCTGTTTCTTATTTATTTGCTCCAATTTATCAAAACCTTGCATGTTTTAATGTCACCCTATTTTGCTATACTCCTCTAATTTTCTTAGTGCCAACTACTCTATCTACACATCATGTGTAATTGTAAAACAGATTTGCATAACAATCTTTTTATTCGTCACTATCATAACAATCTTTTTATTGGAGCTGAGTTTCAAGAGACTATGGTTGACTCTTTACCTTAGATATTTGACTCTTTTAAGTCTTAATGGATCTAATAATATCTCTTCCTCTGCTCAATATCTCCCACTTATTTATTTATTTTCATGTGGTTTTGTTGTTATCATGTTTGGTTAATGTGAGTGTTGAGCTGAAAAAGAGTAATGTCTGTGTTCTTTTAGCAATTCACTAATGTTGTTGGGACCCTTCATTTTTAATGTTTTCCTTTAATTTTTCAATATGAAGTGAATGACCCTTTTGCCTTGTGAACATGGAGGTTACTAAGGAAGATCTTAATGCAAAAATGAGAGGAAAAACTTTCCATCTTTGGTCTGAAAAAAATCATGCAAAGTTTTCAACATGTTTGTGTTTTGTTTTGTGGCAGATGGGGCTGGTGATGATTTGTTTAAAGAGCTATGGAGGCTGTGTGCAGGGCCATTAATGGATGTTCCTTGTGTTCAAGACAGAGTTTTCTATTTCCCTCAGGGTCACATTGAATTGGTATGATATACACTTCTTTACCTTGTTTCTGATTTTGTTTGTGAATTTCATTTTTTTCCATTTTTGTGCTATGTATGCTTTCAAATTTAAGTCTTAAGGGGTTTAGTAAGTGTTATATAATTTTGATTTTTTTCTTTTGTAGTTGCCAGAACCTACAGAACAAGATTTGAGGCAGATGAAGAACCAGAAATCTCCCAAATACGACCGTCGAACAAGATATTTAAAGAACAAGATTTTTTTCTCATCTATCAGAAGGTTAATAATTTTTATTAGAAGATACTTATGTAGGATACAATATTTTGGTTTTTTATAGTTTATTAGTAGTAAATTCTAAGTGAACTGATGTATATTTTGATATGGGTATGTTTAATTTAGTGTGAGATGTATGAATACTCATTTATGATCATCCCAATATTTTTAGTTCATTATAAATATATTTTGTTAAAGGATAATTTTTATTATTTAAAGAATATTTTATGTTATTATTATGCATTTATTTTTATTTTATAATTTTTGATTAATTTAATTTTAAAAAATAAGATTATATATATAATCATATTACTAAATATTAGGTTTTAGAAAAAAAAATTATTAGAATATATATATATAGAAAATAAAAAAAAACAATGAGGGACCTAAGGCTACACTTATATATAGTAGCTATAGTATACAAAAAAAAAAAAGAGGGATCTAAGGCTACGCTTATAAAAAGTAGCTATGGTATACAATGTGGCTACGCTTTACAAGTGATGCAGTAGGGTTGAAAAGCGTAGCCTATTCTGAAAAAATGAAAGCTGAAAAGCGTAGCCTTTGGTCCTGGACAGCATCACTTGAAAAACGTAGCCTATTCCCAAACGCCAAAAGCGTAGCCTTTGGTGCAGAAAAGCGTAGCCTTTGAGAATAGGCAACGGCCGAATAGGAATCACCCCAAAAAGCGTAGCCGTAGCCCAAAAAGCGTAGCCGTAGCCTAAGGCATCATTCTTTTTCACTTTTAGCTACACTTTTCAAGTGTACCCGAATGGGTGTTTTTCTTGTAGTGTTTCTCTCTTTTTTTTCTGCAAGCTTTTGTATTCACTGCTTTTTCTTGCTTCAAGAATCATTTTTATGATTTTTCAGATCATCAAATAACATGTCTCCTTTTCATCATTCTTTCACGAGCCAACATATTTAACATTCATAAACAACAACTTCAAAAGACATATGCACTGTTCAAGCATTCATTCATAAAATAATAAGTATGGTCACCACATCAAAATAATTAAACTAGTTTCAAGGATGAATTTGAAACCATGTACTTCTTGTTCTTTTGTAATTAAAACATTTTTCATTCAAGAGAGATGATGGATTCATATTCACTACTTTAAGGCATAGACACTTAGACACTAATGATCATGCAATAAAGACACAAACATAGATAAACATTTAACATAAGAAAACGAAAAACAGAAAATTTAAGAACAAGGAATAAGTCCACCTTAGTGATGGTGGCGTTTCCTTCTTGAGGAACCAATGATGTCCTTGAGCTCTTCTATGTCTCTTCCTTGTCTTTGTTGCTCCTCCCTCATTGCTCTTTGATCTTCTCTATTTTCATGAAGGATGATGGAGTGCTTTTGATGTTCCACCCTTAGTTTCTCCCAATAATTGTGTGGAGGAAAATGTATCCCCTGAGGTATCTCAGGGATCTCTTGATTTGCAGTCAAATGTTCTACCACTGAGCTATAGAACCTTGAGATGAATCTCTCCATCTCCTATGACTCGGAGGTTGAAGCTTTTGTCTTCCCTTTCCTCTTTCTAGAGGTTTCTCTGGCCTTAGGTGCCATCAATGGTTATGGAAAAACAAAAAAAAAGCTATGCTTTTACCACACCAAACTTAGAATGTTGCTCGCCCTCGAGCAAAAGAAGAAAGAATACTAGAAGAAGAAGAAAATATGGAGGAGATGGAGGGATGTGTGTATTCGGCTATATGGGTGGGCTTGGGTGGGAAAGAGATTTTTGAATTTTGAAGGTAGGTTGGGTGTATAGATGTGAGTGGTGAATGGAAAACAGAAGGGATGATTGTGAATGGAGAGAGAGAGGGTGATATAGGATTATGAGGAGGGAAGGTGAGTGGAGGTATGTGGGGATCCTGTGGGGTCCACAGATCCTGAGGTGTCAAGGATTTACATCCCTGCACCAATTAGGCATGTAAAATGCCTTTGCATGCATTTCTGGCGTTTAGACGCCAAAGTGATGCTTGTTCTGGGCGTTCAACGCCCATATGCAGCATATTTCTGGCGTTGAACGCCAGCTTCATACTTGTTTCTGGTGTTCAGCGCCAGCTCCATGCTCTGTTCTGGCGTTGAACGCCAGCCAGATGCTCCTTATTGGCGTTTAAACGCTAGTAAGTCCTTCCTCCAAGGTGTGATTTTTCTTTTGCTATTTTTTTATTCTGTTTTTAATTTTAGGATTTATTTTGTGACTCCACATGATCATGAACCCAATAAAACATGAAAAAACAATAAAAATAAAAATAAAATTAGATAAATAAAAATTGAGTTGCCTCCCAACAAGCGCTTCTTTAATGTCAATAGCTTGACAGTGGGCCCTCATGGAGCCACACAGGTGATCAGGTCAATTTTATAGACTCCCAACACCAAACTTAGAGTATGGATATGGGAGTTCAACACCAAACTTAGAGTTTAATTGTGGGGGCTTTGTTTGACTCTGTACTGAGAGAAGCTTTCTATGCTTCCTCTCCACTGTTACAGAAGGAGATTCTTGGGTTTTAAACACAAGGTTGTCCTCCTTCAGTTGAAGGATTAATTCTCCTCTGTCTACATCTATCACAGCTCTTGCTGTGGCAAGGAAGGGTCTTCCAAGGATGATGGATTCATCCTCCTCCTTCCCAGTATCCAGGATTATGAAATCAGCAGGGATGTAAAGGTCTTCAACCTTTACTAACATGCCCTCTACTAGTCCATAAGCCTACTTTCTTGAGTTGTCTGCCATCTCTAGTGAGATTCTGGCAGCTTGTACCTTAAATATTCCCAGTTTCTCCATTACATAGAGGGGCATGAGGTTTATCCCTGACCTAAGGTCACATAGAGCCTTCTGAAAGGTCATGGTGCCTATGGTACAAGGTATTAAGAACTTTCCAGGATCTTGTTTCTTCTGAGGCAATCTCAGTTGATCCAGATCACTCAGTTCATTGGTGAGCAAGAGAGGTTCAACTTCCCAAGTCTCATTACCAAATAATTTGGCATTCAGCTTTATGATAGCACCAAGGTACTTGGCAACTTGCTCCTCAGTAACATCTTCATTCTCTTCAGAAGAAGGATATTCATCAGAGCTCATGAATGGCATAAGGAGGTTTAATGGAATCTCTATGGTCTTCGGATGAGCCTCAGAGTCCTTTGGTTCCTCAGAGGGAAACTCCTTATTGATCACTGGACGTCCAAGGAGGTCTTCCTCACTGGGATTCACGTCCTCCTCCTCTTTTGTGGTTTCGGCCATGATGGTCATTTCAATGGCCTTGCACTCTCCTTTTGGATTTTCTTCTGTATTGCTTGGGAGAGTACTAGGAGGAGTTTCAGTGATCCTTTTACTCAGCTGGCCCACTTGTGCTTCCAAATTTCTAATGGAGGACCTTATTTCATTCATGAAACTTAGAGTGGCCTTAGATAGATCAGAGACTATATTTGCTAAGCTAGATGGATCCTACTCAGGACTCTCTGTCTTTTGCTGAGTGGATGATGGGAAAGGCTTGCCATTGCTAAACCTGTTTCTTCCACCATTATTAAAGCCTTGTTGAGGCTTTTGTTGATCCTTCCATGAGAGATTTGGGTGATTTCTCCACGAAGGATTATAGGTGTTTCCATAGGGTTTACCCATGTAATTCACCTCTGCTATTGCAGGGTTCTCAGGATCATAAGCTTCTTCTTCAGAAGATGCCTCTTGAGTACTATTGGATGCAGCTTGTATTCCATTCAGACTCTGAGAAATCATATTGACTTGCTGAGTCAATATTTTATTCTGAGCCAATATGGCATTCAGAGTATCAATTTCAAGAACTCCCTCCTTCTGAGGCGTCCCATTACTCACAGGATTCCTCTCAGAAGTGTACATAAACTGGTTATTAGCAACCATGTCAATGAGTTCTTGAGCTTCTACAGGCGTTTTCTTTAGGTGAATGGATCCACCTGCAGAAGTATCCAATGACATCTTAGCTAATTCAGACAGACCATCATAGAATATATCCAGGATGGTCCATTCTGAAAGAATGTCAGAAGGACACTTTTTGGTCAGTTACTTATATCTCTCCCAAGTTTCATAGAGGGATTCACCTTCTTTCTGTCAGAAGGTTTGAACATCCACTCTAAGCTTACTAAACTTTTAAGGAGGAAAGAACTTGGCTACAAAGCCGTGACCAGCTTATCCCACGAGTTCAGGCTATCTTTATGTTGAGAATTCAA
The DNA here is from genome assembly GCF_000816755.2 of Arachis ipaensis. Taxonomy (NCBI): domain Eukaryota; kingdom Viridiplantae; phylum Streptophyta; class Magnoliopsida; order Fabales; family Fabaceae; genus Arachis; species Arachis ipaensis. The sequence goes on along the minus strand of NC_029790.2, from coordinate 53,565,007 downwards.
CCATATTCTAGCTCTGTCTCTCACAGCAAACGGGAAAAGCATGAGCCTGTAGACTTCAGGATCTACTCCATTAGTCTTAACAGTATCACATATCTACAAGAATTCAGTTAAGAACTGAAAAGGATCTTCAGATGGAAGTCCATGAAACTTGTAGTTTTGTTGCATCAGAGAAACTAGTTGAGGCTTAAGCTCAAAATTGTTTGCTCCAATGGTAGGGATGGAGATGCTTCTTCCATGTAAATTGGAATTTGGTGCAGTAAAGTCACCAAGCATCTTCCTTGCATTATTATTATTTTCGGCTGCCATCTCCTCTTCCTTTTCGAAAATTTCTGTAAGGTTGTCTCTGGATTGTTGTAATTTAGCTTCTCTTAGTTTCCTCTTCAGAGTCCTTTCAGGTTCAGGGTCTGCTTCAACAAGAATGTTCTTGTCCTTGCTCCTGCTCATATGAAAAAGAAGTGAACAGAAAATAATAATAGGGATCCTTTTTACCACAGTATAGAGGTTCCCTTGTGTGAGTAGAAGAAAAGAAGAAAGAGAATGAAGAAGAGAAGAATTCGAACTCAGGAGAGAAGAAGGGGTTCGAATTTCTGGGTGAGAAGAAGTGTTAGTAGATGAATAAATAAATAGAAGGAGATGAGGGAGAGGGAATTTCAAAAATTAATTTTTGAAATGAAGTTGATGATTTTCGAAAATTAAAGGAGAATTAAAATTAAAATTAAAATTTAAACAATTAATTAACTAAAAAGAATTTTTGAAAAAGAGGGAGGTATTTTCGAAAATTAGAGAGGGATAGTTAGTTAGGTAGTTTTGAAAGAGATAAGAAACAAACAAAAAGTTAATTAGTTAGTTGAAAAAGATTTGAAATTCAATTTTGAAAAGATAAGAAGATAAGAAGTTAGAAGAGATATTTTAAAATTAAATTTTTGAAAAAGATAAGATTTAAAAAGATATGATAGAAATTCATTTTGAAAATTGATTAAAAAGATATGATTGAAAATTAAATTTGAAAAGATAAGAAGTTAGAAAAAGATTTTGAAATCAAAGTTTGAAAAGATATGATTAAAAGAGATTTGTTTGAAAAAGATTTGAAATTTTAAAATCACAATTAATGATTTGACTCACAAGTAATAACAAGATATGATTCTAGAACTTAAAGTTTGAATCTTTCTTAACAAGCAAGTAACAAACTTGAAATTTTTGAATCAAAACATTAATTGTTGATAATATTTTCGAAAATTATGAGATAAAATTAAGAAAAAGATTTTTGAAAAATATTTTTAAAATTTTCAAAAATAAATAAGAAAAATGAAAAAGATTTAATTTTTGAAAAAGATTTTGAAAAAGATAGGATTTTCAATTTGAAAATTTGATTTGACTCATAGAAACAACTAGATTTTAAAAATTTTTAAAAAGTCAACTCAAATTTTCGAAAATTTATGAGAGAAAAAGGGAAAGATATATTTTTTATTTCTGAATTTTTAATGGTGAGAGAGAAAAACATAAAAAATGACTCATAACATGAAAATTATGAATCAAAACACATGATGCATGCAAGAACACTGTGAATGTCAAGATGAACACCAAGAACACTTTGAAGATCATGATGAACATCAAAAAATTTTTGATGCAAAGAAAACATGCAAGACACCAAACTTAGAAATCTTTAATGCTTAGACACTATGAATGCAAAGATGCACATGAAAAATAACAAAAGACACAAAATAATAAAACATCAAGATCAAACAAGAAGACTTACCAAGAACAACTTGAAGATCATGAAGAAAACTATGAATGCATGAATTTTCGAAAAATGCATAAATTTAAAAAAAAATGCAATTGACACCAAACTTAAAAATTGACTCAAGACTCGAACAAGAAACACAAAATATTTTTGATTTTATGATTTTATTATTTTTTTTTTTAGATATTTTTATTTTTTTGAAAACATATAGGGAAAAGGAAGCAATGAATTCAAAGTCCTCAATCAAGATTCCAGGAATCATACCAGGTTAGTCTAAAGCTTGATGGCCAACCAAACTTCAGCATACCATTTTGAAACTTTAGAATTCATTCTTAAAAATTTAGAATAATTTTCGAAAACAGAAGGAAAAGAAATTTTTTTTTTGAAAGATTTTTGAAAACAAATTTTTTTTTGAAAATAAAACAAAAAGAAAATTACCTAATCAGAGCAACAAGATGAACTGTCAGTTGTCCAAACTCGAACAATCCCTGGCAACGGCGCCAAAAACTTGGTGCACGAAATTGTGATCTCAGGCAACGGCGCCAAAAAACTCAGTACGCACGTCATTAATAAATCATTTTCATTCACAACTTCGATACAACTAACCAGCAAGTGCACTGGGTCGTCCAAGTAATAAAACCTTACGTGAGTAAGGGTCGATCCCACGGAGATTGTTGGTATGAAGCAAGCTATGGTCATCTTGTAAATCTCAGTCAGGCAGATATCAAATGGTTATGGACTTTTCGAATAATAATAATAAATAAACAGAAAATAAAGATAGAAATACTTATGTAAATCATTGGTGAGAATTTCAGATAAGCGTATAGAGATGCTTTCATTCCTCTGAACCTCTGCTTTCCTGCTGTCTTCATCCAATCATTCCTACTCCTTTCCATGGCAAGCTTTCTGTAAGGCATCACCGTTGTCAATGGCTACATCCCATCCTCTCTGTGAAAAAGGTCCAAATGCTCTGTCACGGCACGGCTATTACCCGAAATCCATTTGCCTTCTTTCATCCCATTTTAACGAAACTAAAAACTAAAAAAAAATGGCAAAATCATTTTTTTCAGGTTCTAGGGATTTTAAATGCAAGAACAAAATTGTTTATAAATTTTTTAAAAAAAAGAGCAAAATGGATCATCCAATTTTAGATCCCCAAAATCTCTTTGTCTAATAACTCTGTATTAGTTGTCAATTCTTCTCTTTAACGCGGGGTAGAGCAGCTTGGTAGCTCGCAAGGCTCATAACCTTGAGGTCACGGGTTCAAATCCCGTCTCCACAACAGTTTTTGATAAAAGCAGGAATTCAAGAAATGGGGGGGAGATACTATCAGAGTCAACTCTAACAATTTTTATTAAAATCTAGAGGTTCTCGATCATACTAGAATAGGATTCACCCTCCTTTTGCGTCTGTCACTACACCCAGCACTCGCGAGTTTGAAGTTCGTCACAGCCATCCCTTCCCAGATCCTACTCGAAATACCACAGACAAGGTTTAGACTTTCCGGATCTCAGGAATGGCCATCCATGGGTTCTAACTTATACCACGAAGATTCTAATATCTCAGACTCGGTCCTCTGTATTAGATATCTAAGAGATACTCATTCTAGCTTGTTTGCATGTAGAACAGAAGTGTTTGTCAGGCACGCGTTCATAAGTGAGAATGATGATGAGCGTCACATAATCATCACATTCATCATGTTCTTGGGTGCGAATGGATATCTTAGAAGCGGAATAAGTTGAATTGAATAGAAAAACAGTAGTACTTTGCATTAAATCATGAGGAACAGCA
>NC_029790.2:53552989-53558089 GCF_000816755.2 Arachis ipaensis | reverse complement strand
TACTCATTCTAGCTTGTTTGCATGTAGAACAGAAGTGTTTGTCAGGCACGCGTTCATAAGTGAGAATGATGATGAGCGTCACATAATCATCACATTCATCATGTTCTTGGGTGCGAATGGATATCTTAGAAGCGGAATAAGTTGAATTGAATAGAAAAACAGTAGTACTTTGTATTAAATCATGAGGAACAGCAGAGCTCCACACCTTAATCTATGGAGTGCAGAAACTCTACCGTTGAAAATACATAAGTGATGAAGGTTCAGGCATGGCCAAATGGCCAGCCCCCAAACATGATCAAAGGATCAAAAGATGATCAAATGATTATCTCCTCCTTCAATACAATAGTAAAAAGTCCTATTTATACTAAACTAGCTACTAGGGTTTACAGAAGTAAGTAATTGATGCATAAATCCACTTCTGGGGCCCACTTGGTGTGTGTTTGGACTGAGCTTGAAGTTTACACGTGGAGAGGTCATTCTTGGAGTTGAATGTCAGTTTGTAACATGTTTCTAGCATTGAGCTCCACTTTGCAGCTTGTTTCTGGCGCTGGACGCCAGACTGCAGCATGGAACTGGCGTTGAACGCAAGTTTACATCGTCAATCCTTATTCAAAGTATGAACTATTATATATTGCTGGAAAGCCCTGGATGTCTACTTTCCAACTCAATTAGAAGCGCGCCATTTGGAGTTTTGTAGCTCCAGAAAATTTACTTTGAGTGCAGGGAGGTCAGAATCCAATAGCATCTGCAGTCCTTCTTCAACCTTTGAATCTGATTTTTGCTCAAGTCCCTCAATTTCAGCCAAAAAATACCTGAAATCACAGAAAAACACACAAACTCATAGTAAAGTCTAGAAATATGATTTTTAATTAAAAACTAACAAAAATATATTAAAAACTAACTAAATCATACTGAAAACATACTAAAAACAATGCCAAAAAGCGTATAAATTATCCGCTCATCATTTCCTTTGTTAGAAACTATATTATTTGTCGCTTTGGATCACCACGAGCAATCATGAGCGATCAAGGCACCCACTTCTGTAACAGCAGACTAACAGGATTACTGAAGAAGCATGAGATAATTCACAAAGTAGGAACAGCTTACCATCCCCAAACCAATGGGCAAGCAGAAGTCTCTAACAGAAAGATTAAATGTATTCTGGAAAAGATAGTAAAACCTCAAAGGAAGGACTGGAGTGCCAGGCTACAAGATGTACTCTGGGCATATAGAATAGCATACAAGACACCCATTGGGATGAGCCCCTTCCTCTTGGTATACGGAAAGGCTTGCCACCTTCCAGTAGAGGTGGAACACAAGGCTTTCTGGGCTGTGAGGGAGTGCAACATGAATTTTGAGGAAGCTGGTGCTGAAAGAAAGCTGCAACTAGCAGAGCTGGAAAACCTTCGCCTAGAAGCATATGATAACTCTAGGAGATACAAATAAAAGATGAAGGTTGTCCATGACAAGCATATAAAAAAGAGAGAATTCAGACCAGGGGAGCTAGTTCTTCTATATAACTCTAGGCTGAGGCTTATGCCAGGTAAACTGAGATCAAGATGGGAAGGTCCCTACAGAGTAGAAAAGGCAGAGCCATACGGAGTTTTCCACCTGCGTCATCCTTCTAGCTCCAAATTTCTAAAGGTCAATGGACATCGCCTGAAGCTATATCATGGTGAGAAGATGAGGAATCACAAGGAACTAGAGGTCTTCCTCTTGGAAGACCCACCAACAGAGGCAGAATGAGCCTAAAGAGCGTCCAACTTAAGGACGTAAAAGCAAAGTGCTAGGTGGGAGACAACCCACCATGGTATGATCGTTCCGTTTCAGTCTTAGCTTTATTTTCACTTTATTTTATTTTTCCGATGTTAATGACCCTTCTCATCATCCCTGCATATAGCTGCATATAGTTTACATTAGCATTCTACATAATCAATAAAAAAAAAAAAATACGCACGAGACGCGGCAGCGTCGCTGACGCGTCCGCGTCACAAGTGCATTAGGAAGAAAAGAAAACTGAACAGAAAGTCACGCGAAAGTGTGGCTGGAGACGTGCCTTAGGCACAAACAGGCCCACGCGACCGCGTCATTTGGAAAATAAGCCTCTCACACGTCCGCGTCACCCACGCGAACGCGTGCCCATAAAAATCGACGTAAAAGAGGTGTATAGCAGAGAGTTATGATGGAGTGGGGCTGGAATTATGCTAGGAGCATCAGCCCTATCACGTGACCGCATGCCCCACCCGTTCGTGTCATTTTCAAAATATGGCCATTCACGCGATCGCGTCACCCACACGATCGCGTCACCTTAAATTTTGGCAAAATAAGTTTCAAATAGAGAGTTGCGCGAACGCGAGGCTGCTCTCGCGCCAATAGCACAAATCAACTCACGCGACCGTGTGCCCCACGCGTTCGTGTCACTTGAAAACACCGCACCCCACGCGACCGCGTCACTCACGCGTCCGCGTCACATGCGGCGCACAACTTATCCAGGTCAGCCAAATATTTTATCTTTTCTTCCCCAAATCCTAATTTTTCTTATCCTTTCTTATTTCTTTCTTCTCCCTTCCTCCTTCTTACTTCTTTCTCACTTTCTACTTCCTCTTTTTCACCACCATTATCAAGGTTTTTCCTTTCTTCTTCCCTTCTTTGCTTTTCCATTATTATTCTTATTTTTATTTATGTTTTCTTCTTCCTTTTCTTTTCACTTTCTTTATCTATATTTTCTTTTTCTTTTTCTTTCCTTTTTTCTTTTTATTCCTTTAATTGGTGTTGGAAATTTATTTGGGTCATTATTTTCTATATTTTACTTGTGGATTATCATGGAATTGTTTGACAATTAATATTACTTCTTAAAGGGTTACTTGCATGTTCTATTTTATATTTTCAAAAACATATTTACCATGCATGCTATGTGTTTGTGAAAAAGCCCGTATGGCATCATGCACTACTTTTATGTTATCCTACTACTTTAATGCCTGTTTTTCACAAAATCCCTTTTATATTTTATTGATTAAAATATAATGGTCAATACAAACAGATTGTTAGTTTGAATGATGTGGTAATCTAACTTGGACATTGAATGCTTGATCTATGCTACTCATGCCTTTACCGGCATGCCAATAAACATCTTGCATTTAATTGCCATCACATGCACTTACTATATTACCTTAGCTTTGATGAACTTTTCACATGTAGTCTAGACCATGTGTTAATGACATACTTATTTATCGTGCATTGATTACCACCCATATTGTTCGCTCCCTTACTCGAACCCTTAGCTTTACATATTACTTTCTTTTCCCTTTTTCAGGATGGCCACCAAGAAAGGTAAAGAGAAAGCTACTCCCAAACCACCAGCAAGGAGAGGAACAAAAAGAGCATTAGTGGCAGAGCCATCTTCCACAACGGTGAAACCCTCAAGAAAAAGAATCAAGAGGATCGTTAAGGTCGATTAAAAAGAAAAAGCTTTCCCAACAAAGGATACTGTGCGGTTTCCTAACTGATGCCAGGGCATCTTGGCCAGTTTCACTGACCTTTTCTTTACTGCTTTTAGGATAGTTTCATACATTTCTTTAGGAAATAAGCTAGTTTTGGGTAAATATTCACTTATGCCTTGATTCAAGCATACATTGTGCATTTTACATAATTTCAAGAGGATTTTGCATAAGTTTAGTGACAAATATTATGTTGCATTACTCATGACTTGGACTAGAGCTTTGATGCACTTTATTGGTTGATTTCAGGACCAAAAAGGAAGCAAGAAAAGGGGAGGTAACTTGCAAGATTAATGAGAAAAGTGATTGCCAATAACATTCTCAAAAAGCCATCAATGCCCACGTTAGAGACTCACGTTAACTAAGTTAACGTGAACTCTAACGTTGAGAAGAGAAGTTGAGCCAACGTTAGTGACACTTAACATTGTCACTAACGTTGGCAATTACTCATAAGTGGCCATGTTAGAAGCCACGTTAACCTAGTTAACGTGGCCTCTAACGTGGCCATCTTTAGCCATCCCAACGTGAGTGACAATGTTGAGTGTCACTAACGTTCTCGAAGGATTAACAAGGCAACGTTAAAAGCCACGTTAACCTAGTTAACGTGGCCTCTAACGTGGCCATCTTTAGCCATCCCAACGTGAGTGACAATGTTGAGTGTCACTAACGTTCTCGAAGGATTAACAAGGCAACGTTAAAAGCCACGTTAACCTAGTTAACGCGGGTTTTAACGTAAGGCAAAGGGGGGCATTGGAACGTTAGTGACAATGTTAAGTGTCACTAACGTTCTCGAACTTATATTCTTACTAAATATTAACACGCCTAACATCCTGAGCTGAAGTCTCTGCCCACTTAGCACTTTCTCTCTACAAGTAAAGCCAAGCCCAAATGAAGAAAAGAACTGCTTCAAACTCAAGATCCAAAGGCCCAAGACTTGAAGAGTAAACTAGAAGCTGAGAAGAGTAGTATATATAAGAGTTGCTTTGAATTGTAAAGAAGCTCTGGAGGCTAAAAAAAGAGAACTACTCTCTGTATTTTACTTTCTTTGCAAATTCTAGTTTTATGATGTATTCTCCATCTTTGTTTTCATTTTCAAGAGCTATGAACAACTAAACCCCTTTCATTGGGTTAGGGAGCTCTGTTGTAATTTGATGGATCAATACTAATTTTCATTATTCTTTTTCTATCTTTCCTTTTGATTTTACTTGAAAGCTTTCGATCTTCATCCAATTGAGTAGTTATCTTGGAAGAGAAGCTATTCAAACTTGGATCTCTTTTGAACCTTGAAAGAGGAATGAAGAGATCAAGCTAGAAATGCTTTCTCATGCTGGACCAAATTGGGTTTGGATGGGTATGTGACTATAACCCTCTCAATACTTGATTTGGGAAATGCATGTGGTATAATCAGTGACCATACTCATCTCTTCTCATGAGCAATTGACCAAGAAATTGGCTATTGATCAAGATTTGAGAGATTAAATTGCAAGAAATTGTAATTCAATCAATTAAGATTGCCAAGGAGATCAATGAGTGCATTGATTGAGGAAGAGATGAAAATGAACTTGATCCAGAGAATTGCAACATCTCCTAAGCCCAATGAACT
>NC_029790.2:53543855-53551656 GCF_000816755.2 Arachis ipaensis | reverse complement strand
ATCCAATTGAGTAGTTATCTTGGAAGATAAGCTATTCAAACTTGGATCTCTTTTGAACCTTGAATGAGGAATGAAGAGATCAAGCTAGAAATGCTTTCTCGTGCTGGACCAAATTGGGTTTGGATGGGTTTGTGACTATAACCCTCTCAATTTGGGATTTGGGAAATGCATGTGGTATAATCAGTGACCATACTTCATCTCTTCTCATGAGCAATTGACCAAGGAATTGGCTATTGATTGAGAGATTGATCAAGATTTGAGAGATTGAATTGCAAGGAATTGTAATTCAATCACTTAAGATTGCCAAGGAGATCAATGAGTGCATTGATTGAGGAAGAGATGAAAATGAACTTGATCCGGAGAATTGCAACATCTCCTAAGCCCAATGAACTCCCCATCTCTGATCTTACCCATTCTCTTTAATTTCTGCCATTTACTTTTATGAGCAAATCCCCCATTCCCATTTACAATTCTGCAATTTATTTTTAGTCATTTACTTCCAGTCCTTTAATTCTAGCATTTACTTTTCTGTTATTTACATTCCCGCCATTTAATTTTCTGCAACTCTCAACCCAAATCCTGGATTCGCTCAACTAGAACATTCTTCTAATTAAAGTTGCTTGATCAATCAATCCCTGTGGGATTCGACCTCACTCTATTGTGAGTTTTTACTTGACGACAACTTCGGTACACTTGCCGAAGGGAGATTTGTTGAGAGACAAGTTTTCCGTGCATCACTAACTGCTACTGTGAGCAGATGTTCCCCATCCTGGCAGCAAGGAACTATAACAATGAGCACCTTCTCATCCTCCCAACCCACATTGCTGACTTTATTGAGCCCCGCATCGAACGAAGACAATGGGGATTCTTACGGAGACAGCCACGACAGGTTAATCTTTCATGGGTAGTAAAATTCTACTCCAACTTTCACATGCCAACCATGCAGTCTGTCTATGTTCGTCAGAAGCAAGTCCCCATAACTGAAGAGGCTATTCAACAAGCTTTAGATCTCCCCCCTGCTCCAGAAGGATTGGACGCATTCCAAGAAGCCTCACTCAAGCGCCAGACATACCAATTTGACTGGGACGCCGTTCTCAGAGTTATAGCACAACCTGGCAGCAGATAGATCTACGGATACCATCGTTCCTGACCTAAGGGCATATCGACTTCAGCACTTACCTTGGAGGCTCGAGTATGGGCACAGATTATGTCTCATTACGTCTTTTTGAGCACTCACGAGTCCTCCTTCACTGCAGACATGGCAGTCTTAGTCTGGTGTATTGGTGCATGAAATTGTGATCCCTGGTAATGGCTCCAAAAACTTGGTGCTCTAATCTTAATTCATAATTTGTCACAACTTCGATACAACTAACCAGCAAGTGCACTGGGTCGTCCAAGTAATAAAACCTTACATGAGTAAGGGTCGATCCCACGGAGATTGTTGGTATGAAGCAAGCTATGGTCATCTTGTAAATCTCAGTCAGGCGGATATCAAATGGTAATGGAGTTTTCGAATAATAATAATAAATAAACAGAAAATAAAGATAGAAATACTTATGTAATTCATTGGAGAGAATTTCAGATAAGTGTATAGAGATGCTTTCGTTCCTCTGAACCTCTGCTTTTCTGCTGTCTTCATCCAATCCTTCTTGTGAAAAAGGTATCACCGTTGTCAATGGCTACATCCCATCCTCTCTGTGAAAAAGGTCCAAATGCTCTGTCACGGCACGACTAATCATCTGGAGGTTCTCGATCATACTGGAACAGGGTTCACCCTCCTTTTCCGTCTGTCACTACGCCCAGCATTCGTGAGTTTGAAGTTCGTCACAGCCATCCATTCCCCGATCCTACTCGGAATACCACAGACAAGGTTTAAACTTTCCGGATCTCAGGAATGGCCATCCATGGGTTCTAACTTATACCATGAAGATTCTAATATCTCGGACTCGGTCCCCTGTATTAGATATCTAAGAGATACTCATTCTAGCTTGTTTGCATGTAGAACGGAAGTGTTTGTCAGGCACGCGTTCATAAGTGAGAATGACGATGAGCGTCATATAATCATCACATTCATCATGTTCTTGGGTGCGAATGGATATCTTAGAAGCGGAATAAGTTGAATTGAATGTAAAACAGTAGTACTTTGCATTAAATCATGAGGAACAATAGAGCTCCACACCTTAATCTATGGAGTGCAGAAACTCTACCGTTGAAAAATACATAAGTGAAAGGTTTAGGTATGGCCGAATAGCCAGCCCCCAAACGTGATCAAAAGATGAAACTAAAGATGTAAATACAATAGTAAAAAGTCCTATTTATACTAAACTAGTTTCTAGGGTTTACAGAAGTAAGTACTTGATGCATAAATCCACTTTCGGGGCCCACTTGGTGTGTGCTTCGGCTGAACTTGAAGTTTACACGTGCAGAGGCTTCTTTTGGAGTTGAACGCTAGGTTGTAACGTGTTTTTGGCGTTCAACTCTGGTTCGTGACGTGTTTCTGGCGTTTAACTCCATACTGCAGCGTAGAACTGGCGTTCAACCCCATTTTGCGTTGCCTAAACTCGGGCAAAGTATGGACTATTATATATTGATGGAAAGCCCTGGATGTCTACTTTTCAACGCCATTGAGAGCGCGCCATTTGAAGTTTTGTAGCTCCAGAAAATCTACTTTGAGTGCAGGGAGGTCAGAATCCAACAGCATCAGCAGTCCTTCTGGATAAAACACACAGGAAAAGCACACAAACTCATAGTAAAGTCCAGAAATGTGAATTTAAGATAAAAACTAATAAAAACATCCCTAAAAGTAACTAGATCCTACTAAAAACATACTAAAAACAATGCAAAAAAGCGGATAAATTATCCGCTCATCACAACACCAAACTTAAATTGTTGCTTGTCCCCAAGCAACTGAAAATCAAATAGGATAAAAAGAAGAGAATATACTATAAATTCCAAACTATCAATGAAACATAGCTCCAATCAGATGAACGGGACTTGTAGCTTTTTGCCTCTCGAATAGTTTTGGCATCTCACTTTATCCATTGAAGTTCAGAATGATTGGCATATATAGGAACTTAGAATTCAGATAGTGTTATTGATTCTCCTAGTTCAGTATGTTGATTCTTGAACACAGCTACTTTATGAGTCTTGGCCGTGGCCCTAAGCACTTTATTTTCAAGTATTACCACCAGATACATAAATGCCACAGACACATAATTGGGTGAACCTTTTCAGATTGTGACTCAGCTTTGCTAAAGTCCCCAATTAGAGGTGTCCAGGGTTCTTAAGCACACTCTTCTTTTGCTTTGGACCTTGACTTCAACCGCTCAGTCTCAAGTTTTCACTTGACACCTTCACGCCACAAGCACATGGTTAGGCACAGCTTGGTTTAGCCGCTTAGACCAGGATTTTATTCCTTTAGGCCCTCCTATCCACTGATGCTCAAAGCCTTGGATCCTTTTTATTACCCTTGCCTTTTGGTTTTAAGGGCTATTGGCTTTTTGCTCTTGCCTTTTGGTTTTAAGAGCTTTTGGCTTTTTCTGCTTGCTTTTTTCTTTTTCTATTTTTTTTTTCTGCAAGCTTTTGTATTCAGTGCTTTTTCTTGCTTCAAGAATCATTTTTATGATTTTTCAGATTATCAACTAACATGTCTCCTTGTCATCATTCTTTCAAGAGCCAACATATTTAACATTCGTAAACAACAACTTCAAAAGACATATGCACTGTTCAAGCATTCATTCAGAAAACAAAAAGCATTGTCACCACATCAATATAATTAAACTAAGTTCAAGGATAAATTCGAAACTCACGTACTTCTTGTTCTTTTGAATTAAAATATTTTTCATTTAAGAGAGGTGATGGATTCATATTCACTACTTTAAGGCATGGATACTTAGACACTAATGATCATGTAATAAAGACACAAACATAGATAAATATTTAACAGAAGAAAACGAAAAAAACAGAAAATTTAAGAACAAGGAATGAGTCCACCTTAGTGATGGTGGCGTTTTCTTCTTGAGGAACCAATGATGTCCTTGAGCTCTTCTATGTCTCTTCCTTGTATTTGTTGCTCCTCCATCATAGCTTTTTGATCTTCTCTAATTTCATGGAGGATGATGGAGTGATCTTGATGTTCCACCCTTAGTTGCTCCCAATAATTGTGTGGAGGAAAATGTATCCCCTGAGGTATCTCAGGGATCTCTTGATTTACAGTCAAATGTTCTACCACTGAGCTATAGACCCTTGAGATGAATCTCTCCATCTCCTATGACTCGAAGGTGGAAGCTTTTGTCTTTCCTTTCCTCTTTCTAGAGGTTTCTCTGGCCTTAGGTGCCATCAATGGTTAGGGAAAAACAAAAAAAAAAGCTATGCTTTTACCACACCAAACTTAGAATGTTGCTCTTCCTCGAGCGAAAGAAGAAAAAATAGAAGAAGAAGAAGATATAGAGGAGATGGAGGGATGTGTGTATTCGGCTATATGGGTGGGATTGGGTGGGAAAGAGATTTTGAATTTTTGAAGGTAGGTGGGGTGTATGGATGTGAGTGGTGAATGGAAAACAGAAGGGATGACTGTGAATGGAGAGAGAAAGGGTGATATAGGATTATGAGGAGGGAAGGTGAGTGGAAGTATGTGGGGATCCTGTGGGGTCCACAGATCCTGAGATGATCCTGTGGGGTCCACAGATCCTGAGGTGTCAAGGATTTACATCCCTGCACCAATTAGGCTTGTAAAATGCCTTTGCATGCAATTCTGGTGCGTAAACGCCGAATTGATGCTTGTTCTGGGCGTTCAGCGCCCAGATGCAGCATGTTTCTGGCGTTGAACGCCAGTTCTATGCTTGTTTCTGGCGTTCAGCGCCAGCTTTCCTCAGTGTGCATTCCTGGCATCTGAACGCCAGGATGCTGCTTATTTTGGGCGTTCAACGCCAGATCCATGCTCTGTTCTGGCGTTGAACGCCAGCCAGATACTCCTTACTAGCGTTTAAACGCCAGTAAGCCCTTCCTCCAGTGTGTGATTTTTCTTCTGCTGTTTTTGATTCTGTTTTTTATTTTTTTCTTTATTTTGTGACTCCACATGATCATGAACCTAATAAAACATGAAAGAACAATAAAATAAAAATAAAATTAGATAAATAAAAATTGGATTGCCTCCCAACAAGCGCTTCTTTAATGTCAATAGCTTGACAGTGGGCTCTCATGGAGCCACACAGGTGATCAGGTCAATTTTATAGACTCCCAACACCAAACTTAGAGTTTGGATATGGGAGTTCAACCCCAAACTTAGAGTTTGGCTGAGGCCTCCCAACACCAAACTTTGAGTTTGACTGTGGGGGCTTTAGTTGACTCTGTACTGAGAAAAGCTTACTGTGCCTCTTTTCCATGTTTACAGAAGGATGACCTTGAGTTTTAAACACAAGGGGGTCCTCATTCAATTGAAGGACTAGTTCACCTCTGTCAACATTAATCACAGCTCTTGTTGTGGCTAGGAAGGGTCTTCCAAGAATGATGGATTCATCCTCATCCTTCCCAGTATCCAGGATTATGAAATCAGCAGGGATGTAAAGTCCTTCAACCTTTACTAACACGTCCTCTACTTGTCCATAAGCCTGTTTTCTGGAATTGTCTGCCATCTCTAATGAGATTTTAGCAGCTTGTACCTCAAAGATTCCCAATTTCTCCATTACAGAGAGTGGCATGAGGTTTATTCCTGACCCAAGGTCACATAGAGCCTTCTCAAAGGTCATGGTGCCTATGGTGCAAGGTATTAGGAACTTTCCAGGATCCTGCTTCTTCTGAGGCAATCTCAGTTGATCCAATGCATTTAGTTCATTGGTGAATAGGGGAGGTTCATCTCCCCAAGTCTCACTACCAAATAAATTGGCATTCAGCTTCATGATTGCACCAAGGAACTTGGCAACTTGCTCTTCAGTAACATCCTCATTTTCTTCAAAAGAAGAATACTCATCAGAGCTCATGAAGGGCATAAGGAGGTTTAATGGAATCTCTATGGTCTCTAGATGAGCCTTAGAGTCCTTTGGTTCCTCAAAGGGAAACTCCTTGTTGATCATTGGACGTCCCAGGAGGTCTTCCTCCTTGGGATTCACGTCTTCCCCTTCCTCCTTGGATTCGGCCATGATGGTTATATCAATGGCCTTGCACTCTCCTTTTGGATTTTCTTCTGTATTGCTTGGGAGAGCATTAGGAGGGGTTTCAGTGATCTTCTTACTCAACTGGCCCACTTGTGCCTCCAAATTTCTAATGGAGGACCTTGTTTCATTCATGAAACTCGGATTGGCCTTAGATAGATCAGAGACTAAGTTTGCTAAATTAGAGGTATTTTGTTCAGAGTTCTCTGTCTGTTGCTGAGTGGATGATGGAAAAGGCTTGCTATTGCTAAACCTGTTTCTTTCACCATTATTAAAGCCTTGTTGAGGCCTTTGTTGATCCTTCCATGAGAGATTTGGGTGATTTCTCCATGAGGAGTTATAGGTGTTCCCATAGGGTTTACCCATATAATTTACCTCTGCTATTGCAGCGTTCTCAGGATCATAAGCTTCTTCTTCAGAAGATGCCTCTTGAGTACTGTTGGATGTAGCTTGCATTCCAGTCAGACTCTGAGAAATCATATTGACTTACTGAGTCAATATTTTATTCTGAGCCAATATGGCATTCAGAGTATCAATTTCAAGAACTCACTTCTTCATAGGCGTCCCATTACTCACAGGATTCCTCTCAGAAGTGTACATGAACTGGTTATTAGCAACCATGTCAATGAGTTCTTGAGCTTTTGCAGACGTTTTCTTTAGGTGAATGGATCCACCTGTAGAAGTATCCAATGACATCTTAGCTAATTCAGACAGACCATCATAGAATATATCCAGGATGGTCCATTCTAAAAGCAAGTCAGAAGGACACTTTTTGGTCAGTTGCTTGTATCTCTCCCAAGCTTCATAGAGGGATTCTCCTTCTTTCTGTCTGAAGGTTTGAATATCCACTCTAAGCTTACTCAGCTTTTGAGGTGGAAAGAACTTGGCTAAGAAAGCCTTAACCAGCTTATCCCAAGAGTTCAGGCTATCCTTAGGTTGAGAGTCCAACCATATTCTAGCTCTTTCTCTTACAGCAAATGGGAAAAGCATGAGCCTGTAGACTTCAGGATCTACTCCATTAGTCTTAACAATGTCACATATCTGCAAGAATTTAGTTAAGAACTGATAGGGATCTTCAGATGGAAGTCCATGAAATTTGCAGTTTTGTTGCATCAGAGAAACTAATTGAGGTTTAAGCTCAAAATTGTTTGCTCCAATGGTAGGGATGGAGATGCTTCTTCCATGTAAATTGGAATTAGGTGCAGTAAAGTCACCAAGCATCCTCCTTGCATTATTATTTTCGGCTGCCATCTCCTCTTCCTGTTCGAAAATTCCTGTAAGGTTGTCTCTGGATTGTTGTATTTTAGCTTCTCTTAGTTTCCTCTTCAGAGTCCTTTCAGGTTCAGGATTTGCTTCAACAAGAATGTTCTTGTCCTTGCTCCTGCTCATATGACAAAGAAGGGAATAACAAAGAAAATATGGAATCCTCTATGTCACAGTATAGAGATTCCTTTGTGTGAGTAGAAGAAGAAAAGAATGTAATGTAAGGAAAGAGAAGGGAGGAGAATCCAAACACAAGGGTGAGGAGAGCAGAGATATGGGATGAAGAGAAGTGTTAGTAAGTAAATAAATAAATAGAAGAAGATGAGAGAGAGAGAAGTTTTCGAAAATAATTTTTTGAAAAAGAGTTAGTGATTTTCGAAAATTAAAGG
>NC_029790.2:53501603-53543808 GCF_000816755.2 Arachis ipaensis | reverse complement strand
TTTTGAAAAAGATTTGATTTTTAAAATCACAATTAATGACTTGATTCACAAGAAATCACAAGATATGATTCTAGAACTTAAAGTTTGAATCTTTCTTAACAAGTAAGTAACAAACTTGAAATTTTTGAATCAAAAAATTAGTTGTTGATGATATTTTCGAAAATATGATATAAAATTAAGAAAAATATTTTTGAAAAATATTTTTAAAATTTTTTAAAATAAATAAGAAAAATGAAAAAGATATGATTTTTGAAAAAGATAAGATTTTTAAATTGAAAATTTGATTTGACTCATAAAAACAACTA
The DNA here is from genome assembly GCF_000816755.2 of Arachis ipaensis. NCBI lineage: Eukaryota > Viridiplantae > Streptophyta > Magnoliopsida > Fabales > Fabaceae > Arachis > Arachis ipaensis. The sequence continues at coordinate 53,543,503 of NC_029790.2, read as the reverse complement.
GATTTTAAAAATTTTTGAAAAAGTCAATCCAAATTTTCGAAATTTATGAGTGAAAAAGGGAATAATATTTTTTGAATTTTGAATTTTTAATGATGAAAGAGAAAAACATGAAAATGATGCAATGCATGAGAATTTTTAGATCGAAACAATGAATGCATGCAAGAACACTATGAATATCAAGATGAACACCATGAACACTTTGAAGATCATGATGAACATCAAGAACATATTTTTGAAAAATTTTGGATGCAAAGAAAACATGCAAGACACCAAACTTAGAAATCTTTAGTGCTTGGACTCTAACAAACGAAAAATGCATATGAAAAACAAGAAAAGACAAAAAAAAAGAAAATTTAAAGATCAAACAAGAAGACTGACCAAGAACAACTTGAAGATCATGAAGAACATTATGAATGCATGAATTTTCGAAAATATGCATAAAGAATTTTTAGAAAAAATGCAATTGACACCAAACTTAAAAATTGACTCAAGACTCAAACAAACAACATAAAATATTTTTTTGATTTTATGATTTTATGATTTTTTTGTATTTTCTTTTAATTTTTTTTTCGAAAAACATATAGGAAAAAGAAAATAAGAAATTCAAAAAATTTTTAATAAGAATTCCAGGAATCTTTCAATGTTAGCCTGAAGCTCCAATCCAAGGGTTAGACATCACTTAATAGCCAGCCAAGCTTTAGAAGATACAAATCAGTCATACAATAACAAATTTGATTAGCAACAACTAGCTTGCTCTTGTAATGATGACTTGGAAGCCTCAGTCTAAATGAATTTAGACATGGCTTTACAGCCAGCCAGGCTTCAACATGCTTCATGAAACTCTAGAATTCATTCTTAAAAATTCTGAAATAATTTTCGAAAACATATGAGAAATTTTTCAAAGATTTTTGAAAAATTTTTGAAAATAAAACAAAAAGAAAATTACCTAATCTGAGCAACAAGATGAACCGTCAGTTTTCCAAACTCGAACAATCCCCGGCAACGGCGCCAATAACTTGGTGCACGAAATTGTGATCCCTGGTAATGGCTCCAAAAAATTGGTGCTCTAATCTTAATTCATAATTTGTCACAACTTCGATACAACTAACTAGCAAGTGCACTGGGTCGTCCAAGTAATAAAACCTTACGTGAGTAAGGGTCGATCCCACGGAGATTGTTGGTATGAAGCAAGCTATGGTCATCTTGTAAATCTCAGTCAGGCGGATATCAAATGGTTATGGAGTTTTCGAATAATAATAATAAATAAACATAAAATAAATATAGAAATACTTATGTAATTCATTGGTGAGAATTTCAGATAAGTGTATAGAGATACTTTCGTTCCTCTGAACCTCTGCTTTCCTACTGTCTTCATCCAATCCTTCCTCCTCCTTTCCATGGCAAGCTTTATGTAAAGCATCACCGTTGTCAATGGCTACATCCCATCCTCTCTGTGAAAAAGGTCCAAATGCTCTGTCATGGCACGACTAATCATCTGGAGGTTCTCGATCATACTGAAACAGGGTTCACCCTCCTTTTGTGTCTGTCACTATGCCCAGCACTCGCGAGTTTGAAGTTCGTCACAGCCATCCCTTCCCCGATCCTACTCAGAATACCACAGACAAGGTTTAGACTTTTTGGATCTCAGGAATGGTCATCCATGGGTTCTAACTTATACCACGAAGATTCTAATATCTCGGACTCAGTCCCCTGTATTAGATATCTAAGAGATACTCATTCTAGCTTGTTTGCATGTAGAACGGAAGTGTTTGTCAGAAACGCGTTCATAAGTGAGAATGATGATGAGCATCACATAATCATCACATTCATCATGTTCTTGGGTGCGAATGGATATCTTAGAAGCGGAATAAGTTGAATTGAATGTAAAACAGTAGTACTTTGCATTAAATCATGAGGAATAGCAGAGCTCCACACCTTAATTTATGGAGTGCAGAAACTCTACAGTTGAAAAATACATAAGTGAAAGGTTCAGGCATGGCCGAATGGCCAGTCCCCAAACGTGATCTAAAGATGAAACTAAAGATGTAAATACAATAGTAAAAAGTCCTATTTATACTAAACTAGTTACTAGGGTTTACAGAAGTAAGTAATTGATGCATAAATCCACTTCCGGGGCCTACTTGGTGTGTGCTTGGGCTGAGCTTGAAGTTTACACGTACAGAGGCTTCTTTTGGAGTTGAACGCTAGGTTGTAACGTGTTTTTGGCGTTCAAATCTGGTTCGTGACGTGTTTCTAGCGTTTAACTCCAGACTACAGCATAGAACTGGCGTTCAACGCCATTTTGTGTCCTCTAAACTCGGGCAAAGTATGGACTATTATATATTGCTGGAAAGCCCTGGATGTCTACTTTCCAACGCCGTTGAGAGCGCGCCATTTGGAGTTCTGTAGCTCCAGAAAATCCACTTTGAGTGCAGGGTGATCACAATCGAACAGCATCAGCAGTCCTTCTTCAACTTCTGAATCTTATTTTTGCTCAAGTCCCACAATTTCAGCCAGAAAATACCTGAAATCACAGAAAAACACACAAACTCATAGTAAAGTCCAGAAATGTGAATTTAACATAACAACTAATAAAAACATCCCTAAAAGTAACTAGATCCTACTAAAAACATACTAAAAACAATGCCAAAAAGCGTATAAATTATCCGCTCATCATGTATCCTTACAGACCAGCCTCTAAACTTACCAAGACACATTCAGGATGCTATGGGACACGTACAAATTGCGGGCAACTTATCTTTTGACACCTTGGTTTCAGATCTCATCTCAGCAGCCGGAGTCTCCTACAGGGCTGGGGACACCAAAGCCATGCTTCCACGGGATGATTAGCATGTCCCTAATGGGAAATATATCAGACCTCCAGCAGTCACTATCAACCGGAGCACAAAACCAGCAGAGGACATCCCCTCCTCTTCCACACCACAAGCACCTACAATAAACCAACTGCTACATCAAATACTTGAAAGGTTGGATCGGCAAGAACACAAAGCAAAGTTAAAAGAGCGCCGTAACCAACGCCGATTCACATACCTTAAGGAGCTACTTCTGGGATACTACAAACCTGACAAAGACCCAGACACCCCGGACTCCACTTCATTTACCAGTATAGGGAGACATGACGGTCCCGATGGTGGGGATACTGCTACAAGCCCCCCGTTGTTCCTGACAGATGGCACCGAGGACGGTGCAAAGCCTTAAGTGTGGGGAGGTCGGTCAGTACCTGACTCCCGGAGGTAATTTTTTTTCCTTAAAACACCAATAAATTAGAATATTTAGTTAGTTTTTCTTTTGTAGAATAAGACACTACTTTTTGAAAAATTTCACTAATTTAAAACAAAACTTTTGTGTTAAATTAGTTTGAAGTTGTATTTGGAACATAGTTTAAAAAGCTAAAAACACACAACCTGTGAGATTTGAGCTTAAGTACATCATTACATTATTTAACCATAAAAAAAATTTTGTGTGTTTACTTCTCTATGATTGTGATCTTTATTTTGTTTTATCCTATATGTCCAATGTTTAATATATTACATGCTTGCATATGACTGAGGCCATTATTTGTTTAGGTCACTTATCCCAAATAAGCCTACCCCTTAAATTACCTTTGTTAGCCACTTTGAGCCTTTTAATCCCATTTGTTCTATATTTTACCACATTACTAGCCTTAAGCGGAAAAAACAATTACATGTCCCAATTGAATCTTTGGTTAGCTTAAGATAGAGACTGTGTGTTAATTGAGTATGGGAAGATTGTGGGAACAAGGGTTAATAAGGGAATGTGTCATGATAAAATAATGGGAATTTGGGTACCTACTCATGTGAAACTATGAAAATTAAAAATCCATGTGCATTGATAAGCTGTGTTTATTTAAAAAAAATCAATAAATATTTAAATAAATAAGGGGACAAAATTACCCCGATTCTACGTTAAGTTAAGTTCAAAGATCAATGCATATGTGATAAAAAAAATTAAAAGAAAGTTGATGCATGAGCATGTAATGCAAAAAGTGGGAATTATGGGTAGCTAGGCATGATTCTAAAGAATATATGTATGTTAGGTGAAAGCTTAGGTTAATTAAAGATTTAATTTGTAGCTCATTTAGCCATATATATATATACCCTTACCCTTACCTTAGCCCCATTACAGCCTTAGAAAGACCTCATGATGTTTGCATTGGTATATTAAATGTTGTTGATTGATTAGGTAAAGAACAAAATTTATAAGGCATAATTAGAGAAGAGTAGAGTGATTACCCTATACACTTGAGAGACTAGAGTGCACATACACCATTAGTGAGGGTTCAATGCTTAAAATCTATGTTCCCTGCTTTCATGAGCTATCTTCTTGCATTTTTATCTGTTTTTACTGTATAAACTGAATTAGTGGAATTTGATTTATGTTTGTCTTGAAGAACTTATTTACTTTTAACCAAGTGAACAAGAATCATATAGTATATAGGTTGCATTGCATTGCATGAGTTTTACATGTCCCTACTCATTTACTTTATCTCCTTCAACTAAGCATGAGGACATGCTAATGTTTAAGTGTGGGGAGGTTGATAAACCATTATTTTATGATTTAAATTGTGTTTAATTGAGTGGTTTTATCAAGCCTTTACCTACTTATTCATATGATTTGCATGTATTTACAATTCCTTCCCAAAAATTGTCCATGGTTGAAAACTTGCTTCCTATAGATCTTTTAATTATGTATTTTTATTCTCCTTTATACCATTCGATGCCGTGATCCGTGTGTTAAGTGTTTCAGGCCTCACAAGGTAGGAATGGCTTAGAGAATGGAGAGGAAGCTTTCAAAAATGGAAGGAACACAAGAAACCAAGGAGATAACCAGTGAACACTGACACGAGCATATGGCTCACGCGAGCGCGCGAAATGAAGAAATCGCAGCGACGCGAACGTGTGCCTGACACAAACACGGGGATTGAAGTATGCACGCTTGACACAAACGCGTGGACGAAGCGAACGCGTGAGAAGGAAAATCGCTGAATGACGCGAACCCGTGGACGACGCGTACGCGTGACCTGCGCGATCTGCAGAAATAACAGAATATGCTGGGGGCAATTTCGGGCCACATTTTGACCCAGTTTTTGGCCCAGAAACACAAACTAAACCTAGGGAACATGCTGAGACTCAACACGCATTCACACACATTCAGATTCATCACATTAGGATTACATCAGTTTTAGATCTGAATCTAGATTAGTGTGACATTGATAGTTTATGCTTTTGCTTTTGATTGTGGATGTTGAAGAGCCATTACCTCCGTGGAGACACAAAATTTATTGTTTCCTTATTCCTTAATCTTTTCAGTTGATCATTGACCCTATTCAAATAAGTATGTTACGTTTTGAGTTTATTAGTATATAAAGTTACTTTTATTTTTAATTAATTTTAAGTCTCTATTTTATTTTGTTTAATTATGTCTTCTTATATTTTTATGAGTATTACTTCCATGTCAATGGAGTAGATTTTCTACTTGACATGGGGGTTGATTAACAGGAGACACTTGAGTTAGAATGCTCAAGTGCCTAGTTAAATCGGACGTTGTTGGCTAATTCTATACCTACTAACGCTAGACCTTCCCAAGGGAGAGGACTAGGATTTGTGGGTAAGAGTTAGCTCAATCACTTGACTTTCCTTTATTTAGTAAGGATTCACTAAGTGAAAACAACAACCTCTTTACACTACATTTGAGAAGATTCCAACAAGGATAAAACTTCCAATTAATCATTCCTCCAGTCAAGGCCTTTTTATTTAGAATATCAAAAAAATATTCTTAATACATTTTTTATTGCTCTGATTTATAATTAATCAATTGCTCATTATTATCCAACTTTCAAAACCTTCAGAAAAATTCTAGTTAATAAAATAGCCCTCTTTCCTGCAACTCGTTGGGAGACGACCTGGGACTTGATGAGCGGATAATTTATACACTTTTTGGCATTATTTTTAGGTAGTTTTTAGTATGTTTTAGTTAGTTTTATTATGTTTTTATTAGTTTTTGAATAAAAATCATATTTCTGGACTTTACTATGAGTTTGTGTGTTTTTCTGTGATTTCAGGTATTTTTTGACTGAAATTGAGGGACCTGAGCAAAAATCTGATTCAGAGGCTGAAAAGGACTGCAGATGCTGTTGGATTCTGACCTCCCTGCATTCGAAGTGAATTATCTGGAGCTACAGAAGCCCAATTGGCACACTTTCAATTGCGTTGGAAAGTAGACATTCTGGGCTTTCCCGTAATATATAATAGTCCATACTTTGCCCAAGATTTAATGGCCCAAATTGGCATTCAATGTCAGCATAGAAATTCTGGCGTCAAAACGCCAGAACTGGCATAAAAGCTGGAGTTAAACGCCCAAACTGGCACAAAAGCTGGCGTTTAACTCCAAGAAAAGCCTCTACACATGAAGACTTCAATACTCAGCCCAAGCACACACCAAGTGGGCCTGGAAGTGGATTCTGCATCATTTACACATTTCTGTAAACCCTAGGTTACTAGTTTTCTACATATAGGACCTTTTGCTATTGTATTTTTAGAGACTTTTAAATACTTTCATCTTGGAACTTGTATGTTCACGCTTTTGGAGGCTGGCCATTTGGCCATGCCTAGACCTTTTGTTCTTATATATTTTTAACGGTAGAGTTTCTACACACCATAGATTAAGGTGTGGAGCTCTGCTGTTCCTCATGAATTAATACAAAGTACTATTGTTTTTCTATTCAACTCAAGCCTATTTCTGTTCTAAGATATCCATTCATTCTTCAACATGATGAATGTGATGATCCGTGACACTCATCACTATTCTCACCTATGAACGCGTGCCTGACAACCACTTCCGTTCTACATGCAAACAAGCTTGAATGTGTATCTCTTGGGTTTCTAATCTAAGATTAGAACCTTCGTGGTATATGCTAGAATCATTGGCGGTCATTCTTGAGATTCGGGAAGTCTAAACCTTGTTTGTGGTATTCCGAGTAGGATCTGGGAAGGGATGACTGTGACGAGTTTCAAACTCGCAAGTGTTGGGCGTAGTGACAGATGCAAAAGGATCAATGGATCCTATTCCGACATGATCGAGAACCAACAGCTGATTAGCCATGCGGTGACAGCGCAGTCGGAACATTTTCACTGAGAGGACGGGAAGTAGCCATTGACAATGGTGATGCCCAACATAAAGCTTGCCATGGAAAGGAGTATAAATGATTGGAAGAAGGCAATAGGAAAACAGAGGTTCAAAAGGAACAAAGCATCTCCATACGCTTATCTGAAATTTCTACTAATGAATTACATAAGTATCTCTATCTTTATTTTATGTTTTATTCATATTTTAATTATCAATTCTCCAAAACCATTTGAATCCGCCTGACTGAGATTTACAAGGTGACCATAGCTTGCTTCAAGCCGACAGTCTCCGTGGGATCGACCCTTACTCACGTAAGATTTATTACTTGGACGACCCAGTGCACTTGCTGGTTAGTTGTGCGGAGTTGTGATAAAGAGTTGAGATTATAATTGTGCGTACCAAGTTGTTGGCGTCATTGATGATCACAATTTCGTGCACCAAGTTTTTGGCGCCGATGCCGGGGATTGTTCGAGTTTGGACAACTGACGGTTCATCTTGTTGCTTAGATTAGGTAGTTTTACTTTATGCTTTAAGCTTTTTACTTTTTATTTTCGAAAATTTTTTTCAAAAATACAAAAATATTTCTATTCTGTTCTTCAGAGTTTTTAAGAATGGATTCTAGAGTTTCATGATGATTTGTTGAAGTCTGGCTAGCTGTGAAGCCATGTCTAATCTTTTGGACCGAGGTTTCAACTTATCATCACAAGAGCTTGTTGATTTCCATCAATTTTGCTGTTGAAGGTAATGATCTACTAAAGCTTGGCTAGCCGTTGGCCATGTCTAGTGTTTTGGACCGAAGCTTTCATTGAAACTTTGGCTGGCTAGTAAGCCATGTCTAATTCCTGGACCGGAGTTTTAGACTAACATTGCATGATTCCTGGAATTCTCATTAAGAATTTTGAACTCCTTCTTCTCTTTTTCCATATAATTTTTGAAAAATCACAAAAAAAATTATAAAATCTTAAAATAAAAAATATTTTATGTTTCATGTTTGAGTCTAGTGTCTAATTTTAAGTTTGGTGTCAATTGCATGTCTTTATTCTTCTAATTTTCGAAAATTACATGCATTATGTTCTTCATTGCTTTGATCTTTAATTTCTCTTGTTTTGTGTCTTTTGTTGTTTCTTACATGCATTTTTTAATTGTTATAGTCTTTAGTATACAAACTTCTGAGTTTGGTGTCTTGCATGCATTATTTATTTGATCTTAGTTGCATTTTTTATTATTTCTCATCATTAAAAATTCAAAAAAAAATTTAAATTTGTGTCTTTTCAAGTCAATAATACAGAGAATTGAAGATTCAGAACGTGCAGCAGAGGAATTACAGAGGAAAAGCTGGGCGTTCAAAATCCACAGTGAGGAAGGAAAACTGGCGTTTAAACGCCAGCCAGGGTGCCTGGCTGGGCGTTAAACGCCCAAAAAGGTAGCATTTTAGGCGTTAAACGCCAGAATGGATACCATTCTAGGCGTTTAACGCCAGGAGGACACTAGAGGGAAGATTTAGTTTTTAATTCAAATCTTTTTCAAATTTTCATAATTTTTCAAAATCAATTTTTTTTTTCAAATCATATCTTTTCAATCATATCTTTTCAAAATCAATTTCTTTTCAATTTTTTATTTATTACTATTTTCGAAAATCCTTGCTACAATTAGTGATTTAATTCAAAATTTTCAAGTTGTTACTTGCCTATTAAGAAAGGATCAAAAGTTTTAATTCTAAAATCATATCTTTTAAATTCTTGTTGGTCAAGTAATCAACTTTAATTTTAAAAATTTTCTTCTTTTAAATTTGATTCTCAATCATATCTTCTCAATCATGCCTTTTCAATCACAAGTTTTTCAAAATTAAGTTTCAAATCATATCTTTTTTATTTCTAATTTCAAAATCTTTTTCAAAAATCACTTAATTTCTTTCCAAATCTTAGTTTTCGAGAATCATTTACCAAATTTTCAAAATTTCTCTTAATTATTTCAAAATCTTTTTACTTTATTTTCGAAAATTCTTCCCCCCTCCTCACATCCTTCTATTTATTGACTAACACTCCTCCTCAATGTATGATTCGAACTCTATCCCTCTTGATAAGTTCAAATTCTTTCTTCTCTACCTTCTCCTTCTATTCTTCTTTACCTCTGACACCTCAAGGAATCTCTATATTGTGACATAGAGGATTCCATATTTTCTTCTCCTCTCTTTTCATATGAGCAGGAGCAAGGACAAAGGCATTCTTGTTGATGCTGACCTTGAACCTGAAAGGACCTTGAAGAGAAAGCTAAAAGAAGCTAAAGTACAACTCTCTATAAAGGACCTAACGAAAATTCTCAAACAAGAAGAAGCCATGGCAGCCGAAAATAACAACAATGCTAACAATGCAAGGAGGGTGCTTGGTGACTTTACTGCACCTACTCCTGACTTCTATGGGTGAAGCATCTCAATCCCTGCCATTGGAGCAAACAACTTTGAGCTTAAACCTCAATTAGTTTCTCTGATGCAACAGAATTGTAAGTTTCATGGACTTCCGTTGGAAGATCTTCATCAGTTCTTAGCTGAATTCTTGCAAATCTGTGACACTGTCAAGACCAATGGGGTTGATCCCGAGGTCTATAGACTTATGCTTTTTCCCTTTGCTGTAAGAGACAGAGCTAGAACATGGTTGGATTCTCAACCTAAGGAAAGCTTGAACTCTTGGGAAAAGCTAGTCAATGCCTTCTTGGCAAAGTTCTTTCCACCTCAAAAATTGAGCAAGCTTAGAGTGGAAGTCCAAACCTTCAGATAGAAGGAAGGTAAATCCCTCTATGAAGCTTGGGAAAGATACAAGCAATTGATCAGAAGGTGCCCTTCTGACATGCTTTCAGAATGGAGCATCATAGGTATCTTCTATGATGGTCTGTCTGAACTGTCCAAGATGTCATTGGACAGCTCTGCTGGAGGATCTCTTCATCTGAAGAAGACACCTGCAGAAGCTCAGGAACTCATTGAAATGGTTACAAATAACCAATTCATGTATACTTCTGAAAGGAATCCTGTGAATAATGGGACAAATCAAAAGAAAGGAGTTCTTGAGATTGATTCTCTGAATGCCATATTGGCTCAGAACAAAATATTGACTCAACAAGTCAATATGATTTTTTAGAGTCTGTCTGGAATGCAATCAGGAACAGTCAGTACCAAGGAAGCTTCATCTAAAGAGGAAGCTTATAGTCCTGAGAACCCAGCAATGGAAGAGGTGAATTACATGGGAGAATCCTATGGAAACACCTGTAATCCTTCATGGAGAAATCATCCAAATCTCTCATGGAAGGATCAACAGAGGCCTCAACAAGGCTTCAACAACAATAATGGGAAGAAATAGGTTTAGCAATGGCAAACCTTTTCCAGCATCTTCTCAGCAACAAATAGAGAATTCTAAGCAGAGCCACTCTGACTTAGCAACTGTAGTCTCTGATTTAATTAAAACCACACAAAGTTTCATGACTGAAACAAGGTCCTCCATTAGAAATTTGGAGGCACAAGTAGGTCAGCTGAGTAAGAAAGTTACTGAACTCCCTCCTAGTACTCTCCCAAGCAATACAGAAGAGAATCCAAAAGGAGAGTGCAAGGCCATCAACCTAACCCACACGGCTGAACCTGGAGAGGAGGAAGAGGCAGTGATCTCCACTGAGGAAGACCTCAACGGATGTCCACTGGCCTCCAAGGAGTTCCCTAATGAGAAACCATGGGAATCTGAGGCTCACACTGAGACCATAGAGATTCCATTGAATTTACTTTTGCCATTCATGAGCTCTGATGAGTATTCTTCCTCTGAAGAGGATGAAGATGTTACTGAATAACAAGTTGCTAAATACCTTGGAGCAATCATGAAGCTAAATGCCAAGCTATTTGGTAATGAGACTTGGGAGGATGAACCCCCCTTGCTCACCAAAGAACTAGATGACTTGACTAGGCAGAAATTACCTCTGAATAGACAAGATCCTGGAAAGTTCTCAATATCTTGTACCATAGGCACCATGACTCTTGAGAAGGCTCTGTGTGACCTAGGATCAAGCATAAACCTCATGCCTCTCTCTGTAATGGAGAAGCTAGGAATCCTTGAGGTACAAGCTGCAAGAATCTCACTAGAGATGGCAGAAAATTCAAGAAAACAAGCTTATGGACTTGTAGAGGATGTCTTGTTAAAGGCTAAAGGCCACTACATCCCTGCTTATTTCATAATCCTAGATACTGGGAAGTGTATGGATGAATCTATCATCCTTAGCAGATCCTTCTTAGCCACAGCAAGAGCTGTGATTGATGTTGACAGAGAAGAATTGGTCCTTCAAGTGAATAAGGACTCCCTTATTTTTAAGGCTCAAGGATCTCCCTCTGTAACTATGGAGAAGAAGCATGAAAAGCTTCTCTCAATGCAGAGTCAAACAAAATCCACACATTCAAACTCTAAGTTTGGTGTTGGGAGGCCACAACCAAACTCTAAATTTGGTGTTGAGAGGCCATCATCATGCTCTGAGTATCTGTGAGGCTCCGTGAGAGCCCACTATCAAGCTAGTGACATTAAAGAAGCACTTGTTGGGAGGCAACCCAATTTTACTTATCTATGTTAAATTTCTATTTCTCATTGTTATTTTATGTTTTCTGTAGGTTGATGATCATGTGAAGTCACTAAAATAATTGAAAAAAGCAAAAACAAACTGAAAAACATAATGAAAAATAGCACACCGTGGAGGAGAAGCCTACTGGCGTTTAAACGCCAGTAAGGGCAGCAGAATGGGCGTTAAACGCCCAGTCTGGCACCATTTTGGGCGTTTAACGCTAGAAATGGGCACCAGACTGGCGTTTAAGGCCAGAAAATGGCAAGAAGCTAGCGTTAAATGCCAGAAATGGGCAGCAACCTGGCGTTTAACGCTAGGATTGGCAGCAGAGGGCGTTTTGCACGCCTAATTGGTACAGGGATGAGAAATCCTTGACACCTCAGGATATGTACACCCTACATGATCCCCACCAACCTCAACTCACTCTCTCTCTTCTTCACACCTTTTCATAATACTCTTCCCCAAATATCATTCACCAATCACCTCAATACCTCTTCCCCAAAAACCCCTCACCTATCAAATCCTACTCTCTTCTCCATAAACCCTTCACCAATCCACATCCATCAATCATAAACCCCACCTACCTCACCAATTCAAACCACTTGCCCTACCAAACCCAACCATACATGGCTGAACCTTACCCTCTCCCCACTCCTATATAAACCCATCTTCACCCATTCATTTTCACACATCTTAAACACTACTTCTCCCCCTTGGCCGAAAAACTAACCCCTCTCCATCACCTCTATTTCTTCTTTCTCTACTCTATTCCTTCTTCTTTTACTCGAAGATGAGCAAACCTTCTAAGTTTGGTGTGGTAAAAGCGTTACTTTTTGTTTTTCCATAACCATTTATGGTACCAAAGGCCAGAGAAACCTCTAGAAAGAGGAAAGGGAAGGCAAAAGCTTCCACCTCCGAGTTATGGGAGATGGAGAGATTCATCTCAAGGGTGTATCAAGACCACTTCTATGAAGTTGTGGCCAAGAAGAAGGTGATCCCCGAGATACCTTTCAAGCTCAAAAAGGGTGAATATCCGGAGGTCCGACATGAGATTTGAAGATGAGGTTGGGAAGTTCTCACAACCCCATTTAACAAGTCGAAATCTTAATGGTTCAAGAGTTCTATGCCAATGCATGGATCACCAAGAACCATGATCAAAGTGTGAACCCGGACCCAAAGAATTGGCTTACAATGGTTCGGGGGAAATACTTAGATTTCAGTCCAGAAAATGTAAGGTTGGCATTCAACTTGCCCATGATGCAAGGAGATGCACGCCCCTACACTGGAAGGGTCAACTTTGATCAAAGTTTGGACCAAATCCTCATAGACATTTGTGAAGAGGGCACTCAATGGAAGAAAGATTCAAGAGGGAAGCCGGTTCAACTAAGAAGGCATGACCTCAAGCCTGTGGCTAGGGGATGGTTGGAGTTCATCCAACGCTCAATCATTCCCACTAGCAACCGGTCTGAAGTTACTATAGACCGGGTTGTCATGACCTATAGCATCATGATTGGAGAGGAAGTAGAAGTTCATGAGGTTATATCCCTAGAACTCTACAAGGTGGCGGACAAGTCCTCTACTTTGGCAAGATTAGCCTTCCCTCATCTCATTTGTTACTTCTGCAATTTAGCTGGAGTTGACATAGAGGAAGACATCCTCATCAATGAAGACAAGCCCATCACTAAGAAAAGGATGGATCAAACAAGAGATCCCACTCATGGACAAGAGCATGAGGAAATTCCTCATTATGAAATTCCTGAGATACCTCAAGGGATGCATTTTCCTCCACAAAACTATTGGGAGCAAATTAACACCTCCCTAGAAGAATTAAGTTCCAATATGGGACAACTAAGGGTGGAGCACCAAGAGCATTCCATCCTCCTTCATGAAATTAGAGAAGATCAAAGAGTTATTAGAGAGGAGCAACAAAGGCAAGGAAGAGACATTGAGGAGCTCAAGCACTCCATAAGATCTTCAAGAGGAAGAACTAGCCGCCATCACTAAGGTGGACCCGTTCTTTAATCTCCTTGTTCTTTATTTTCTGTTTTTCGAATTTTTATGCTTTATGTTTATCTATGTTTGTGTCTTTATTACATGATCACTAGTGTCTAAATGTCTATGCCTTAAAGCTATGAATATGAATCCATCACCTTTCTTAAATGAAAAATGTTTTAATTGCAAAAAGAAAAAGAAGTACATGAATTTCGAATTTTAAAACAGATTAATTATTTTGATGTGGTGGCAATACTTTTTGTTTTTCTGAATGAATGCTTGAACAGTGCATATTTTTGAATTTGTTGTTTATGAATGTTAAAATTGTTGGCTCTTGATAGAATAATGAAAAAGGAGAAATCTTATTTGATAATCTGAAAAATCATAAAATTGATTCTTGAAGCAAGAAAATGCAGTGAAAAGCTTGCAAAAAAAAAATTATAAAAAAAATAATAAAAGAAAAAGAAAGAAAAAGAAAAAGCAAGCAGAAAAAGCCAATAGCCCTTTAAACCAAAAGGCAAGGGTGAAATAAAAAAAGATCCAAAGCTTTGAGCATCAGTGGATAGGAGGGCCCACAGGAATAAAATCCTGGCCTAAGCGGCTAAACCAAGCTGTCCCTAACCATGTGCTTGTGGCGTGATGGTGTCAAGTGAAAACTTGAGACTGAGCGGTTAAAGTCGTGGTCCAAAAGCAAAAAGAGTGTGCTTAAGAACCCTGGACACCTCTAATTGGGGACTCTACCAAAGCTGAGTCATAATCTGAAAAGGTTCACCTAGTTATGTGTCTGTGGTATTTATGTATCCGGTGGTAATACTGGAAAACAAAGTGCTTAGGGCCACGGCCAAGACTCATAAAGTAGCTGTGTTCAAGAATTAACATACTGAACTAGGAGAATCAATAACACTATCTGAATTCTGAGTTCCTATAAATGCCAATCATTCTAAATTTCAAAAGGATAAAGTGAGATGCCAAAACTGTTCAGAAGCAAAAAGCTAAAAGCCCTGCTCATCTAATTAAGACTTATCTTCATAGATGTTTTTGGAATTAATTGTATATTCTATTCTTTTTATCCTATTTGATTTTCAGTTGTTTGGGGACAAGCAACAATTTAAGTTTGGTGTTGTGATGAGCGGATAATTTATACGCTTTTTGGAATTATTTTTAGGTAGTTTTTAGTATGTTTTAGTTAGTTTTTATTATGTTTTTATTAGTTTTTAAATAAAAATCACATTTCTGGACTTTACTATAAGTTTGTGTATTTTTTTGTGATTTCAGGTATTTTCTGGCTGAAATTGAGGGACTTGAGCAAAAATCTGATTCAGAGGCTTAAAAGGACTGCAGATGCTGTTGGATTCTGACCTCCCTAAAATCGAAGTAGATTTTCTGGAGCTACAGAAGCCCAATTGGCGCACTCTCAATTGCGTTGGAAAGTAGACATCCTGGGCTTTCCAGCAATATATAATAGTCCATACTTTGCCCAAGATTTGATGGCCCAAACTGGCATTCAAAGTCAGCATAGAAATTTTGGCGTCAAAACGCCAGAACTGGCATAAAAGCTGGAGTTAAACGCCCAAACTGGCACAAAAGCTGGTGTTTAACTCCAAGAAAACCCTCTACATATGAAGACTTCAATACTCAGCCCAAGCACACACCAAGTGGGCCTGGAAGTGGATTCTGCATCATTTACCCATTTCTATAAACCCTAGGTTACTAGTTTTCTACAAATAGGACCTCTTGCTATTGTATTTTTAGAGACTTTTATATACTTTCATCTTGGAACTTGTATGTTCACGCTTTGGGAGGCTAGCCATTTTGCCATGACTAGACCTTTTGTTCTTATGTATTTTCAACGGTAGAGTTTCTACACACCATAGATTAAGGTGTGGAGCTTTGATGTTCCTCATGAATTAATACAAAGTACTATTGTTTTTCTATTCAACTCATGCCTATTTCTAATCTAAGATATCCATTCGTTCTTCAACATGATGAATGTGATGATCCATGACACTCATCACCATTCTAACCTATGAACGCGTGCCTGATAACCACTTCCATTCTACATGCAAACAAGCTTGAATGTGTATCTCTTGGGTTTCTAATCTAAGATTAGAACCTTCGTGGTATAGGCTAGAATCATTGGCGGCCATTCTTGAGATCCGGAAAGTCTAAACCTTGTCTGTGGTATTCCAAGTAGGATCTGGAAAGGGATGACTGTGACGAGCTTCAAACTCGTGAGTGTTGGGCGTAGTGATAGACGCAAAAGGATCAATGGATCTTATTCCGACATGATCGAGAACTAACAGCTGATTAACCGTGCGGTGACAGCACATTTGGAACATTTTCACTGAGAGGACGGGAAGTAGCCATTGACAACGGTGATGCCCAACATAAAACTTGCCATGGAAAGGAGTATGAATGATTGGAAGAAGGCAATATGAAAGCAGAGGTTCAGAAGGAACAAAGCATCTCCATACGCTTATCTGAAATTCCTACCAATGAATTACATAAGTATCTCTATCTTTATTTTATTTTTTATTCATATTTTAATTATCAATTCTCCATAACCATTTGAATCCGCCTGACTGAGATTTACAAGGTGACCAGAGCTTGCTTCAAGCCGACAGTCTCCGTGGGATCGACCCTTACTCACTTAAGGTTTATTACTTGGACGACCCAGTGCACTTGCTGGTTAGTTGTGCGGAGTTGTGATAAAGGGTTGAGATTACAATTGTGCATACCAAGTTGTTGGCGCTATTGATGATCACAATTTCGTGCACCAGGACTCATACTCCCAGTATTTTTATTTCTAAAATTTGTGACAACCCTTTTTAAAAACGTGAGGCGGATCTTAGCTGGTTAAGAGCTATACGTGCAACGCTATATTCTTAATTAAAATCTTTTAATTGGTTAACTTCTGTCGGTCCACCAGTCCCCGTAGTTTCTTTAATTTTAATTTACCTATTTATTTTCTATAATTTTAAAAAATTTGAAGTTATTTTTCCTATTAGTTTTCGAATTCCTTTTATGTTATTTATCTAGTGTGTTTTGTTTATTTCTTACTCAGGGTACCCCACTGGAGATTCTCTTTACCCTGACATAGAGATTCCCACTTCTTCTTTACTTTTTGTTTGTTTATGAGCAGGAACAGGAACAAAGAATCTCTTTTAGACTTTGATCCTGAGATTAAAAGGACCTTGAGGTGGCGTTTACGACAAGCAAGAGCTTATAAAGTCGGTGAGAATCTCGGAGATAATTTTGAGACAGAAGCTGAAGAGTCCTCCATGGAGGTCAACAACAACAACAATGTGGTTAATGCCGATGTTGTTAATCCTTCTCAGAATATGCCTGCTCAATCTAGGAGAACACTTGACTTTTGTTCAGTAGAAGTGATAAATCACTATTTTATGGTTTATTTTGTCTTGAATTGAGTAGATTTTGTCAATTATTCTCACACTTATTCATGTAAATTGCATGGTTTTGTAAATCCTTCCGAATTTATGCTATGATTGAAAACATGTTTCTTTGGCTTTAAAAATTGCTAATTTTTAATCCTTTCTTATTTCCATTTGATGTGGTGATGTGTTTGTTAAGTGTTTTCAGGTTTATGGAGCAGGAATGGCTTAGAGGATGGAAAGGAAGCATGCAAAAGTGGAAGGAACACAAGAAATTGAAGTTTTGAGAAGCTGGCCTCGACGCGCACGCATGGATGACGCGTACACGTGACCAGGAATTCGTTCAGCAATGCGTACGCGTGACGAACGCCACGTGCTGCAATTAACAGAAAACGTTGGGGGCGATTTTGGGGCTGCTTTTGGCCCAATTCCAAGCCTAAAAATGAAGATTAGAGGCTGCAGAGTGGTGCTAGGAAATCATTCGTTCACAATTCACACTTCCTTCATACACACATTAGGTTTATAAGTAGGTTTCTAGAGAGAGAGGCTCTCTGCTCTATCTAGGTTTTAGGATTTTTAGTCTTGTTCCTTCTTAAATTCAGATTTCTACCTTACTTTAATTTATTTTTCTTCTACTTTTATTTGTTCTAGTTCTTTAGTTCATCTACTTCTCTTGTTGATTTCTTTATGTTGCCAATTTAGTTTATGAATTCTTCTTGTTCGCTTAATCCATATTAATGCAATTTATCTTTTCATGTTTATGATTGTCTTCTTTAATTGTTGGTTATTGATTCCTTGCATTTGTTAGTCTTAGGTTTTACTATCTCTTATTAATTTTCTATACTTTTATTTTCTACCTTCCAAGTGTTTGATAAAATGCTTGGTTGGATTTTAAATTAGATTTTTATGTTCTTCACTTGGATTGATCAATTAGAGACTCTTGAATTATCCAAATCCTTTTGTTGATTGGTAATTGAAGATTGTCGGTTAGCTTGAACTTCACTAAATCTAGTCTCTCCCTATGAGTTGACCAGGACTTGTGAACTCAAGTTGATTGTATGAACTTGACTTTCCTTCATTGGTTAGAGGTTAACTAAGTGAAGGAAATTTACACAAGACAAATTCCTTCGGCCAGTGTACCGAATCGTCAAGTAATAACTCACTTTTGAGTGAGGTCGATCCTACAGGGATTGATGGATTGAGCAACTTCATTTAGGTGATTTATCTAGTCAAGCTAATAGTTGATGAGTTTGGTAAAATTGAATTAACAGAATGTAAATTGCTGGAAATTTAAAGTACTAATAGTAAATTGTGAAATGTAAATGGCGGAAACTTAAACATCAAGAAACTAAAGAACTGAAACTTAAATGGCAAGAAATTAAAAGAGCGAAAACTTAAATGACAAGAAAGTAAAAGCAAGAATGTAAATGACAATGAAAGGTAAATTGCATGAAATGTAAATGGGTTTTGGGAGATGTGAATCAAAGAGAGCAGGAAACTCAAAGCAATTAAAGTGAAGAATAACAATGGGAGAGATTCATTAGGGATTTGAGATATCATAATCTATCATGAATCAATGGGTCTCAACTTCATTCTCAATCATATGAAGTAGATCTATGGAGGATTGTAATTAATTGAGTCCCAATTCCTTGGCAACCCAATTTCTCTTAACTCAATCAATTTGCCAATTTCTTGATCTAATTGTCATGAGAAGTGGTTAAGTTCAATTCTCTTATCCATAAGCCACATAAGTTCTCAGGATCTCAATTCAAACCAGGAATTTATTGATCAAGAGACTTGTGAGAGAAAGAGCTTCAAACCAATTTCTATGATTCCTCTTCCGAGGCTCACATAGAAATTCAATGGATCTAAGCCCCCTCCCGGTAGTGAATAGATCGATTAAGCACGAAAGTTATCTCTTATCTACAACAAGAGGATTTAGAAGAAGAATTTCATTAATTCATTTGAATTACAACAGAGCTCCTACCCCTAATGATGTGGGGTTTAGTTCATCATTGCTCTGGAAACTCAAAGAGAAAAGAAAAGTACATGAAAAGTAAACTAAATGCAGAAAGGAAAATCTAATTCAGAGCCTCTGCTATCAGAGTCCCCTCTAGGTCCTAGCCTCTTTCAAGTTCAAAACTCTTCCTATATATACTACTTGTGTGATCTTCAGAATGAGTTTTTAAGTACTTGGATGTGGGTCCTTGGCCTTGGTTGAAGTAGTTAGCAAACTCTTTGGGCTTTCTCAGCTTTCTGGAAGGGATTAGTTGCAGCAGCACTGACGTTAGTGAGGCCGTTAGTGTGGATAACACTCTGTACATTGCATGGCTCACTGACGTTAGTACTGGCGTTAGTGGCGTTAACGTGGCCACTAACGCAGGTCTTCTTTACTCTGCCCATGTTAGTGCTGGCGTTAGTGACACTAAATTGGCCACTAACGCAACTCTTCCTTGGAGTCTTGGAGGTGGTGTCACTCACGTTATTGCCTAAGTTAGTGGCACTAACTTGGCCACTAACGTGGCTCTTCCTTGGTCCCTTAGAGTCGCTCTCGTTAGTGCCTACATTAGTGGTACTAACTTGGCCACTAACGTAACTCTTCTTTGCTCCCTCCACGTTAACACTGGCGTTAGTGGCACTAACTTGGCCACTAACGCCGCTCCTCCTTGGTGTCTTCCACGTTAACACTGGCATTAGTGGTGTTAACGTGGCCACTAACGTCACTCCTCCCTTAGAAGCTGGCACTGATAACGCCACTCCTCTCCTGCTTTCCTCTACTTCTTTTTGCCTGTCATCAATCAAAAATTACATCAAAGTTTTGCTATAATCACAAGATAATGCAACATTCATTGCATCAAGTAGTTATTTGCATTAATCTCATGAAAATGTGTATAATTCACAATGTTGATTGAATCAAGACATGCATACATAACTCATTCAAATGCTTGCTTGTTAACTAAGCAAATGCATGAAACTAACCTAAAACATACTAAAAATGGCTTGTAAAGCTAGCTAAGATGCCCTGGCATCACAACACCAAACTTAAATCTTGCTTGTCCCCAAGCAAGTAGTAAAACATAAGAAAGATGAATGAGAATATAGAGAGATATGAGTTCTTATTGAGAGATTTCAAGCCCTGGTTCATGGAGTTTCATGCATGACAACTTAGGTTCATACTCTTATTAGTTTCTGGACTATAATATGCTCTTTAGGTACTAACTCTAATACCTTCTATGAGACTCTTATTCTTTGATCCTTAGCTTAACTTTTGATTTCTTTTTCTTCTTTTTAGAGGCTTATTACTTTATTTAGCTAAGTGCTCTGTGTTAAGGCAGCTCTTTAGATAAGCTTTCAGCCAACACTTTCGAACCAGTTGGTTCAAGGTGCTAGGTGTTGAAACACCCCTGAGGACTTACTTACTCAAGCCTCTCCTCAACACATAGACACCACAGGCACATGGCTTGAAATTTTATCCCTAAGATATTGGTACCCAACACCTCTTTGGGTCACTAAGTGCTTTGTAGCAAGGTTGCTCTTGATAGTGGACTTTTGGCTGACAATCCCGGGTTAGTTAACTCAAGTTTTCAAGTGATGAAGCACTCCTTAGAATCTAATCATCCAAGCATATCTATGTACAAAAGCACCACAGGCACATATCTCAGGATTCAAACTATTGGTGCCTAGCTTTATTGCTTGCTCTTTTCTTTCTTTTTCATTGATCTTTTTATTCATTTGAGTTTCATAAAAAGCAAATTAAGCTCATACATAAAGAGATATTCTAGCCTTCTTCCTTATTAGTGAACCAATATAGTTAGCAAGTACCACCACATAACCTTAGGACCATATTCATCTTCTACTAAGTTGGACTTTTACTCTTCTGTTTTACAACATTTTCTTTTATTGAATCATAAGACACAAAGCATACAATTTAAGGAAGATAAAATGATCTAAGCACTTAAACTAGCAAGCCAAAGCAACATAAAAGAAACTAAATGCAAATGGTCATGAAAATAGGATACAATTACACTTCCAATTAAAGCACTTCAAACATGAAAACAAGTAAGTAACAATACAACCTCTTGGTGTCTTCTTGATTCCTCCTTGTCATCATCATCATGTAGCTTTTGTATTCTTCTTTTTCTCCTTGGATGATGGTGTATATTTTCTCCAAGAGATTCAATGACTTCCTGCAAAGATATTGGAAGTTGCTTATTCCCCAAGCACTTGAGAAATGGTTAGCATACATATATGTTTGTAAGCTTCTGAACTTACTTTGGTATGTGAACACCAAACTTAGTTCCTTACTTACTTCCATATGCATCAAATTGGATATATACAAGAGACATCGTGTGCTTTTATTTATTAAGAAACAAAACTATAAACTAGAAAGTAAACAATTGTTAAGTAGTTTCTCTGATTGTTTGGAGTTGATGACTATTCATGCTATTGGGAGGGTTTCAATATGTTTCAGTGAAATCTGTAGTGGAACACCAAACTTAGCATCACACATTCACCCTTGAATTGTTTACTTATGACCTTACTTTGGTGTGCAACACCAAACTTAACTCCTTACAATGCAGGAAAATCTACTTAACTTCTCTTATTAAAAAAGGAAAGAGAAAAGACTTAAGAAAAGAAAGCTACCTCTAGTTAGGTTGCCTCCCAACAAGCACTCTTTTATCGTCATTAGCTTGACATCTATCATTCTTGTTCAACTTAGCTCATGAATGCTCTCCTCCTTGTTCCAGGGTCCTCTTAAGTAGTGCTTCACCTTGTGACCATTTACTGTGAAAGTATCCTTTGAGGCTTCATTTAGGAGTTCAAGATTTCCATGTGGGGAAACTTTGGTCACCAGAGAGAGGCCGGTCCATTTAAATTTGAGTTTGCCAGGGAAAATCTTGAGCCTGGAATTATACAATAGCACTTGTTGTCCTGGCTCAAAATCTCTTCTTGAAATTTTCTTGTCATGCCATATTTTGGCCCTCTCCTTGTAGTTCTTAGCATTCTCATATGCTTCCAATCTGAATTCATCCAATTCATTAAGCTGCAATAACCTCTTTTCTCCTGCTACTTGAGAATCAAAATTGAGGAGCTTAGTGGCCTAAAAAGCCTTGTGCTCGAACTCCACAAGGAGGTGGCAAGATTTACCATAGAGTAGCTGAAATGGTGACCTCCCTATTGGGGTTTTGAATGCGGTTCTATATGCCCATAGGGCATCATCTAACTTCCTTGCCCAGTCTTTTCTTGTAACTCCAATGGATTTCTCTAGAATTCTTTTTAATTCTCTGTTTGCCAATTCAACCTGGCTATTGGTATGACGATGGTATGTTGTAGCCACTTTGTGAGTTACTCCATATTTGTGGAGCAGCTTATCCATCTGTTTGTTACAAAAGTGACTACCACCATCACTGATGAGGCCTATAGGTACTTCAAATCTGGTAAAAATATACTTCCTGAGAAACTGGAGAATAAAGTTTACATCACATGTAGTTTTTGCTATGGCTTCCACCCATTTGGAGATATATTCCATTACCACTAGTATGTACTTGAATGAGTATGATGGGGGAAAAGGTCCCATGAAAATATATTCCCTAAAGGTTAAATAATTTTCTTTCCAAGAAGAAGTTTTGGGGCATTTCATTTTTCCTTGTTAGGCCTCCTACTCTCTGGCATTCATCACACTGATTTACAAAATCCCTGGCGTCTTTTAATAAGGATGGCCAATAGAAGTCACTCTGAAGAACTTTAGCAGCTGTTCTTTCAGCCCTAAAATGTCCACCATAACCTGAACTGTGGCAGTGCCATAGGATGCTTCTCATCTCACTTTCTAGCACACACCTTCTAATCACCCCATCTGGACATCTCTTGAATAGAAAGGGCTCATCCCACAAGAATTTGTTGGCTTCAGTGAGCAACTTCTTCACCTATTGCCTGGTGAAATATTGAGAAATCCTTCTTCGTACCTTATAGTTTACAATATCAGCAAACCAAGGTGCTTGTTGGACTTGAAATAGATGCTCATCTGAGAACTTCTCATTCACTGGTTGTGGTGCTTCTTGGTTGATCTTTTGTGGTAGCCTTGACAAATAATCTGCAACTTGGTTCTCACTTCCTTTCCTATCCCTTACTTCAATGTCAAACTCTTGTAGCAACAACGCCCACCTACTAAGCCTTGGCTTAGCATCCTATTTTGACATGAGATACTTGAGAGCAGCACCGTCAGTATATACTATAACTTTTGAACTAATCAAGTATTGCCTGAATTTATCAAATGAATATACAATTGCCAATAGTTCTTTTTCTATGGTGGTGTAATTTTTTTGTGTCTCATTTAACACTTTACTTGCTTAGTATATGACATGATGCAATTTATCCTTCCTTTGTCCCAATACAGCACCAATTACAAAATCACTTGCATCACACATAAGTTCAAAAGGAAGTCCTGGTAGCACGAATCTCCACACTTTCGTTGTGTTGTACCAGTAAGTGCAGTGGGTCATCCAAGTAATACCTGAGCGAGTCAGGGTCAATCCCACGGGGATTGTGGTTTGAAGCAAGCTATGGTTATTTTGCAGGTCTTAGTCAGGCAGATCAGAAGGTTGTTAATTTTATGTCATATATGGAGTTGTATTAGGATTAAAATCAGTAATAGAAATAAAGCAAAAGAGGTAGAAAATACTAATAGGAATAGGGTTAAGGATTGGAGTTGCTTTGTCTTTCTGAATTAACTCTGGTACTACTGTCTTCTTTGCTTGTGAATGATCTTCTTCTATAGCAGGCTGTATGTGATCAACACCATAGGCCGAGGTCATTGATCTCCTCTGCTACAAATTGAATGCCATTGGCCGTGGTAATCCAAGCTAACGAAGGATGAAGCGCTTAACAGTTCATTCTCTTGGCAATCCTACTCAAAACGCCACAGATAAGGTCAAATCTTCCGGATCAGAGGATGCTGCTTCTTAGGATTCTAGCCTATACCACAGAGACCCTAATCTCCCCATAAATTGGATGAACTGGTGTCTCGAAAAGTCCCCAACAAAGTCGTGGAATAGCCATCTGAGAGATGTATAATCATAGCTGTTGGCTCGTGCTTTCCAGTCACGTATTCACACGAACCCAAGTAGATGCGGGTGTTTGTCAGGCACGTTCGTCTTAATGTGATGAACAGAGCTGATTGTCACTAATCATCCTATCCACCACGATGAAGATCGGATATACATCTTAGAGATAAATCAAACACGGATCGAAGAAGAAACAGTAATACCTTTATTGATTCATAGGACTCAGCAGGGCTCCTCCCCTCAACATAGGAGGTTTGGAAACTCATACTGATAGGAAAATACAATGTAAAACTCGAAATAATGATTGTCCTCCTAGATCTCCTCGAATGATTGTGTAAAATACACTTTAAATACTAAACAGATGACTAGTAAGGGTAAAATAGTCTTTCAGTGCTAAAATCCACTTCTCGAGCCCACTTAGTGAGTGTTTGGGCTTAGCTTTGATGAGATCCATATGCTATGAGGTCTCTGGGGCATGGAACGCCAGCTAGGGGGTCTTCTCTGGGCGTTTGGACGCTAGCCTCTGCTCCGTGGGCGCTGCACGCCTGGAAGGGGATAGGTAGCTGGCGTTGTATGCCAGTTTTGGGCCTTTTAATCCAAGAAAAAGTATAAACTATTATATATCACGATAAAGCTCTGGAAGTCAGCTTTCCATAGCCGTTGAGAGAGCTCTATTTGGACTTCTATAGCTCTAGAAAAGTTCTTCTGAATGCAAGGAGGTCATATCCGGACAGCATCTGCAATGCTTTCTCTGTCTCTGTATCAGACTTCTGCTCCAGCTCCTCAATTTCAGCCAGAAAATACCTGAAATTGCACAAAAATACAAAAACTCATAATAGAATCCAGAAATATGAATTTAATACTAAAACCTATAAAAACTTAATATAAACTGAATAAAACATAATAAAAAAGTATATAAAAAATAATGCCAAGAAGCGTATAAAATATCCGCTCATCACAACACCAAATTTAAACCCTTGCTTGTCCCTAAGCAACTAAAAACACAATAGGATAAAAAAAGAAAATTAAGATACAATAAATTTCAAAGTTTCTAAAGAAGCTTAGTTATAATTAGATGAGCAGGACTTAGTAGCTTTTTTCTTCTGAATAGTTTTGGCATCTCACTATCTATTGAAACTTAGAATGGTTGGCATATTTAGGAATGCAGAATCCAGATAATATTATTGACTCTCCTAGTTCAGTTCTTTTTTATTTTTAAACACAGCTTTCAGAGTCTTGGTCGTGACCCTAAGCACCTTGTTTTCCAATATTCCCACCGGATACAATAATACCACAGTCACTTTAACTGGGTGAACCTTTTCAGATTGTGACTCAGCTTTGCTAGAGTCCCCAGATAGAGTTGTCCAGAGTTCTTAAGCACACTCTTTTTGCTTTGGACCACGACTTTAACCGCTCAGTCTCAAGCTTTTCACTTGACACCTTCACGCCACAAGCACATGGTAAGGGACAGCTTAGTTGAGCCGCTTAGGCCAGGATTTTATTCCTTTGGGCCCTCCTATCCACTGATGCTCAAAGCCTTGGATCCTTTTACTCTTGCCTTTTGGTTTAAAGGGTTACTGGCTTTTTCAATCTGCCTTCCTTTCCCTGCATTTTTGGGCAGTAATGGATTTTCTGCTTTCTCTTTTTTTTTTTTCTCTTTCGCCATTTTTTTCTTTTTTTTTTTCGCATGCATATTAGTTTTTTTCTTTTGCAACATGCCTTTTTTTCTTTTCTTTTTGCTGCTTTTTCTTGCTTCAAGAGTCAATTTTATTGATTTTTCAGATTATCAATAATACTTTTCCTTTTTCCTTATTCTTTCAAGAGCCAACATTTTAAAATTTCAACTTTAAATATGTAGTGTTTGATCATACATTCAGAAAACAAAAGCAATGACACCACATCAACATAATTAAGCTATTCTTATTTTAAACTTGAAATTCATGCATCTCTCAATTCTTTTCAAATAAAATTTTTCTTGGTGAGAGATATATAGAACATTTTACAACTTTAAGACATTAATGCAAATGATCATGCAACTAGAACAGGAAAACAAACAAAACATAACAAAAAGCAAAAAAGGAAAGGAAGTAAAAGAGAACGAGTCCACCTTTAATTGTGGCAATAATGTGATGCTTGATCTCTTCTATGTCATCCCTTTGCCTTTGTTGTTCTTCCCTCATTGCCCTTTGGTCTTCTCTTATGACTCTTTGATCTTCTCTTATTTCATTGAGGGTGGTAGTATGCCCTTGATGCTATATCCTCAATTGCTCCATGTTAGTGCTCAATTCTCCAAGAGAAGTTTGCCATTGATCCCAATAGCTTTGGGGAGGAAAGTACATCCCTTGAGGCATCTCAAGGATCTCATACTGAGGCGGCTGCACAGGCTCTTGTGCATGCTCTCTGGTTTACTCCATGCTCTTCTTAGTGATGGGCTTGTCCTCCCCAATGGAGATATCTCCTTCTATGACAATTCCATCTGAATTACATAGATGACAGATGAGGTATGGGAATGCCAACCTTGCATTGGTGGAAGGCTTCTCAGTTACCTTGTACAGTTCTTGAGGAATCACCTCATGTACTTCTACCTCACTTCCAATCATGATGCAATGGATCATGATGGCTCTGTCAACAGTCACTTCTGACTGATTGCTAGTAAGAATGATGGAAAGTTCACTACAAGAAAAAAGGCCTATGGCTACTGGAATGCTTTAAAAGCATAGCGATATCTCTTGCAGTTGGCACGCTTTAAAAGCGTAGGTGTATCTGCAGCTATTGGCACGCTTTAAAAGCGTACCGATATCTTTCACATATGGCCACGCTTAAAAGCCTGGCAATAGATAAAAGCGTGCCAACAGAAAAGCGTGGCGATAGAGCAACCGGCACACTAGCAGTTGTGACCCTTTCAAAAGCGTGTCGGTAGCTCAAAAAGCGTTGCGAAAAGCTATCGCTATGCTTTTTTTAACTTTTAGCTACGCTTTAAAAGCGTAGCAAAATCCTAGTTTTCTTGCAGTGGTTGGATGAATTCCAACTATCCTCTAGCTATGGCTTTAGGTCAACCCTTCTTAGTTGAATGGGCTTTCCTTGGGAATCCCTTTTCCACTGTGCTCCTTCCACACAAATGTTTGAGAGTACTTGATCTAAACTCTGATCAAAGTTGACTCTCCTAGTGTAAGGATGAGGAGCTCCTTGCATTAAAGGCAAGTTGAACGCCAACCTCACACTTTCTGAGCTGAGACCTAGGATCCAATTCCTTGGATTTGAGTTCACACTAGTGTCATAGTTTTTAGTAACCCATGAATTAGCATAGAACTCTTGCACCATGAGAATTCCAACATCCTGAATTGGATTGGTTAGGACTTCCCAACCTCTTCTCCGAATTTCTCTTCGGATCTCTGGGTACTTATTCTTCTTGAGCATGAAAGGGACCTCAGGGATCACTTTCTTCTCTGCCACTACTTCATAGAAGTAGTCTTGATGGGCTTTGGTGATGAATCTATCCATCTTTCAAGATTCAGAGATAGCGGCTTCTGCCTTTCCTTTCCTTTTTCTAGAGGAGTCTCCAACCTTGGGTGCCATGAATGGTAATGGAAAGAAAAAATCTATGCTTTTCCAACACCAAACTTAAAACTTTGCTCGTCCTCAAGCAAAAATAAGGAAAGGAGAAGAATAGAGTAAAAGAAGAAGAAAATAGATGAAGATAGAGGGAGAGAGAGGGCTTGGCCTTGTGGGGTGTATTAGGGTTTGAGAGGTGTGTGTATGAAGGGTCATAAAGAGGGGTATCTATAGGATGGGGGTAGGTTAGGTTTCGGCCATATGGTGAGTTTTGGGTGGAAAATTTGATTTTGAGTGGGTGGGGGTATGTGGGAGTTATGATGGTTTTGGGGAAGTGGTATAGATGTGATTGGACTAGGGTTTATAGGGAAGTGTGTATGGAGAAGTGTGAAAGTAAGTGGGGTAGCTAAGGTAGGTGAAGATGTTGTGGGACCCACGGGTCCTGAGAGGCTAGGGAATCCAGATTCCCTGCTTCTCTGCACTGGCGTTTGAACGCCCAAGGGCTTCTCTCCTGGCTGGCATTCAACACTAGGAATGCTGCCTATTAGGGGCGTTGAACATCCAGCAGGGATACCCTGGCTGGCGTTAAACTTTAACACTCCATCCAGAGTATTCTGTTTTTACTGTTGTGAAATTCTTTCTCTGTTCTAAATGCTGCACATGATTATGACTCTAAAAGATAAATAAAACAAAATAGAAGGAAATAAATAAATAAATAACTAATTAAGGTTGGGTTGCCTCCCAACAAGCGCTTCTTTAACGTCATTAGCTTGACGGTTAGCTCCTTACGGAGGTAAGTGTGGGCTCAGATTTTTGCCCCTTACAGTGAACTTTCTTTCTGTCCTCTCATGAATGAGCTCCACATGCTCTAGAGATTGGATACGACTCACTGTATGTGGTAAAGATTGCTTCTTAGTAAAGACAACTCTCATGCCAGGTGAGAGGCCTTCAGTTGAAACTTTCTTGTCCTTCCAGCCTTTAGGTACTTTCTTCTTAGTACCTTTGTGCTTAGAGCTTGTTGAGGGCTGCCTAACACCAAACTTAGAATTGATGTTTTCGGGCTCTGTAATGCTCTGCATAGAATGAGAGGGTTGGAACACTAGGTATTACACAGTTATCTCTCTTTTAGAGGGAGAATTGGGATGAGGCATCTTGAATAAGATACGATCCTCCCCTAGTTGTAGAGTTAGTTCTCCCTTAGCTACATCAATGATGGCTTTGGCAGTGGCCAGGAAAGGTATTCCAAGGATGACAGAGTCATTCTCATCCTCTCCTATGTCCAAGACATCCTCTACTAAGCCATATGTCTTCTTCATTGTCTTGTCTGCCATCTCTAATGAGATGTATGGAGCTTATACCTCAAGGATGCCCAGCTTCTCTATTACAGAGAGTGGCATGAGGTTTATGCTTGAACCTAGGTCACATAGAGCCTTTTCAGAGGTCATGGTGCCTATGGTGCAAGGAATTAGAAATTGTCTAGGATCTGGAAGCTTCTGAAGTAGCCTCTGCTGAACTAAAGCATGGAGTTCTTTGGTAAGCAGCAGAGGTTCTTCCTCCAAAGGCTTTGTACCAAATAGCTTGGCATTCAGCTTTATAAGATCTCCTAGGTACCGAGCAACTTGCTCTTTCCTAGTGTCTTCATCCTCATCAGAGAATGAGTAGTCATCAGAACTCATGCATTGCAGAAGTGTATGCAAAGGACACTTTATAGTCTTTATGGTTTCCTTTGGTTCTGGGCTAGAGGGTTTTTGAGTGGGATTTAAGCACTCAAGGGGTGTGCTTTGACTGGCATTCAACGCCAGCTCTATGAGCTCCTTAGGCGTTGAACGCCCTTGCTGTCCACCCAGACTAGCGATAAACGCCAGTCCCACTAGCATTTTGGGCATTGAATGCCCAGCAGGGATGTCCTAGTTAGTGTTCAACGCCAGCTTCCCTGGGTTTTTGGGCGTTGAACGCCCAGTGAGGGGTTCCTCACTAGCGTTCAGCACCAGAATGGCTGCATGGTTGGGCGTTGAATGCCCAGTGAAGGGTTTCTCACTGGCGTTCAGCACGAGGAAGCCTGCCAGGTTGGGCCTTGAACGCCCAGTGAGGGGTTCCTCACTAGCGTTCAACGCCAGGTAGCCTGGGTGTTTGGGCGTTGAACGCCCAGCCAGTGCTCCCTGGCTGGCGTTCAACGCCAGCTCTGCTGCCAGGATGGGCGTTGAACACCCAGTGAGAGGTTCTTCACTAGCGCTCAGCACCTGGCTTGCTTCCAGATTGGGTGTTGAACGCCCAGTGATATGGCCTTCACTGGCATTCAATGCCTTCCCATTCTCCTCAGATTTGGCCTCTACCTCCATGGCTATGGCCTTGCACTTATTTCTTGGATTCACCTCAGTGTTGCTAGGAAGAGTTTCAGGAGGGATCTTAGGGATCCTCTTGCTCAGTTGACCAACTTGAACTTTCAAGTTTCTAATGGAGGACCTTGTTTCATTAATAAAACTATCAGTGGTCTTAGAGAGGCTGGAAACCATAGTAACTAAGTCAGAAAGACTCTGCTTAGAGGTTTCCATGTTCCCTTGAGAAGATGGGAATGATGGTTTGTTATTGAACCTATTCTGGTTCCTTCCACCTTGGTTGTTATTGAAACCTTGCTGAGGTTTCTGTTGATCCTTCCATGAAAGGTTAGGATGGTTCCTCCATGAAGGATTACAGGTGTTTTCATAGGGTTCTCCCATGTAATTCACCTCATCCATGGTAGGTTGATCAAGATCATAAGTTTTTTCTTCAGGAGAAGCTTTCTAAGTACTTCTAGCTGCAGTTTGTATTCCAGTCAGATGCTGGGAGATCATGTTGACCTATTAGGTCAAGATCTTATTCTAAGCCAATATGGCATTCAAAGCTTCAATTTCATGAACTCCTTTCTTCTGAGAGATTCCACGGTTAACAGGATTTCTTTCAGAAGTATACCTGAACTAGTTATTTGCAACCATCTTAATGAGTTTTCTTTCTTGTGCAGGTGTTTTCTTCAAGTGGAGAGATCCACCTGTAGAGCTGTCACCATCATAGAACACACCTATGATAGACCAT
The DNA here is from genome assembly GCF_000816755.2 of Arachis ipaensis. Taxonomy (NCBI): domain Eukaryota; kingdom Viridiplantae; phylum Streptophyta; class Magnoliopsida; order Fabales; family Fabaceae; genus Arachis; species Arachis ipaensis. The sequence goes on along the minus strand of NC_029790.2, from coordinate 53,512,686 downwards.
TTTGAAAGCATGTCAAGAGGACATCTCTTGATCAGTTGCTTATATCTTTCTTAAGCTTCATAGAGTGATTCACCTTCTCTTTAATTTTACTCTAATTTTACTCATCGTTTGAGGGGGAAAGAACTTAGCCAGAAAAGCATTAACCAGCTTTTTCCAAGAGTCAAGACTTTCTCTTGGTTGGGCATCCAACCATAGCTTAGCTCTGTCTCTTAAAGCAAAGGAAAAGAGCATCAGCTTGTAGACTTTAGGATTAACTCCATTAGTCTTTATAGTATCACAGATCTGTAAGAACTCAGTTAAAAACTGATGTGGATCTTCCATTGGAAGTTCATGGAATTTGCAGTTCTACTGCAGAAGAGAGACTAACTGAGGCTTAAGCTCAAAATTCTTAGCTCCAATGGCAGGTACAGAAATAATTCTGCCATAAAAGTCAAAGGTAGGCATGGTGAAGTCACCATGAACCTTTCTGGGCTCCTCTTGAGGTTCGGTCATGTCTTCCTTTTCTTGTTCAAAACTTTCTAAAAGGTCTCTTCTGGAGTGTTATGCTCTAGCTTGATATAAACACCTCCTTAGAGTTTTCTCAGGTTCAAGATCAGGAGTCAAGAGGAGCTCTTTATGCCTGTTCTTAGTCATAAATAAGAAAAGAAGAAAGAAGAAAAAGAAGAAAGCTTTTTGTGCTACTTAGACCAAAGAACTTCCAGTTAGATGTGAAGAAAGAAGAAGAAGATAGAAAAGTGAAGATAGAGGATGAGGGAGAAGAATAATTCGAATAGTAGAAGTAAGAAGAGAAGAATTAGAAATAAAAGAGATAAATAAGAATTAAAATATTTTTATTTTTATTTATTAATTAAATATTTTCAAAAATTAAGTTAATTAATTTAAAAGGATTTAAAATTTAAATATTAAATTTTCAAAAATAGAAGAGATAGAAGAAGAAGATTTCGAAAATTAAGAGAGAGAAGAGTTAGTTAGGTAGTTTTGAAAAAGAAGAGAGGGAAGATAGTTAATTAATTAAGAAAAATTTTAATTTAAAATAAGATAGAAGATAAGAATAGATTTGAAATTAAAATAAGATAAGAGACAAGATAAGAAAATATTTGAAATCGAAATTTTAAAATTCAAAAAAGATAAGATATGAAATTAAAAAGATTTGAAAGAGATTGAATTTTAAAATTTTGTAGTTAGAAAAGATAAGATAGGAAATTAAAAACATTTGAAAGAGATTTTAAAAAGATAAGATTTTGAAATTTGATTTTAAAAAAGATATGATTTTTTTAAAATTTGAAATTTGAATTCTTAAATTTTAAAATTTGAAAAAGATAAGATAAAATTTTTAAATTTTGAAAAAGATGAGAAAAAGATAAGAGTTTTGAAAAAGATAAGATTTTTAATTTTGAAAAGATTTGACTTTTGAAATTTTGAAAACTAAGATAACATAAGATAAAAATTTGAAATTAAAATCTGAATTTTATGAAAAAATTTCGAAAATTAAGTAAAAAGAAAAATAGAAAAGATATTTTTTTATTTTTGAATTTAATGATGAAAGAGAAAAACAAGTCAAAGACACAAAAAAATTTTAGATCTAGTGCACCATAATTTCAAAAATTTTGGAGGGAATCACACAGGGACACCAAACTTAAAAATATTAAGATCAAAACACAAAAAAGACTCAAGAACACCTTGAAGACTAACAAGAACAAAAAGAATAAGACTCAAGAAATTTAAAGAACACAAGAGCAAACAAAGAACACCAAACTTAAAAATAAAAAAAAACAAATATATATTTCCAAAAATTAAAAGAAAAATAACAAGAGGAAACCAACCTTAAAGAATTGAAACAAGATTTAATCAAAGAGAAACTATTTTTGAAAAATTTTTAAAAGGAAGATACCAAAAAATCGAAAATTGCAATAGGATCAAAAACAAAGACTCAAAGAAACAAAAATTTACCAAGAACAAAGATTAAACAAAAAAAATAAAAATATTTTTGAAAAGCTTTTTAAATTTTCGAAAAAATAGAGTAGAGAAAAAATAAAAGACTCAACAAGAACATAAACAAAGAGACTCAAACAAAATCAAAGATCAAACAAAGAAAAGAAAAATATTTTGGAAAAACTTTTTTTTTTCAAAAATTTGAAAAAGAAGAAAATAAAAATAAAAGACTCAAATAAAATAAAATAAAATAAATTACCTGATCTAGAGAGCAAGACAATTCGTCAGTTTGTCCAAACTCAACAATCTCCGGCAATGGCGCCAAAAACTTGGTAGCACGAATCCCCACACATTCGTACTATTGTACCAGCAAGTGCACTGGATTGTCCAAGTAATACCTGAGCCAGCCAGGGTTGATCCCACGAGGATTGTGGTTTGAAGCAAGCTATGGTTATCTTGCAGGTCTTAGTTAGGCAAATCAAAAGGTTGTTGATTTTATGTCATATATGGAGTTGTATTAGGATTAAAATCAGTAATAGGAATAAAGAAAAAGAGGTAGAAAATACTAATAGGAATAGGGTTAAGGATTGTAGTTGCTTTGTCTTTCTGAATTAACTCTGGTACTACTGTCTTCTTTGCTTGTGAATGATCTTCTTCTATGGCAGGCTGTATGTGATCAACACCATGGGCCGTGGTCATTGATCTCCTCTGCTATAGATTGAACGCCATTGGTCGTGGTCATCCAATTTGATGAAGGGTGAAGCGCTTTGCAGTTCATTCCCTTGGCGATCCTACCCAAAATGCCACAGAAAAGGTCGAATCTTTTGGATCAGAGGATGCTACTTCTTTGGATTCTAGCCTATACCACAGAGACTCTAATCTTCCCAGAAATTGGCTGAACTGGTGTCCCGAGAAGTCCCCAACGAAGTCCTTGATTAGCTGTCTAAGAGATGTATAATCATAGTTGTTGGCTTGTGCTTTCCAGTCACGTATTGACACGAACCCAAGTAGATGCAGGTGTTTGTCAGGCACGTTCGTCTTAATGTGATGAACAGACTTGATTGTCACTGATCATCCTATCCACCACGATGAAGATCGGATATACATCTTAGAGATAAATCAAACACGGATTGAAGAAGAAACAATAATACTTTTATTAATTGATAGGACTCAGCAGGGCTCCTCCCCTTAACCTAGGAGGATTAGAAACTCATACTGATAGAAAAATACAATGTAAAACCCAAATTAATGGCTTTCCTCCTAGATCTCCTCGAATGATTATGTAAAATACACTTTAAATACTAAACAGATGACTAGTAAGTGTAAAACAATCTTTTTAGTGCTAAAATTCACTTCTGAGCCCCACTTAGTGAGTGTTTGGACTGATCTTTGATGAGATCCATGTGCTATGTGGTCTCTGGGACATGGAACGCCAGCTAGGGTATCCTCTCTGGGCATTTGGACGCTTGGCTCTGCTCTCTGGGTGCTGGACGCCTGGAAGGGGCAGTATATGGCGTTGGACATCAGCTTTCGATAGCCATTGAGAGCGCTCCATTTGGACTTTTGTAGCTCCAGAAAAGCTCTTCCGAATGTAAGGAGGTCAGATCCTAATAGCATCTGCAGTACTTTCTCTGTCTTTGAATCAGACTTCTGCTCAAGCTCCTCAATTTCAGCCAGAAAATACCTGAAATTGCACAAAAACACAAAAACTCATAGTAGAATTCAAAAATGTGAATTTAACACTAAAGCCTATAAAAACTTAATAAAAACTAATAAAACATACTAAAAACTATATGAAAACAATGCTAAAAAGCATATAAAATATCCGCTCATCAAATCCCATTCTGGGGGTATGATAACCAGTGCTATAGTGAGTTTAGCTTTTAAGGTTTCAAAAGCATGTTTGCATTCATCATTAAAAATAAATGGATTGTTAAACACCAGCAAGTTGCTTAGTGGTTTGGCTATTTTTGAGAAATCTTTGATGAATCTCCTGTAAAATCCAGCATGTCTAAGAAAACTTCTCACTGCTTTCACATTGATTGGTATAGGAAGCTTTTCTATGATCTCTATTTGAGTTTTGTCAACTTCTATACCCTTGTTTGAAACTTTATGCCCAAGAACAATGCCTTCTGGTACCATGAAATGACATTTTTTTCCAATTCAAGACTAAGTTTATTTCTTGGCATATTTTCAAGACAAGGGTTAGATGATCAAAACAAGTGTCAAAAGAGTTATCAAAAATAAAAAAATCATCCATAAAAACCTCTAAGAATTTTTCTGCCATGTCAGAAAATATAGAAAGCATACACCTTTCAAAGGTTGCTGGAGCATTTCATAGCCCAAAGGGCATCCTTCTGTAGGCAAAGACTTCGAAGGGACAGGTGAAAGAGGTCTTTTCTTGGTCCTTGGGATCCACTACTATCTGATTGTACCCGGAGTACCCATCTAAGAAGCAATAGTAGGCATGGCCAGCCAATCTTTCTAGCATCTGATTAATGAAGGGGAGAGGGAAGTGGTCCTTCCTTGTAGTATCATTCAATCTCCTGTAGTCAATGCGCATTCTCCACCCGGTCACTATCCTTGTAGGGATGAGTTCATTCCTTTCATTAAAGATGACAGTCATGCCTCCCTTCTTAGGGACCACCTGGACTGGACTAACCCAAGAGCTGTCAGAAATGGGGTATATGATTTTAGCATTCCATAACTTCATCACCTCCTTTTGAACCACCTCTTTCATAGTTGGATTGAGCCTCCTTTGAGGTTGCACCACTATGCATGCAAATAGTAGGGCTTATACCCTTGATGTCATCAATTGTCCATCTTAGAGCAGTTTTGTGAGTTTTTAACACCTCAAGCAGCTTTACTTCATCTTGTGTACTTAAAGAGGAGTTGATGATTACTAGAAGGGTGTCCTTCCTACCAAGGAATGAATATTTGAGGGGGAAGAAGCTTGAGTTCTGGATTTGGTGCCTCCTCTGTCTTTCCTTCAAGAGAGTTTTTGACTTCTTTCTTCTTTTTAGCATCTTTAACTTCAATCTCTTGAATTTCTTCTTCTTGTTCTTCGTGATGACTTGTTTCAAGCACGTCTTCCACCAAGGTTTCTATCATCTCTGCCCTTATATGGTTCCCTTTCTCAGGGGGTATTGCATTGCCTTAAAGACATTAATGATCATTTGCTCATTATGTACCTTGAGAACCATTTCAACTTTTTCTACATCTATGATGGCTCTTGCTATGGCTAAGAAAGGTCACCCCAAGATAATTGAGTTATGTCCCTCCTCTTCCATATCTAGGATCACAAAGTCAGTAAGGAAGATAAACTCTCTAACCTTCACCAATAAATTTTCCACAACTCCATTAGGTATCTTGAGAGATCTATCAGCCATTTGAAGTGACATTGTAGTGGGTTTAACTTCCTCTATTGACAGCTTTTTCATCATGGAGAGAGGTATCAGATTTATACTGCCACCCAGGTCACAAAGAGCTTTTTCAAATGTTATGTTGCCTACGGTACATGATATGAGGAAACTCCCTGGATCCTTGAGTTTTGGTGGAATCCCCCTTTGGATTACAGCACTACATTCGTGGGTGAGGATCATATTTTCCTTCTCTTTCCAGCTCCTTTTCTTGGTGATGAGTTCCTTGAGAAACTTTGTATAAAGTGGCATTTGTTCTAAGGCTTTAGGCAGTGGAATGTTGATCTCCAATTTCTTGAAAATCTCTTAGAACTTAGGGAATTGTTGATCCTTCGTCTCCTTGTGCAATCTCTGAGGGTAAGGTAGTGGAGCAACATATGGTTTCACTTCCTCCTTCCTCTCTTGTGGTTGTGACTCTGAGACTTGCTTGCTTTTCCTTGGAGCATATGGTTCATTATCCTTCTTGGGATCTATCTTATCATTTTCCTCAACCTCTATCTCTTCATTGCTGTCAACCCTGTTGTCCTTTCCCATTGATTTGCCACTCCTAAGCTATATGGCTTTGCATTCTTCTTTTGGATTTGGAATGGTGTCACTTGGGAAGGTAATAATTGGCCTTTTAGCAGGCTGCTTGGATAGTTGCCCTATTTGTCTTTCAAGGTTTCTCATTGATGCTTCATAGTTCTTGCGTGTCATCTCTTGATCTTTCATGAAATTTTTCATCATCATCTCTAGATTTGAGATTCTTTAAGACTCTTAATGTGGTTGAGGTTGTGTGTGGGATACTGATGGTTGGTGGAAGTTGTTTGAGTTATTTGAAGGATTGTTTTTTAGGTAGAATGTGGTTGTGGAGAGGTTATTTTGTGGTTTTCTGTATGGATTGTTGTTAGTGGGGGGTGATGGTTCTAGTTGCTTGTGTTATGAAAGTTATTGGGATTAGTGTTCCTCTGCCATTGGTTCTGGTTGTCTCCCCATCTCAATTTGGGGTGGTTCCTCCATGAGGAGTTATAAGTGTCCCCATGGAAATCATTGTAGGGATAGCTTGTGTTATGCATGTATTGGACTTGTTCAGGCTACTGCTCATTGTTGTATTCCTCAAAGCTTTCTTCATTTTGGCCCCATATATTTGGAGCTTGGCTTGTTGTACTTATTGCTGCCAATTGAAGTCCATCCATCTTGTTCATACCCTGGGTCGACCTATCCGACCCGGGCTAATTGAAAACAAAGCAACCGACCTCTTCAGGTCAGATCTCCCGACCTCTACTTTAAAGAGGACGGCCAAATCGACAAAAGAAGCCCAAAACAGGCCCAAACGAAGGGACACAACACAATATAAAGGCAACTAAAGCCTAGAAAGATAAAGGTGGTTCCCCTAAGAGATAAGGAGACTTCACCCAAAGATAAGATAATATAACTAACTTATCTTATCTAAGAAGGTTAGCCCACACAACTATAAATACACTAGAGCACCCAAGTATAACTCATACTATGATTCTACAAAATACCTACTTAAAGCTCATGCTAACTTAGGCATCGGAGTCATTTGCAGGTACCACCACCCTCCGGTGAACAAGGATCAGCAGCACCACCAAGGTCAACAAGTCGAACACGACAATTCCGGCCACCACAGCAGATCTCATCCGAGATCGACCTTCAGTTTCAGGTAACCCCCGGAACATTGGCACCGTTGCCGGGGACCTGGAAGTCATTCCATCATCATGGCTGACAACCTGGACAACGATTATAACTCCGGTTTGGAAGAAAGAACACCTCATAAGAACGCGGACATCACACCAAAGAATACATCTCAACCAAATGGAGACAAGCATTCGCCAAACATGGAAATTTTAGAGGCTCTACAAGCTCAACAGGATCGTCTCAAATAACTCGAAAAAGAGGCCGAGCATCAACGAGAAGCCGAGAGGAACCTTCGGAGAGAAACTAGGTGACGCCGAGAGCTAGAAGACAAGCTCCTAAAGCTCGAGGATGACCTCAAAACTAAAACTGTTCAGTCCAGTCACGACGGCAGCTCCCACAGAGATCAAGACCCATTCACAAAAGAAATCATGAAAGCTAAAGTCTCAAAAGACTTCAAAGCTTCTGACATGATCCTATATGATGGCTGATGAGCGGATAATTTATACGCTTTTTGGCATTGTTTTTAATATGTTTTTAGTAGAATCTAGTTACTTTTAGGGATGTTTTCATTAGTTTTTATGTTAAATTCACATTTCTGGATAGTACTATGAGTTTGTGTGTTTTTCTGTGATTTCAGGTATTTTCTGACTGAAATTGAGGGACTTGAGCAAAAATCAGATTCAGAGGTTGAAGAAGGACTGCTGATGCTGTTGGATTCTAACCTCCCTGCACTCAAAGTGGATTTTCTGGAGCTACAGAACTCGAAATGGCGCGCTTCCAATTGCGTTGGAAAGTAGACATCCAGGGCTTTCCAGCAATGTATAATAGTCCATACTTTGGCCAAGTTTAGACGACGCAAACTGGCGTTCAACACCAGATCTCTGCCCAATTCTGGCATCCAGCGCCAGAAAAGGATCCAAAACCAGAGTTGAACGCGAGAAATGGATCAAAACCTGGCGTTCAACTCCAGAAATGACCTCTGCACGTGGAAAGTTAAAGCTCAGCCCAAGCACACACCAAGTGCGCCCCAGAAGTGAATTTATGCATCAATTACTTACTTCTGTAAACCCTAGTAGCTAGTTTATTATAAATAGGACCTTTCACTATTGTATTAGACGTCTTTTTGACCATCTTTGATCAGTTGTATGCTATCTTAGATCCTCAAACTGGCACAAAAGCTGGCGTTCAACTCCAAGAAGGACTTTTACACGTGCAACACTCATGCTCAGCCCAAGCACACACCAAGTGGGCCCTGGAAGTGGATTTATGCATCAATTACTTACTTCTATAAACCCTAGTAGCTAGTTTATTATAAATAGGACCTTTTACTACTGTATTAGACATCTTTGATCAGTTGTATGCTATCTTAGATCACGTTTGAGGGCTGGCCTCTCGGCCATGCCTGGACTTTCACTTATGTATTTTCAACGTTAGAGTTTCTACACTCCATAGATTAAGGTGTGGAGCTCTGCTGTTCCTCAAAGATTAATGCAAAGTACTACTGTTTTCCATTCAATTCATCTTGTTTCGCTTCTAAGATATTCATTCGTACTTCAATCTGAATGTGATGAACGTCACAATCATCATCATTCCCTATGAACGCGTGCCTGACAACCACTTCCGTTCTACCTTAGACTGAATGAGTATCTCTTAGATCTCCTAACCAGAATCTTCGTGGTGTAAGCTAGATTGATGGCGGCATTCAAGAGAATCCGGAAGGTCTAAACCTTGTCTGTGGTATTCCGAGTAGGATTCAATGAATGAATGACTGTGACGAGCTCCAAACTCGCGATTGCGGGGCGTTAGTGACAGACGCAAAAGGATAGTAAATCCTATTCCAGCATGATCGAGAATCGACAGATGAAAAGCCGTGCCGTGACAGGGTGCATTGACCATTTTCACTGAGAGGATAAGATGAAGCCATTGACAAGGGTGATGCCTCCAGACGATTAGCCGTGCCGTGACAGGGCATTGGATCATTTTCCCGAGAGATGACCGAAAGTAGCCATTGACAGTGGTGATGTATCACATAAAGCCAGCCATGGAAAGGAGTAAGACTGATTGGATGAAGATAGCAGGAAAGCAGAGGTTCAGAGGAACGAAAGCATCTCCATTCGCTTATCTGAAATTCTCACCAATTCATTACATAAGTATTTCTATCCCTATTCTATTAATTATTATTCGAAAACACCGTTATCAATTTATATCTGGCTAACTGAGATTTGCAAGGTGACCATAGCTTGCTTCATACCAACAATTTCCGTGGGATTCGACCCTTACTCACGTAAGGTATTACTTGGACGACCCAGTGCACTTGCTGGTTAGTTACACGGAGTTGTGAACCATGGTCTTGGCATCATGTTTTTGGCGCCATTTCCAGGGAAAGAAAGAGCAATAAATTTTACATAATTAAAGTGTAATCACGATTCTGCGTACCAAGTTTTTGGCGCCGTTGCCGGGGATTGTTCGAGTTTGGACAACTGACGGTTCATCCTGTTGCTCAGATTAGGTAATTTTCTTTTTATTTTACTTTCAAAAATTTTTCAAAAATATTTCTAAAATTTTCTCATCTGTTTTCGAAAAAAAAAAAATTTTATTCAAAATTTTTAAAGAATGAATTCTAGTGTTTCATGAAGCATGTGAAGCCTGGCTGGCTGTAAAGCCATGTCTAAATTTATTTGGACTGAGGCAGCAATTTGTTATCAAGAGCAAGCTAGTTGTTGTTAATCCACCTGCTACTGTTCCTGATTTACATGCTAAAGCTTGGCTGGCCATTGGCCATGTCTAGTGTTTTGGACCGGAGCTTTCATTGAAAGCTTGGCTAGCTCATGAGCCATGTCTAATTCCTGGACTGAAGCTTTAGACTAAACATGGCAAGATTCCTGGAATTCATGTTAAAAATTTTGGAATCCTTATTTTTTCTTTTTCATATAATTTTCGAAATAAAAATCCAAAAAAATTAGAAAATCATAAAAATCAAAAATATTTTTTTGTGTTTCTTGTTTGAGTCATGAGTCATGTTATAAGTTTGGTGTCAATTGCATGTGCATCTTGCATTTTTCGAAAATTCATGCATTCATAGTGTTCTTCATGTTCTTCAAGTTGTTCTTGGTAAGTCTTCTTGCTTGATCTTTGCATTTGCATGTTTTGTGTCTTTTCTTGTTTTTCATATGCATTCTTGAATTCTTAGTGTCTAAGCATTAAAGAATTCTAAGTTTGGTGTCTTGCATGTTTCCTTTGCATTAAAAATTTTTCAAAATTGTGTCTATGATGTTCATCTTGACATTCATAGTGTTCTTGGTGTTCATCTTGACATTCATAGCATTCTTGCATGCATCACATGTTTTGATCTAAAAATTTCATGCATTGCATCTCTTTAGTGTTTTTCTCTCTCATCATAAAAATTTCAAAAAAATCAAAAAAATATCTTTCCCATTTTCTCTCATCAAATTCGAAAATTTGGATTGACTTTTTCAAAAATTTTTAAAAATCAAATTGTTTCTCATGAGTCAAATCAAATTTTCAATTTGAAAATCTTATCTTTTTCAAAATCTTTTTCAAAAATCAAATCTTTTTTCTTAGTTATTTTCGAAAATTCCAAAAATATTTTTCAAAAATCTTTTTCTTATTTTTATATCAAATTTTCGAAAATAACATAATCAATTAATGTTTTGATTAAAAAATTTGAAGTTTGTTACTTGCTTGTTAAGAAAGATTCAAACTTTGAGTTCTAGAATCATATCTTGTGATTTCTTATGAATCAAGTCATTAATTGAGATTTTAAAAATCAAATCTTTTTCAAAATTAATTTCTAAAATATCTTCTTATCTTACCTTTTTCAAAAAGTTGGTTTCAAAATATCTTTTCTAACCTCCTAACTTCTTATCTTTTCAAAATTTGTTTCCACTAACTAACTAACTTTTTGTTTGTTTCTTAACTTTTTCAAAACTACCTAACTAACTCTCTCTCTCTAATTTTCGAAAATATCTTCCCTCTTTTTCAAAAATTTCTTTTTAATTAACTAATTATTCATATTTTTATTTTTGATTTTAAAAATTTTCGAAAAATACTAATATTTTTCAAAAACCATTTTT
>NC_029790.2:53487287-53501545 GCF_000816755.2 Arachis ipaensis | reverse complement strand
CAAGAGGCATCTTCTGAAGAAGAAGCTTATGATCCTGAAAACCCTGCAATAGCAGAGGTAAATTATTTAGGTGAACCTTATAGAAACACCTATAACTCATCATGGAGAAATCATCCAAATTTCTCATGGAAGGATCAAAAGCCTTAACAAGGCTTTAATAATGGTGGAAGAAACAGGTTTAGCAATAATAAACCTTTTCCATCATCCACTCAGCAACAGACAGAGAACTCTGAACAAAATACTTCTAATTTGGCAAACTTAGTCTCTGATCTGTCTAAGGCTACTGTAAGTTTCATGAATAGAGTCACAAAATAAATATAAAAATTGAAAACGGAATCAAAAACAGCAGAAGAAAAATCACACCCTGGAGGAGCATCTGTCTGGCGTTCAGCGCCAGAACAGAGCATGGTTCTGGCGCTGAACGCCCAAAATGGGCAGCTTCTGGGCGCTGAACGCCAGAACAGGCATGGTTCTGGCGTTCAACGCCAGAAATGGCACACAAATGGGCATTGAACGCCCAAAATGGCCACCAACCTGACGCTGAACGCCCAGAGTTGTGTGCAAAGGCATTTTTACATGCCTAATGGGTGCAGGGATGTAAATCCTTGAACACCTCAGGATCTGTGGACCCCACAGTATCCACTCAGGATCTGTGGACCCCACAGGATCCCCACCTACCTCCACTCACTTCTTCTCACCACTCTCTTTCACACAACCCCAAAAACACTCTTCCCCATAAACCTACCTCATAAACTCCACCTACCTTCATAATTCAAAACCAATTTCCCACCCAAACCCACCCATATGGCCGAAACCTTTCCCCCCCTCCCTTCCCTATATAAAGCCCTCCATTCTTCATCAAATTCACACAACACACCCCTCTACACCCTTCTTGGCCGAAACACTTCCCACTCTCCCTCTCCTCCATTTCTTCTTCTTCTTCATCCTTTCTTTCTTTTATTGCTCGAGGGTGAGCAAAATTCTAAGTTTGGTGTGGTAAAAGCATAAGCTTTTTGTTTTTCCATTACCATTGATGGCACCTAAGACCGGAGAATCCTCTAGAAATGGGAAAGGGAAGACAAAAGCTTCCACATCCGAGTCATGGGAGATGGAAAGGTTCATCTCCAAAGCCCATCAAGACCACTTCTATGATGTTGTGGCCAAGAAGAAGGTGATCCCTGAGGTCCCTTTCAAACTCAAAAGAAATGAGTATCCGGAGATCCGACATGAAATTCAAAGAAGAGGTTGGGAAGTTCTAACAAATCCCATCCAATAAGTCGGCATCCTAATGGTTCAAGAGTTCTATGCCAATGCATGGATCACCAAGAACCATGATCTAAGTAAGAACCCGGATCCAAAGAACTATGTTACAATGGTTCGGGGGAAATACTTAGATTTTAGTCTGGAGAATGTGAGGTTGGCGTTTAACTTGCCTATGATGCAAGGAGATGAACGCCCCTACACTAGAAGGGTCAACTTTAATCAGAATCCATCACCTCTCTTAAATGAAAAATGTTTTAATTCAAAAGAACAAGAAGTACATGAGTTTCGAATTTATCCTTGAACTTAGTTTAATTATATTGATGTGGTGACAATGCTTCTTGTTTTCTGAATGTATGCTTGAACAGTGCATATGTCTTTTGAAGTTGTTGTTCAAGAATGTTAAATATGTTGGCTCTTGAAAGAATGATGAATAGAAAACATGTTATTTGATAATCTGAAAAATCATAAAAATGATTCTTGAAGCAAGAAAAAGCAGCAAAGAACAAAGCTTGCAGAAAAAAAAATAGGCGAAAAAAAATAGAAAGAAAAAGAAAAAGCAAGCAGAAAAAGCCAAAAGCTCTTAAAACCATGAGGCAAGAGCAAAAAGCTAATAACCCTTAAAACCAAAAGGCAAGGGCAAATAAAAAGGATCCCAAGGCTTTGAGCATCAGTGGATAGGAGGGCCTAAAGGAATAAAATCATGGTCTAAGCGGCTAAACCAAGCTGTCCCTAACCATGTGCTTGTGGCGTGTATGTGTCAAGTGAAAACTTGAGACTGAGCGGTTAAAGTCAAGGTCCAAAGCAAAAGAAGAGTGTGCTTAAGAACCCTGGACACCTCTAATTGGGGACTTTAGCAAAGCTGAGTCACAATCTAAAAAGGTTCACCCAATTATGTGTCTGTGGCATTTATGTATCCGGTGGTAATACTGGAAAACAAAGTGCTTAGGGCCACGGCCAAGACTCATAAAATAGCTGTGTTCAAGAATCATCATACTGAACTAGGAGAATCAATAACACTATCTGAACTCTGAGTTCCTATAGATGCCAATCATTTTGAACCTCAATAGATAAAGTGAGATGCCAAAACTATTCAAGAGGCAAAAAGCTATGTTTTTCAGTTTCATTATGCCAAAACTCTGAGTCCCGCTCATTTGATTGGAGCTATGTTTCATTGATAGTTTGGAATTTATAGTATATTCTCTTCTTTTTATCCTATTTGATTTTCAGTTGCTTGGGGACAAGCAACAATTTAAGTTTGGTGTTGTGATGAGCGGATAATTTATACGCTTTTTGGCATTGTTTTTAATATGTTTTCAGTAGAATCTAGTTACTTTTAGGGATGTTTTCATTAGTTTTTATGTTAAATTCACATTTCTGGACTTTACTATGAGTTTGTGTGTTTTTCTATGATTTCAGGTATTTTCTGACTGAAATTGAGGGACTTGAGCAAAAATCAGATTCAGAGGTTGAAGAAGGACTGCTGATGCTATTGGATTCTGACCTCCCTGCACTCAAAGTGGATTTTCTGGAGCAACAGAACTCGAAATGGCGCGCTTCCAATTGCGTTGGAAAGTAGACATCCAGGGCTTTCCAGAAATGTGTAATAGTCCATACTTTGGCCAAGTTTAGATGACGCAAACTGGCGTTCAACGCCAGCTCTCTGCCCAATTCTGGCATCCAGCGCCAGAAAAGGATCCAAAACCAGAGTTGAACGCCAGAAATGGATCAAAACCTGGCGTTCAACTCCACAAATGGCCTCTGCACGTGCAAAGTTAAAGCTCAGCCCAAGCACACACCAAGTGGGCCTCAGAAGTGAATTTATGCATCAATTACTTACTTCTGCTAACCCTAGTAGCTAGTTTATTATAAATAGGACCTTTTACTATTGTGGATTTATGCATCAATTACTTACTTCTATAAACCCTAGTAGCTAGTTTATTATAAATAGGACCTTTTACTACTGTATTAGACATCTTTGATCAGTTGTATGCTATCTTAGATCACGTTTGAGGGCTGGCCTCTCGGCCATGCCTGGACTTTCACTTATGTATTTTCAACGTTAGAGTTTCTACACTCCATAGATTAAGGTGTGGAGCTCTGCTGTTCCTCAAAGATTAATTCAAAGTACTACTGTTTTCCATTCAATTCATCTTGTTTCTCTTCTAAGATATTCATTCGTACTTCAATCTGAATGTGATGAACGTGACAATCATCATCATTCCCTATGAACGCGTGCATGACAACCACTTCCGTTCTACCTTAGACTGAATGAGTATCTCTTAGATCTCCTAACCAGAATCTTCGTGGTGTAAGCTAGAATGATGGCGGCATTCAAGAGAATCCGGAAGGTCTAAACCTTGCCTGTGGTATTCCGAGTAGGATTCAATGAATGAATGACTGTGACGAGCTCCAAACTCGCGATTGCGGGGCGTTAGTGACAGACGCAAAAGGATAGTAAATCCTATTCCAGCATGATCGAGAACCGACAAATGAATAGCCGTGCCGTGACAGGGTGCGTTGACCATTTTCACTAAGAGGATAAGATGAAGCCATTGACAAGGGTGATGCCTCCAAACGATTAGCCGTGCCGTGACAGGGCATTGGAACATTTTCCCGAGAGATGACCGAAAGTAGCCATTGACAGTGGTGATGTATCACATAAAGCCAGCCATGGAAAGGAGTGAGACTGATTGGATGAAGATAGCAGGAAAGCAGAGGTTCAGAGGAACGAAAGCATCTCCATTCGCTTATCTGAAATTCTCACCAATGAATTACATAAATATTTCTATCCCTATTCTATTAATTATTATTCGAAAACACCGTTATCAATTTATATCTGCCTAACTAAGATTTGCAAGGTGACCATAGCTTGCTTCATACCAACAATCTCCGTGGGATTCGACCCTTACTCACGTAAGGTATTACTTGGACGACCCAGTGCACTTGCTGGTTAGTTACACGGAGTTGTGAACCATGGTCTTGGCATCATGTTTTTGGCGCCATTTCCAGGGAAAGAAAGAGCAATGAATTTTACATAATTAAAGTGTAATCACGATTCCGCGTACCAATGGCACATCGGACCCAAGCTATCATCTCAGTAATTTCAGAGGTAGGATGTATCTCACAGATGCCTCAGATGCAATCCGTTGTAAGGCCTTCCCGACCACTTTAACCAAGACAGGAATAAAGTGGTTCGACAGCTTGCCACCTATATCCATTGCAAGTTTTGACGACTTAGCCAAAAAATTCCTCGCCAGATTCTCCATCTAGAAGGACAATGCCAAACACACCCCAAGCCTATTAGAAATCAAGCAAGGAGATCGGGAAAGTCTTCGCAACTATATGGAAAGATTCAACAAAGCATGAAATTCCTAATAGGCCAGACAACACTAAACCACCTCACTACAGTGGTCTCAACTCCGCATCTCTGCATGAAATTCCTAACCCCAGAAGGGATCACCATGATAAAAGGAGACCAAAAAACTGTGCGACGCTGTTACAATGAAAGTCTGAACCTCAAAGGTAACCCAAAAGAAGGGGAAGTCAACACTATCGAACTCGGGGGAATACGAGCCCACGAGGAACTTCGTTCACAACCTGAAGGCAAGACTGAAGAAGTCCAAATCGGTGATGCCCGGGATAAGACAACATACATAGGGGCAACTTTAAAAGGAGACTTAAAGGAAACTCTGATATAGTTCCTAAAGGATAACGCCGACCTCTTCGCATGGAAGGCCGCAGACATGCCAGGCATAGATCCTGAACTGATGTGTCACAAATTGGCGGTATATCCCGGATCTCGGCCAAAACAGTAGAAGCGCAGGAAGCTCGGACCGGAAAGGTCTCAAGCTATGGAAGAACAGGTGCAAGCCTTACTGGAAGCAGGGTTCATAAGGGAGGTTAAGTACCCGTTATGGCTAGCCAACATTGTTTTGGTAAAAAAATCAAATGGGAAGTGGCGGATGTGTACTGACTACACTGATCTCAATAAAGCCTGCCCAAAAGATCCCTACCGCTCCCAAACATAGACACTCTAGTAGATGCTTCATCCGGATACAAGTACCTCTCCTTCATGGATGCTTATTTAGGATACAATCAAATCCCGATGTATCCACCCGATCAAGAAAAACCTCGTTCCTAACCCCAAAGGCAAATTACTGCTATATCGTCATGCCATTCAGGCTCAAAAACGCAAGAGTTACCTATCAAAGATTGATGAACAAAGTCTTTGCTGACCATATTGGGAAGTTAATGGAGGTTTACGTAGATGATATGCTGGTAAAAACATAAAATGAGAAATCCTTATTGTCCGACCTCGCCAAGGTATTTGACACCATCAGAAAGCATGAAATACGACTAAATCCCGCAAAATGCACCTTTGTGGTAGAAGCTGGCAAATTCTTGGGCTTCATGCTCACGCAAAGAGGAATTGAGGTGAACCCAGATAAATGTCAGGCTATACTCGACATGAAAAGTCCGACCTGCGTCAAAGAAGTACAACAGCTCAACAGAAGACTTGCGGCCCTGTCCAGGTTTCTAGCAGGGTCAGCCATCGGATCTCTCCCCTTTTACGCTACATTAAGGAAAGAAAAGTGGTTTGAATGGAAAACAGAGTGTGAGCAAGTTTTCCAAGACTTCATAATTTTCTTGGGGCAACCACCCATTCTTACCCGACCACGGGAGAAAGAAGCACTCATATTATATCTCGCAGTAGGAAATCGGGCAACAGCCTCAGCCCTAGTCAGAGAAGACGAAGTTGGGCAGCAACCCGTCTACTTCATCAGCAAAGCTTTACAAAGGGCCGAACTGAACTATCAAAAGATAGAAAAGTTCACATACGCACTCTTACTCACCTCTCGATGACTCCACCCTTACTTTCGAGCACACACTATCAAGGTTAGGACCAACCAGCCCATAAAAGGCATCCTACAGAAGACAGACTTAGCTGGAAGAATCCTGCAGTGGGCAGTCGAGTTGTCCAAATTTGACCTTCAATATGAAGCCCGGACTACCATCAAATCATAGTATCTGGCCGATTTCGTTGCTGAGTACACTGATACCCCGGGAAATCCCACAAAATAGAATCCCTACGTGGACGGCTCTTCAAATAAAACCGGGAGTGGCATAGGTGTGATAATAGAACGTGATCAGGGAACCCAAATCGAACTCTCACTAAAGTTTGAATTCCCTGCGTCAAATAATTAAGCTGAATACGAGGCATTACTGGCTAGATTGAGGCTGGCTAAGGAGGTAGGAGTTTAAAAGCTCACCATCTTCAAAGATTCCCAAATAGTTACCTCACAAATAGATGTGAGCTACCAAGCTAAGGATTCCACCATGAAAAAGTATTTGGACAAGACTAGAGAACAGTTCGGACAACTCGGGGAATATAAGGTCCAACATATACCTCGGGAACAAAATGCTCGAGCTGATGCACTCTCAAAGTTAGCCAGCACCAAACAAGGGGGCAATAATAGAAGCCTCATCCAGGAAACGCTGCAAAACCCATCAATCTTCGAGGAAGAAAAGGTCCTAACTATATCAGCACAGGATCAAGGGTGGATGATCCCCATAATCAATTACCTCAAGTCAGAGGCACTGAAGAGAGAACTTTTGCGTGGTCTAGAAATTCGCAGATAAATCCTCGTTGTAGGTATAGCTTCTAAACCAACAAAAGTACTTTCTTACAAATGTTTTAGTTGTGACAAGTAACAAACCCCTTTGAAATTGATAACCGAGTATTTAAACCTCGGGTCGTCTTCTCAAGGAATTGCAGGGAGGTGTTCTTATTATTGGTTATGAGTCTTGTAAATTGGGGGTTTTGAAAGTAAGAAAGAAGTATGACAAGTAAAATAAATAAATAACTATAAAATAAAACTCTTGGCAAGGTATAAGAACTGGAAGTCCTATCCTAGTTATCCTTATCAATGGTGATGAGAATTGGATTTTTCTACCACTTAGTTAACCTCTAACTATGAAGGTAAGTTAAGTGAAAGAACTAATTTGATCCCTCAAGTCCTAGTCTTTCCTTTGGAAAGGCTAGAGTTATTGGAACTCAAATTAATCAGCAACTCCCAATTTCAACCACTGTTTTATTTGATAACTCAAGCGTCACCAATTACTTAACCAGAGCCAAAAGGAAGAAATTATCTAAATTAAATGAAAAGCAATCTTAAATAGAATAAAACAATAATAAATCTGAAATACTTCAAATTGCATTTAAACATAAATTTAAGTCATAACATGGAAAGATTCATGAATCAAATGGGCAACATAAGTAATTAACAAATAAAAGTATTAGAGTATCTAAAAGTAGAAGACAAATATAATTTGAAGAACATTGAAACTGAAATTGAGAAATAACTATAAACTGAGAGGAATCCTAATTCTAAAAATCTAAATCCTAAATCCTAAGAGAGAGGAGAGAACCTCTCTCTCTAAAAACTACATCTAAATCTAAAAATTATGAATTATGAGCTTATTCTTATGAATGAATAGATCCCCCCACTTTATAGCCTCTGATCTGTGTTTTCTGGGCCGCAAACTGGGTCGAAAACAGCCCAGAAATCGCTGGAGAAGAAATCTGCCACGCTGATTTTCGTCATTGCGACGCGTCTAGGTGGAGCACGCGTTCACGTCACCTAGCATCAGAGCAACTATGGCATATTATATATCAAATTGAAGCCCCAGACGTTAGCTTTCCAACGCAACTGAAACCGTATTGTTTTAACCTCTGTAGCTCAAGTTATGACTGTTTTAGTGCGAAGAGGTCAGGCTGGACAGCTTTGCAGTTCCTTCAACTTCTTGTATTCCTTCCACTTTTGCATGCTTCCTTTCCATCCTCCAAGCCATTCCTGCCCTGTAATCTCTGAAATCACTTAACGCCCATATCAAGGCATCTAATTATAATGAGAGAGGATTAATATTAGCGAATATAAGGCCAAAGAAGCATGTTTTCAATCATAGCACAAAATCAGGAAGGAGAATGTAAACTCATGCAAATCATACGAATTAGTGGGTGAAAATCTGATAAAAACCACTCAAATTAGCATAAGATAAACCATAAAATAGTGGTTTATCAACCTTCCCACACTTAAACATTGGCATGTCCTCATGCTAAGCTAAAGAGAAGCTATAAAGGAGTGAAGAGGAATGGTAAAATGTACGAAATGCAACCTATCTATAAGAATGCAACTACATGCTAAGATGTTTCTACCTACTTGGTTAAAAGTAAATAAGTTCTCCAAGACAAATATGAATCAAATTCCACTAATTCAAATTATATAATAAAAGGCAAGTAGACTTGTAAGAAGATAGCTCATGAAAGTAGAGAACATAGAATCAAGCATTGAATCCTTACTGGTAGTGTATATCACTCTAATCTCTCAAGTGTCTAGGGTTAATCACTCTATTCTTCTCTAATCATGCTTTCTAAATCTTGTTCTTCATCTAACCAATCAACAAATATTTAGCATACTAATGCAAATATCATGAGGTCTTTTCAGGGTTGTAATGGGGCTGAGGTAAAGGTAAGGGTACATGTATGGCCAAGTGAGCTATAATATAAATCTTTGACTAACCTAAGCTCTCACCTAATATACATATACTCTATATACTGATAAATTCATTCCTAACTACCCATAATTCCCACTTTTGTATGATTCCCATACTCATGTACCAAATTTTTGATATTTCTTTACTTTTATCACATGTGCATTGATCTTTTATTAACTTAGCATTGGGGTAATTTTGTCCCCTTATTTATTTACTTATTTATTGAATATTTTTGGATTTTTCTCTCTTTTTTTTGTAGAGAAATAAACATAACTTATCAATTCACATGGATTTTCCATTATTTTTTCTATTTTGGTTTTTCATGAGTAGGTTCCCAAATTCCCAATATTCAAATAAATTAGAAACATGATATATTCCCTTATTAACCCATGTTCCCACAATTTCCCCACACTTAGTTGATGCACAATCTCTATCTTAAGCTAACCAAAGATTCAATTGGGGTATTTAATTTATTTTTCTGCTTAAGGCTAGTGATGTGATAAAATATAGAATAAATGGGATTAAAAAGGCTCAAGGTGGCAAACAAAGGTGATTGAAAGGGTAGGCTTATTTGGGATAAGTGAGTAAAAATTCAAATAATGGCCTCAATCATATGCAAGCATGTAAATATACTAAATAATGGACATACAGAATGGAACAAAGCAAAGATTGCAATCATAGGGAAGAAAACACACAAGAATAAAAATTTATGGTTAAATAATGTAACCATATAAATAAGCTCAAAATCTCACAGGTTGTGTGTTCTTGGCTATAATTCATGTTCCAAATACAACTTCAAGCAAGTTTTAACATAAAAAATTTTTCAATTTAAATTAGTGAAAATTTTCAAAAATAGAGTCCTAAAAAGAAATTTATTACTTTAACCAAGTAGTGACTAAATGCATAAAATCAAACAAATATGCAATCAAATATGCAAATGCGACAATGAACAAACAAAGAAAATAGAGTATTGGTGTTGGAAAGAAGGTAACTAACCCCTGAAAGTCGGTATCGACCTCCCCACACTTAAAGATTGCACCGTCCTCGGTGCATGCTAAGATGTACAAGTGGATGGGGGTTGTGGTTCCTCAGCTGGGGCTCTTTTTGTTCCTTTCCTTGCCGGTGGTTTGGGAGTAGCTTTCTCTTTACCCTTCTTGGTGGCCATCCTGAAAAGGGAAAAAGAAGGTAACTTTTAAAGCTAAGGGTTAGAGCAAGGAAGAGAGCAGGAAAGGTGGTAATCAATTCACAATAAAGAAGAATGACGTTAACACATGGTCATGACTACATGTAAAAAGTTCATCATTGGAAATATAGCAAGTGCATGTAATGACAATTAAATGCAAGATGTTTATTGGCATGCTGGCAAAGGCATGAGTAACATAGATCAAGCATTCAATGTCCAAGTTAGATTACCAAGTCTTTCAAACTAACAACATGTTTGTAGTAACAATTATATTTACATAATAAAATATAAAAAGGGTTTTGTGAAAAGCAAGCATTTAGAGTAGTAGATAGAAAGAAATCGAAAAATAGTGCACAATGCCATACGGGCTTTTTCACAACACATAGCAGGCATGGTAAATAAGCTATTGAAAGTATTAAATTGAACATTCAAGCAACCCTTTAAAAGGTAATATATAATTGTCAAACAATTCCTTTAATAATCCACAAAAAATATAGAAAATAATGACCCAAATAAATTTCTAACACCAATGAAAATAATGCAATGAATGAAAGTATGCAAATAAATTAAATGAAATAGAAAGAGATGAAGAAGAAGAAAGTAAGAAAAGATAAGAAAAATTAGGATTGGAGAAGAAAAGATAAGATATATGGCTGATCTGGATAAGCTGTGCCCCGCATGTGACGCGGACGCGTGAGTGACGCGGTCGCGTAGTGCGTGATAAGGTCAGGTGACGCGGACGCATGGGTCAAGCGATCGTGTGACCTGATTTGTGCGATTAGTGAGAGAGCAGCCTCGCGGTAGCGCAACTCTCTGTTTTAAAACTCTTTTTGCCAAATTTTCGGGTGACGCAGTCGCGTGGTTGACGTGATCGCGTGAATGGCTACACTTCCAAAAGGACGCGGACACGAGGGTGACGCGTTCGCGTGGTAGGGCTTGTGCTGCTAGCACCATTCCAGCCCCACTCCATCATAACTCTCTGCCATACACCCGTTTACGTCGATTTTACAGGGCCACGCGTTCGCGTGGGTGACACGGACGCGTGGGAGGCATTTTTCCCACATGACACGGATGCGTCAGCGATGTAGTCGCGTGGATCAATTTTGTGCCAGAGGCACGCCTCTAGCCACGCTCTCGCGTGACTCTCTGTTCAATTTTCTTTTCTTCCCAATGCACTGGCGACGCGGGCGCGTCGGCGACGCTGTCGCGTTGCGTGCGATTATTATTATTTTTTTTATGCATGAAAAATGCAGAATGCAATGCTAATATGAATGTTATGCAAAACTCCAGGTTTAATACAATAAAATAAAATAAAACTCGAAAACAAATTAAACTAAATAAAAATAAAAAAGGAACGATCATACCATGGTGGGTTGTCTCCCACCTAGCACATTTAGTTAAAGTCTTTAAGTTGGACATTGGATGAACTTCCTGTTATGGTGGCTTGTGCTTGAATTCATAACCTCTGCTTTCCTGCTATCTTCATCCAATCAGTCTCACTCCTTTCCATGGCTGGCTTTATGTGATACATCACCACTGTCAATGGCTACTTTCGGTCATCTCTCGGGAAAATGATCCAATGCCCTGTCACGGCACGGCTAATCGTCTGGAGGCATCACCCTTGCCAATGGCTTCATCTTATCCTCTCAGTGAATAATATGCTCACGCACCCTGTCACGACACGGCTATTCATTTGTCGGTTCTCGATCATGCTGGAATAGGATTTACTATCCTTTTGCGTCTGTCACTAACGCCCTGCAATCGCTAGTTTGGAGCTCGTCACAGTCATTCATTCATCGAATCCTACTCGGAATACCACAGACAAGGTTTAGACCTTCCGGATTCTCTTGAATGCCGCCATCATTCTATCTTACGCCATGAAGATTTCGGTTAGGAGATCTAAGAGATATTCATTCTAGCTTATTTCATGTAGAACAGAAGTGTTTGTCAGGCACGCGTTCATAAGGGAGAAGGATGATGAGCGTCACACATAATCATCACCTTCATCACGTTCTTGGGTGCGAATGGATATCTTAGAAGCGAAATAAGATGAATTGAATGGAAAACAGTAGTAGTTTGCATTAATCGTTGAGGAACAGTAGAGCTCCACACCTTAATCTATGGAGTGTAGAAACTCTACCGTTGAAAATACATAAGTGAAAGGTCCAGGCATGGCCGAGAGGCCAGCCCCCATGGTCTAAGAACTATGCATTCCCAGATGTTCCTAAGATCCTAAGGTGATCAAAAGATGCCTAATACAATAGTAAAAAGTCCGATTTATAATAATCTAGCTACTAGGGTTTACATGAGTAAGTAATTGATGCATAAATCCACTTCCGGGGCCCACTTGGTGTGTGCTTGGGCTGGGCTTTGAGTGTGGCACGTGTAGAGGTCCTTCTTGGAGTTGAACGCCAGTTTTTGTGCCAGTTTGGGCGTTCAACTCTGGTTTTGGCTCCTTTTCTGGCGCTGGACGCCAGATTTGGGCAAAGAGCTGGCGTTGAACGCCAGTTTACGTCGTCTATTCTTGGCCAAAGTATGGACTATTATATATTGCTGGAAAGCCCTGGATGTCTAATTTCCAACGCAATTGGAAGCGCGCCATTTCGAGTTCTGTAGCTCCAGAGAATCCACTTTGAGTGCAGGGAGGTCAGAATCCAACAGTATCAGCAGTCCTTTTTCAACCTCTGAATCTGATTTTTGCTCAAGTCCCTCAATTTCAGCCAGAAAATACCTGAAATCAATGATGGAGTGCTCTTGATGTTCCACTCTTAGTTGTCCCATATTGGAACTCAGTTCTTCTAGGGAGGTGTTGATGTGCTCCCCATAGTTTTGTGGAGGAAAGTGCATTTGAGGCATCTCAGGGATCTCATGGTAATGAGCTTCATACGCCTCTTGAGCTCCATGACTGGGCTTTCTTGCTTGCTCCATCTTTTTCTTAGTGATGGGCTTGTCCTCTTTAATGAGGATATCTCCCTCTATGTCAATTCTAGCCGAATTGCATAGGTGGCAAATGAGGTGAGGAAAGGCTAACCTTGCCATGGTGGAGGACTTGTCAGCCACCTTGTAGAGTTCTTGAGGTATAATCTCATGAACTTCCACCTCTTCTCCAATCATGATGCTATGGATCATGATGGCCCGGTCTATAGTAACTTCAGACCGGTTGCTAGTGGGAATGATTGAGCATTGAATAAACTCCAACCATCCTCTAGCTACAGGCTTGAGGTCCAATCTTCTTAGTTGAACCGGCTTGCCTTTGGAGTCAACCTTCCATTGAGCTCCTTCTACACATATGTCCATAAGGACTTGGTCCAACCTTTGATCAAAGTCGACTCTCCTTGTGTAGGGCCGTGCGTTCTCTTCCAGTCCTTCTTCAACCTCTGAATCTGATTTCTGCTCAAGTCCCTCAATTTCAGCCAGAAAATACCTAAAATTACAGAAAAACACACAAACTCATAGTAAAGTACAGAAATGTGAATTTAACATAAAAACTAATGAAAACATCCATAAAAGTAACTAGATCCTACTAAAAACATACTAAAAACAATGTCAAAAAGTGTATAAATTATCCGCTCATCACAACACCAAACTTAAATTGTTGCTTGTCCCCAAGCAACTGAAAATCAAATAGGATAAAAAGAAGAGAAAATACTATAAATTCCAAACTATCAATGAAACATAGCTTTAATCAAATGAGCGGGACTTATAGCTTTTTGCCTCTTGAATAGTTTTGGCATCTCATTTTATCCATTGAGGTTCAGAATGACTATAGGAACTCAGAGTTCAGATAGTGTTATTGATTCTCCTAGTTCAGTATGATGATTCTTGAACACAGCTTCTTTATGAGTCTTGGCCGTGGCCCTAAGCACTTTGTTTTCCAGTATTACCACCGAATACATAAATGCCACAGACACATAATTGGGTGAACCTTTTCAGATTGTGACTCAGCTTTGCCAAAGTCCCTAATTAGAGGTGTCCAGGGTTCTTAAGCACACTCTTTTTTTGTTTTGGACCTTGACTTTAACCGCTCAGTCTCAAGTTTTCACTTGACACCTACGCCACAAGCACATGGTTAGGGACAGCTTGGTTTAGCCGCTTAGACCAGGATTTTATTCCTTTAGGCCCTCCTATCCACTGATGCTCAAAGCCTTGGGATCCTTTTTATTTACCCTTTCCTTTTGGTTTTAAGGGTTATTGGCTTTTTGCTCTTGCCTCTTGGTTTTAAGAGCTTTTGGCTTTTTCTGCTTGTTTTTCTTTCTAT
>NC_029790.2:53486860-53487130 GCF_000816755.2 Arachis ipaensis | reverse complement strand
ATAAGGAGGTTCAATGGAATCTCTATGGTCTCTAGATGAGCCTCAGAATCCTTTGGTTCCTCAGAGGGAAGCTCCTTATTGGTCACTGGACGTCCCAGGAGGTCTTCCTCCTTGGGATTCACGTCTTCCTCTCCCTCATTGGGTTCGGCCATTTTGCTTATGTCAATGGCCTTGCACTCTCCTTTTGGGTTCTCTTCTGTATTGCTTGGGAGAGTACTGGGAGGGATTTCAGTGATCCTTTTACTCAGCTGACCCACTTGTGCTTCCAGG
>NC_029790.2:53465239-53486356 GCF_000816755.2 Arachis ipaensis | reverse complement strand
CCTAAGTAATTTACCTCTGCTATTGCAGGGTTTTCAGGATCATAAGCTTCTTCTTCAGAAGATGCCTCTTGAGTACTGTTGGATGCAGCTTGCATTCCATGCAGACTCTGAGAGATTATATTGACTTGCTGAGTCAATAATTTATTCTGAGCCAATATGGCATTCAGATTATCAACTTCAAGAACTCCCTTCTTCATAGGCGTCCCATTACTCACAGGATTTCTTTCAGAAGTGTACATGAACTGGTTATTAGCAACCATGTCAATGAGCCTGTTCAAAAATTTCTGAAAGGTTATCTCTGGATTGTTGTATTTTAGCTTCTCTTAGTTTCCTTTTTAGAGTCCTTTCAGGTTTTGGATCTGCTTCCACAAGAATGTTCTTATCCTTGCTCCTGCTCATATGACAAAGAAGAAGGCACAGAAAATAATAATAATAATAGAGATCCTTTATACCACAGTATAGGGATCCCTGTGTAAGTAGAAGAAGAAGGGGAGACAAAGAATGTAATATAATGGAAGAAACACAACTGTGAGGATGGCAGAGATGTGAGATGAGATGTTAGGATATGAATGAATAAATAGAATAAGATGGGGGAGAGATAATTTTCGAAAATTATTTTGAAAAAGAGTTAGTGATTTTCGAAAAATGGTTTTTGAAAATTGTTAGTATTTTTTCGAAAAATTTGTAAAATTAAAAATAAAAATAAGAATAATTAGTTAATTAAAAAGAAGTTTTTGAAAAAGAGGGAAGATATTTTCGAAAATTAAAGAGAGAGAGTTAGTTAGGTAGTTTTGAAAAAGTTAAGAAACAAACAAAAAGTTAGTTAGTTAGTTGAAACAAATTTTGAAAAGATAAGAAGTTAGGAGGTTAGGAAAGATATTTTGAAAAGATATTTTTGAAAAAGATAAGATTTTCAAATTGAAAATTTGATTTGACTCATAAGAAACAACTTGATTTTAAAAATTTTTGAAAAAGTCAACTCAAATTTTCGAATTTGATGAGAGAAAAAGGGAAAGATATTTTTTTGATTTTTGAATTTTTATGATGCAAGAGAAAAACAAGAAAAATGATGCAATGCATGAAATTTTTAGATCAAAACAATGAATGCATGCAAGAATGCTATGAATGTCAAGATGAACACCAAGAACACTTTGAATGTCATGATGAACATCAAGAACATATTTTTGAAAAATTTTTAAAGCAAAGAAAACATGTAAGACACCAAACTTAGAATTCTTTAATGCTTACGCACTAGGAATTCAAGAATGCATATGAGAAACAAGAAAAGACACAAAACAAAAAATCATCAAGATCAAACAAGAAGACTTACCAAGAACAACTTGAAGATCATGAAGAACACTATGAATGCATGAAATTTTCGAAAAAATGCTGGATGCATATGCAAGTGACACCAAACTTATGATATGACTCAAGACTCAAACAAGAAACACACAAAATATTTTTTGATTTTTATGATTTTCTAATTTTTTTTTTTTGGTATTTTTCGAAAATTAATTGAAAAAGGAAAATAAGGATTCCAAAATTTTTAATATGAATTCCAGAATCTTGCATTCTTAGTCTAAAGCTTCAGTCCAGGAATTAGACATGGCTCACTAGCCAGCCAAGCCTTCAATGAAAGCTCCGGTCCAAAACACTAGACATGGCCAATGGCCAGCCAAGCTTCAGCATGTAATTCAGATATGACATGCCTAACATACTCATTCCCAAAGGAATAGACATGGCTTTACAGCCAGCCAGGCTTCAACATGCTTCCTGAAACACTAGAATTCATTCTTAAAAATTTTGAATAAAAAATTTTTTGAAAACATTTTTAAATTTTTTTTTTTCAAAAACAGATGAGAAAATTTTAGAAATATTTTTGAAAATAAAACAAAAAGAAAATTACCTAATCTGAGCAACAAGATGAACCGTCAGTTGTCCAAACTCGAACAATCCCTGGCAACGGCGCCAAAAACTTGGAGGCATCACCCTTGCCAATGGCTTTATCTTATCCTCTCAGTGAATAATATGCTGACGCACCCTGTCACGGCACGGCTATTCATCTGTCGGTTCTTGATCATGCTAGAATAGGATTTACTATCCTTTTGTGTCTGTCACTAACGCCCTGCAATCGCGAGTTTGGAGCTCGTCACAGTCATTCATTCATCGAATCCTACTCGGAATACCACAGACAAGGTTTAGACCTTCCGGATTCTCTTGAATGCCGCCATCATTCTAGCTTACGCCATGAAGATTTCGGTTAGGAGATCTAAGAGATATTCATTCTAGCTTATTTCATGTAGAACAGAAGTGTTTGTCAGGCACGCGTTCATAAGGGAGAAGGATGATGAGCGTCACACATAATCATCACCTTCATCACGTTCTTGGGTGCGAATGGATATCTTAGAAGCGAAATAAGATGAATTGAATGGAAAACAGTAGTAGTTTGCATTAATCGATGAGGAACAGTAGAGCTCCACACCTTAATCTATGGAGCGTAGAAACTCTACCGTTGAAAATACATAAGTGAAAGGTCCAGGCATGGCCGAGAGGCCAGCCCCCATGGTCTAAGAACTATGCGTTCCCAGATGTTCCTAAGATCCTAAGGTGATCAAAAGATGCCTAATACAATAGTAAAAGGTCCTATTTATAATAATCTAGCTACTAGGGTTTACATGAGTAAGTAATTGATGCATAAATCCACTTTCGGGGCCCACTTGGTGTGTGCTTGGGCTGGGCTTTGAGTGTGGCACGTGTAGAGGTCCTTCTTGGAGTTGAACGCCAGTTTTTGTGCCAGTTTGGGCGTTCAACTCTGGTTTTGGCTCCTTTTCTGGCGCTGGACGCCAGATTTAGGCAGAGAGCTGGCGTTGAACGCCAGTTTACGTCATCTATTCTTGGCCAAAGTATGGACTATTATATATTTCTGGAAAGACCTGGATGTCTACTTTCCAACGCAATTGGAAGCGCGCCATTTCGAGTTCTGTAGCTCCAGAGAATCCACTTTGAGTGCAGGGAGGTCAGAATCCAACAGCATCAGCAGTCCTTCTTCAACCTCTGAATCTGATTTCTGCTCAAGTCCCTCAAATTCAGCCAGAAAATACATGAAATCACAAAAAAACACACAAACTCATAGGAATTGCAAACTAATGAAAACATCCCTAAAAGTAACTAGATCCTACTAAAAACATACTAAAAACAATGTCAAAAAGTGTATAAATTATCCGCTCATCAGTCGTCTTCTCAAGGAATTGCAGGGAGGTGTTCTTATTATTGGTTATGAGTCTTGTAAATTGGGGGTTTTGAAAGTAAGAAAGAAGTATGACATGTAAAATAAATAAATAACTATAAAATAAAACTCTTGGCAAGGTATAAGAACTAGAAGTCCTATCCTAGTTATCCTTATCAATGGTGATGAGAATTGGATTTTTCTCCCACTTAGTTAACCTCTAACCATGAAGGTAAGTTAAGTGAAAGAACTAATTTGATCCCTCAAGTCCTAGTCTTTCCTTTGGAAAGGCTAAAGTTATTGGAACTCAAATTAATCAGCAACTCCCAATTACAACCACTGTTTTATTTGATAACTCAAGCATCACCAATTACTTAACTAGAGCCAAAAGGAAGAAATTATCTAAATTAAATTAAAAGCAATCTTAAATAGAATAAAACAATCATAAATATGAAAGTAATTAACAAATAAAAGTATTAGAGTATCTAAAAGTAGAAGACAAATATAATTTGAAGAAAATTGAACCTGAAATTGAGAAATAACCATAAACTGAGAGGAATCCTAATTCTAAAAATCTAAATCCTAAATCTTAAGAGAGAGGAGAGAACCTCTCTCTCCAAAAACTACATCTAAAACTAAGAATTATGAATTATGAGCTTATTCTTATGAATGAATGGATTCCCCCACTTTATAGCCTTTGATCTGTGTTTTCTAGGCCGCAAACTGAGTCGAAAACAGCCCAGAAATTGCTGGAGAAGAAATCTGCCACGCTGATTTTTGTCATTGCGACGCGTCTACGTGGAGCACGCGTTCATGTTACCTAGCGTCAGAGCAACTATGGCTTATTATATATCAAATCGAAGTCCCAGACGTTAGCTTTCCTACGCAACTAGAACCGCATCGTTTGGACTTCTGTAGCTGAAGTTATGACTGTTTCAGTGCGAAGAGGTCAGGCTGGACAGCTTTGCAGTTCCTTCATCTTCTTGTATTCCTTCCACTTTTGCATGCTTCCTTTCCATCCTCTAAGCCATTCCTGTCCTGTAATCTCTGAAATCACTTAACGCACATATCAAGGCATCTAATGGTAATGAGAGAGGATTAATATTAGCAAATATAAGGCCAAAGAAGCATGTTTTCAATCATAGCACAAAATCAGGAAGGAGAATGTAAACTCATGCAAATCATATGAATAAGTGGGTGAAAAGCTGATAAAAACCACTCAAATTAGCACAAGATAAACCATAAAATAGTGGTTTATCAGGCACTCCCCACAGATAAAAAGGAGACAAAAAGATTGATATGAGAAACACAGTACTACACTATAGTGGGTGACACCCTATACAGGAGAGGGATCTTAACACCGCTCCTAAAATGCATACCGACCTCCAACATAAGGGAAGTCCTAGAAGAAGTACACAGTGGCATGTGTGGTAATCACTTGGGGGCACGAGCTCTTTCTAGAAAGGTACTCTGAGCTGAATTTTTCTGGCCAACGTTACAAAAGGAAGTGACAGAGTTCCTCAAGACATGCCCACCATGTCAGAAGCATGCTAACTTCCACATCGCTCTACTAGAAGAGCTCATCAGTGTAATGTCACCTTGGCGGTTCACAAAGTGGGGGTTAGACCTCCTCGGACCCTTTCCCCAAGGATCGGGACAAGTCAAGTTCCTCATTGTAGGAGTAGACTATTTCACAAAATGGATTGAGGCAGAGCCCCTAGCTAATGTCACCGCCCAAAGAAGTCGGAAGTTCCTATACAGGAACATTATTACAAGGTTTGGGGTCCCTTACTTCATTACCACAGATAATGGCACTCAATTCACTTATACAGGTTTCAGGAAACTTGGTAGCTGACTTGAAAATAAAGCACCAATTCACATTCGTAGAACACCCACAAGCTAACGGACAGGCAGAAGCTGCCAACAAAGTCTACTAGCTGGGTTGAAACGGATACTACAGGGCGCAAAGGGAGCATGGGCCAAAAAGCTCCCACAAGTCCTATGTGCGTATCGGACAATTCCGCATTCCACCACAGGAGAATCACCCTTCCGACTTGCTTACGGAATGGAGGCAATGATCCTAGTGGAGATAGAGGAAAGATCCCCCAGAATGATCCTCTACAATGAAGAGGCCAACCACCAAAATCAACGGGAAGAACTTGACCAACTTCCAGAAGTCTGAGAAAGAGCTCAGATTAGAGAGGAAGCGTTGAAGCGTCGAATGACTTCAAGGTACAATCGGAGGGTAATTCAGTGAAGCTTTGCCAACAACGATCTCATCCTAATCCGAAATGATATCGGAGCAGGTCGGTCAGGAGAAGGGAAGCTGGCAGCTAACTGGAAAGGACCTTACCGAGTTGTAGAGGTACTGGGAAAAGGCTACTACAAGGTGTCCGACCTCGAGGGAAAAGGGATACCAAGGTCGTGGCACGCCTGTAACCTAAGAAGGTACTATAGTTAGAAGGTAATAAAGATCTTAGGTCAAGGCGCACTCTTTTACATGAAAAGATTTTTTAATGAGGTGCCAAGCCAAGGTCTACAAAAATGCCTAATTTAGAAGGGTAAGCACTCATATGTATATATATATTCCTGTCTATATGCCTATTTTCTACTTGAATAAAATTTTTTTCTGATTCAAAAGTTTCCTACCAAGATGCATTAATCTGAGCACAAAATTTCATCGCCCGATTTCAACAAGGTCGGCAAGATGAAAACAAAATTCATCACCGTCTACAACAAGGTTGGCAAGATGAAAACCAAATTTATCATTTAATTTCGACAGGGTTGGCAAAGATGAAAACCAAATTCATCGCCCGATTTTGACAAGGTCGGCAAAGATAAAACCCTAATTCATCGTCCGATTTCGACAAGATTGGCAAGACGAAAGCGATAAAAATAGATTAATGCAAGAAGTTATAAAAAGTAATCCATAAAAAGTGGCCTGACGAGGTCTGATTAAAAATGGAATACTAAAAATAACTTAGCTTGGACCGACAAGAGAAGTCGGACTAACGAAAGCTACAGCTTGGACCGACGAGAGAAGTCGGACCAACGAAAAGCTACAGCTTGGATCGACGAGAGAATTCGGACCAATGAAAAGCTACAACTTGAACCGACAAGAGAAGTCGGACCAACGAAAGCTACAGCTCAGACCAACACGAGAAGTCGGATCCACAAAAAGCTAAAAGAAGGATCGACAAGAGAAGTCAGACCAATGAAAAGCGTGTGCTAAAAGGGACATAGTTTAGCCCAAAAAGCCTCGGCTCCACGACAAGGCTATTGAAATTGTTCAGACTAACTAAAAACAGTTCTACCAGAACACTAAAAAGTTATCAGACAAAGTTAGCCCCAAGGGTCATCTCACCCCAAACAGAAGACAAAACAAAGATCTAATCAAAAAGAGGTCGGACAGTAGAGTACCAACACTCTATAAAGATCTACAAAAAGTTGCAAAGGCACGAACAGTATATCAGAAAAATATACACATCAAAATAAAAATATTTAAAAGACTCAAAAGGCTACCTGAGAGGCAAGCCTCAAGAGTTTAAAAGTGTTTTGTTTTCAAAGTAAAGTCGCATAGAAGCAACTAAAGTTAAGAAGTCTACCATACCACAGGATTACAAAAAACAGAGTTCAAAAGCCCACAAATCAGGCTGTACAGATAAAACCAAACAAATCATAAGGGGTCCAAGGTTTCCCCAGTGGCAGCATCCATGGCTGAAGGCGGAGGAACAATGTTCATGGGGGTGGCGTCTACAGTCCCATCATCCCGATTAAGAACTTGACAATCAGGATCAGGTTTGGGATGGCCGACCTTAGCAGAAGGAGTTGAAGAAGTCGTGGCTGCATAAGCTTTGGCTGGTGGTGCAGGAGGAGGAGGCCCGTCATCTTCGTCATCCGAGGCAGGGGCATTGGAAAGTAGGATTCCAGAGCTTTTCAAGCATATATGGCACTGCATGGTGGACACTAAAATTGAGGGAGAAAACCGCCCCGCAATGTGCATAAATGAACATGGTGGCAACATGCAGTGAGGCCACTTGACCTCTGCACCTTTGATGGAGTATAACTCGAGCTCTAGAGCTCCAATTGATGTGCTCCCAACGGAATTGGAAAGTAGACATCCAGGGCTTCAACGTTAGGGTCAAAGTTAGACCCCTAACGTTGGCACCAACGTCCATACCAGCAGATTGTGTTTGCTGATGTGAAAAGTTCTCTAACTTTGGCTCAAACTTTAGGTCCAACTTTGGCTAACCTCAAACCCGGTTCAATTGGTTCACTTTGGTTCTTCTTCAAACTTCAAGAGCAATCAACCAAGGTCTCTTTCAACCCAATTCCATCAAGAGCAAAGGCCTAATTGATGGGTTGAGAATTGAAGAAATTCTGTTTCAATCTCACCTTGAGAATTTTCTTGTTTACTTTCTCTGCACAATTGAATTTCCATTCCTGTTTACTACTTCACCTTCTCTTGGCTTCTGCAATTTACTTTTCTTTAATTTCTCTTGCAATTGTTCTTGTTGGGTCTAGGAAGGCATTGAGATCTAGACTTGGTTATCTAGTCTCTTGGGTCCTGAGATCTTAATTCCAATTTTACATTCTCTGTTTATTGCTTTTCATGTTTATTTACATTTCTGTTTTGGTTCCGAATCAATCAAATCCATCTTTTACTTCTCTGCTTGTTGCAATTTAACTTTTCCTTGTTTAATTTCTGCAAATCCAATTCCCAATTCCCTTTACATTTAATGCAATTTACATTTCTTGCAAATTAAGTTTCTGCAATTTACTTTTCTTGCACTTTAAGTTTCTGCACATTTATTTTCTGCAACTTTAAATTCTCTGTATTTTACATTCTGCTCTCAAAATTTCACCCAACCACTCAATGTTAGCTTGACTAAACTAATCACCCACTAAAATTGCTTGATCCATCAATCCCTGTGGGATCGACCTCACTACCGTGAGTTTTTATTACTTGATGCGACCCGGTGCACTTGCCGGTTAGATTTGTGTGTTTTGGGAGAAATTTATTTTTCACCAAAATACTCATCAGGAACTATTTTGCCATCCTCCACCACATTGTCCAGGCTAAAGATAGTCAGGTCGAGTTCAGGAGCGAGAACTCGGACCTGTGCCTTTAAATTTTCGTAAGCACCTGTCACGGTTTCTACCAGATGACCATGGAGATCGGCATAATTCACTAGGGCAGATTTAAGCCTCTCCCTCAGTTCCAACACCTCGGCATAAGTATGGGTATAACTTTCCTTATGTTTCTTCGCCATCTCCTCCGCCAAATTTGTAGCCGCCTCAGCCCTGGTAGCTCGAGACTTCTCTTTCTCCAAGTCTAGCTCTAGCTTAGCCACCCTGGCATCCAGCTCGTCCTTCAAGCCCTTAACTCTGTTAAATAGTGTGGAATAGAGCTGCTCCCATATGGGCCATCTGAATACTATTACTAGTAATAAAATTCAAGTGATAAAGGATGGACACATCATCCATCGAAAATTGACCATAAGGAGCAATTTGATTATGAACAAACCCCACAGCAACAAAATTAGGGGCGTCCAAGTCATAAGGCTCCACAGTCTTCTATTTTTTAGGAGGAGGACCAGTAATAGGAGAAGAGACAGCACCAGAGGATGACTGGAGAGGAGCAGAAGGAACCACACAAACCTGAGGAGTCGGGATGATTTTCCTCGGCCCAGAAGTGTCTGAGGTCAGCCTCTTCGGAGGAACTTGGGCAGATCCTTCTCCAGAAGCCTTCGCCGAGATGTTTTGCGCAGCTGTTGCTTTCTTAGCCCGACGGAAGTGTTTCATGGAGTCCGTGGATTTTACCATCTCTACAAAACAGAAACCAAGAAAAGAAGTCACAAACAAAAAAAGGAAAAATTCAACCACAAAATAAAACTATAAAGAAGTCGTCCACTACCCAGTTCAGCATGAAGAAGGGAGGGATCCCCAAGAAACCTCTTTATGTTAAGATGAGGAGGCTCGCCCCAGTTCTCCTCTAGTACGTTCACAAAGGCATGCTCGACCTCATCCAGACTTTCCCTAGAATACCTAGCTACTACTACATTTTTCTGCCAGCATAAAGGAAAGGAGGGCTCATTATTCTCATCTAAGAAGAAAGGGTGGACACCCTCAGCAGCTCAGTGAAAAGTGGATAATTTATACGCTTTTTGGCATTGTTTTTACATAGTTTTTAGTATGATTTGATTAGTTTTTAGTATATTTTTATTAGTTTTTAATCAAAAATTACATTTCTGGACTTTACTATGAGTTTGTGTGTTTTTCTGTGATTTCAGGTAATTTCTAGCTGAAATTGAGGGACTTGGGCAAAAATCAGATTCAGAGGCTGAAGAAGGACTGCAGATGCTGTTGGATTCTGACCTCCCTGCACTCAAAGTAGATTTTCTGGAGCTATAAGAGTCCAAATGGCGCGCTCTTAATTACGTTGGAAAGTAGATATCCAGGGCTTTCCAGCAATATATAATAGTCTATACTTTGCCCGAGTTTAGACGACGCAAACGGGCGTTCAACGCCAGCTTTCTGCCCTATTTTGGAGTTAAACGCCAGAAACAGGTTGCAAAGCAGAGTTAAACGCCAGAAACAGGTTACAAACTGGCGTTTAACCCCAAGGAAGACCTCTACACATGAAAGCTTCAATGCTCAGTCCAAGCACACACCAAGTGGGCCCAGAAGTGGATTTCTACATCATTTACTTATCTCTGTAAACCCTAGTAACTAGTTTAGTATAAATATAAATTTTTACTATTGTTTTTACAATCTTGGGATCTTTTGTTAATCTTTAGATCATTTTGTACATGTTTAGGGGGCTGGCCATTCGGCCATGCCTAGACCTTGTTCTTATGTATTTTCAACGGTAGAGTTTCTAAACACTATAGATTAAGGTGTGGAGCTCTACTGTTCCTCATGAATTAATGCAAAGTACTATTGTTTTTCTATTCAACTCAAGCGTATTTCTTCTCTAAGATATTCATTCGCACATAAGAACATGATGAATGTGATGATTATGTGACGCTCATCACCATTCTCACTTATGAACGCGTGCCTGACAAACACTTCCGTTCTACATGAAAGCAAGCTTGAATGCATATCTCTTAGCCTCCTGATCGTGAGATCAGAGTCTTCGTGGTATAGGCTAGAATTATTGGCGTCCATTCTTGAGATCCAGAAAGTCTAAACCTTGTCTGTGGTATTCCGAGTAGGATCTGGGAAGGGATGGCTGTGACGAGCTTCAAACTCACGAGTGCTGGGTGTAGTGACAGACGCAAAAGGATTACTGAATCCTATTCCAGTATGATCGAGAACCGACAGATGATTAGCCGTGTGGTGACAGTGCATTTTGGACCATTTTCACTGAGAGGACGGGATGTATCCATTGACAACGGTGATGCCCAACATACAGCTTGCCATGGAAAGGAGTAGGAAAGATTGGATGAAAGCAGTAAGAAAGCAGAAATTCAGAAGGAACTAAGCATCTCCATACGCTTATCTAAAATTCTCACCAATGAATTACATAAGTATCTATATCTTTATTTTACGTTTTATTTATCTTTTAATTATTAAAACTCTATAACCATTTGAATTTTCCTGACTGAGATTTACAAGGTGACCATAGCTTGCTTCAAGCCGACAATCTCCATGGGATCGACCCTTACTCACGTAAGGTTTATTACTTGGACGACCGAGTGCACTTGCTGGTTAGTTGTGCAAAGTTGTGACAAAGAACTAAGATTATGAATGTGCATATTAAGTCTTTAACGCCGTTACCAAGGAATGAACGATCACGATTTCGTGGACCACTCAGACCTTGAAATAGTAATTCTTAAAGTCCCTAAAGGACTCCTCATACATAGAGAGCACTTTCTTTCCTTGAGTAGCTCGGAAAGACACCCAGGAGGCTTTCTTCTTCGCTACCACAGGCTTTGTCAACACAAAAAGGTAAAGGAAGAGAGTTTGGGTAGGTCGGATATCCAATTCTTGACACAACAATTGGAAGATTTTTATAAAGCCCCATGAGTTCGGATAGAGCTGGGAAGGGGCTACATTACAGGACCACAACAACTCAGTTTCAAAAGGGGTAAAAGGAATGGTAATGTTTAATTGACTGAAGAAGTAGTCGTAAGCATAGAAAAAAGGACGTTCCCCGGGAGTCAAAGAAGGAAAACTAACCCTCTCCTCAAGGTCAGGTGATACCAACTCATAATTTTTCTCCTGCTCCTTATCACTACAAATTCTACGATGCCTCTTATGTCGCACGCAGAGGATTAGCCACAGTAACACACATCAACACAATAGAATCCAGCCAGTCAGACATGCCCTCCAGGATCTTAGTAGACATTTCAACAACGTTTTTGCGAGAAGACATAGGTCAACTATTCCTACAGTAAGAAAAAGGAAAATGGGTTACTACCAAACAACTCGGACAAATAAGGAAGCAACTCGGACAATAACATATGAACATCAAGAGTCAGATACGATAGTAAAAGGGAAACCCCAGGATTCACACTAAAATCCAGGGGCACCCTTTGGAGGCAGTAACAAGGCAAGAACCAGGAAAGAAGGAAATCGATGATCTATGCCCTAAATATTTCACAACAAGAAAACACAATCCTTCTCTAGTAACATCACTCCACACAAAGCAGCAAGAAAGTCATCATCACCAATAAAAATCAGTGAAAGCTACAACCTTTCTTTACCAACAGTTCAAACTAAAGTAGTGAACCCAGAGACGAGGACATGCAAGGACGAAAGAAACAGAAACAACGATAATAAAACACCAAGGAAGCAAAAACTAACAGGTACGCGTGTCACATCAATAGAATGCACTGATCACTACAAAGATGCAAGCTTTTCAGATAAACGTGAAAACAAAATTTAAAAAGGAAAGATACAATCTTTTCTCAAAAGGGTCAGGATTTTCAGAGACAACATCAGTAAAAATCACGCACAACAGTGGAGATATGCAAGAACGTGACTGGTGAAAATGTAAAAGGGAATGAAAATACCAACCTGCAAAGGATGAAGAAGCGAGCGCAAGGGAAGAATTAGGAAGAAGCAAGCGACCAAATACGTCCTCGAGCAAAGGAAATGGAAAGCTGGGGGACGTGTAAGCCAGAGCATACCAGAAGGAGCAAAACACCTTGCAAACGATGAGCAAAGAAGACGAAGATGAGTTAGAGAAAGAAACTATAAAGTGACACTTTGAAAATTTTCAAAAATGAAGTAACAAAGTGGGAAAAAAGAAACGGTGAAGGGATATTTATGAGCTTTTAAAACCCTCGCACGTTTCCAAGAAAAGTGCAAACGTGCGCTACAATAAAGAGAAACGCCTCGCATCTAAGGAGCCTCAACCGGAGATCAACCCAAAGCAACATGCTCAAACACGGCTTTCCTTAGAGAGGTCGAGATCTAAAAGGAAAGACCGAGCTCGAGCAAGGGCACTGTTCATACCCTAGGCCAACCTATCCGACCCAGGCTAATCGAAAACAAAGCAACCGATGTCTTCAGGTAAGGTCCCCCGACCTTTACTTTAAAGAGGTCGGCCAAACGAAGGGACACAGCCCAATCTAAAGGCAGCTAAAGCATAGAAAGATAAAGGCGGTTCCCTTAAGAGATAAGGAGACTTCACCCAAAGATAAGATAAGATAACTAACTTATCTTATCTAAGAAGGTCAGCCCACACTACTATAAATACATTGGAGCACCCAGGTATAATTCATACTCTGATTCTACAAAATACCTGCTTAAAGCCCATGCTAACTTAGGCATCAGAATCCCTTGCAGGTACCACCACCCTCCGATGAACAAGGATCAGCAGCACCACCAAGGTCAACAAGTCGAACATGACAGTTCTGGGCACCACAGCAGATCTCATCCGAGATCGACCTTCAGTTTCAGGTAACCCTTGGAACACATCCTTTTTGCCATCATGTCTATCTGCTGCTAGAATTTTTGGTGCATCAACTTGTTCTAGGCTAGGATAGCATCCACACCCTCAAGCTCAAATACACCTTTCTTTGGAGTTGCCTGTCTCTCTGAGGAGTAGAAATACTGATTGTTTGCCACCATATCTATGAGATCATGTGCCTCCTCTAGAGTTTTCATTATTTGAAGTGACCCTCCTGAAGAGTAGTCCGATGCGTTTCTTGCTTTCATGGAGAGACCTTCAGAGAATTTATGGAGCTTCTCCCACTCACTTAACATATCCGAAGGACATCTTCTAATTAGTGCCTTGTATCTCTCCTAGGCCATATATAAGGATTCTCCCTCCAATTGTCTGAAAGTTTGCACCTCAGTTTTGAGCCTGATGATTCTTTGAGGGAGATAAAACTTGGCCAAGAATTTGCTAACCAAGTCATCCCAACTTGTGATGCTCTCTTTTGGAAAAGTCTCCAACCACTGAGTTGCTTTGTCCCTAAGAGAAAAGGAAAATAGAAGTAGCTTGTAGATGTCTGGGTTCACTCCATTAATTTTGACAGTGTCGCATATCCTTAGAAAAATGGATAAGTGTTGATTTGGGTCCTCCAAAGCACCTCCGCTATACTGACAATTGTTCTTAACCAAAGTAATGAGCTGGGGTATAAGCTCAAAGTTGTTGGCATGTACATTAGGAGTAAGAATGCTACTCCCACAGTTCCTCGGACCAGGGATTGTATAGGAGGCTAGCACCCTCCTTGCAGGTTGCCCATTATTGTTGGCAACCTCCTCAGGTGGGTTGCAGATGTTGTCCTCCATAATTTGATCTCTTTCTTCTGAATCCTCTTTTCCAAGAACTCCCTTCCCTCTTGCCTCTCTTCTAAGTCTCAGAAAGGTTCTTTCGGGTTCAGAATCAAAGGAAGTGGATGCATCTCTCCTTCTTGGCTTACACAACACAATAGACAAACCAAAAGCAAGTTGAATACTCTATTGCTAGAGTATGTGTTAGAATTAGCAGACATAATGTATCAAACAGTTAGTATGCTTAAACCAAAACAAAGAAAACAAATGCTCAATCTAGACTATCACCCACTTGATCATTGTTAATCTGAATCAATCCCTAGCAACGGCGCCAAAAACTGGGTGCATGAAAATTTGCACAACACAGATTCCTTCGGCAAGTGTACCGAATCGTCAAGTAATAACTCACTATTGAGTGAGGTCGATCCCACAGGGATTGATGGATTAAGCAACTTTAGTTAGGTGATTTATCTAGTCAAGCTAATAGTTGATGAGTTTGGTAAAATTGCTAGAAATTTAAAGTACTGATAGTAAACTGCGAAATGTAAATGGCGGAAACTTAAATAGCAAGAAATTAAAGAACTGAAACTTAAATGGCAAGAAATTAAAAGATCTGAAACTTAAATGACAAGAAAGTAAAACCAGGAATGTAAATGACAATGAAAGGTGATGACTGGAATTCACTCCCCATATAAAATCATAAATCCGTTCTTTGGCAGGCGCACTAAAAATTGTCGTCAAGTAATAACCCACAGTGGAGTGGGATCGTATCCACAGAGATTGGTAGACTTGAGCAATTTTAATCAATGGGTGAATTAGTCAAGCTGAGCAATGTAGGTTGTGATTGCAGAATTTTAGATGAGCAGAATTGTAAATGACTAAAAAGTAAAGAAAATCAATAAAGTGCAGAAGAGTAAATGGCAAGAATGTAAAGTGCAGAAATATAAATGGCTGAATTGTAAATGAGAATGGGGAATAACAGAATGTAACGAAAGCTATAAAGAATGTGGGATGTAAGAACAGGGAAAATTTGGGTCAGGAGATATTGTTCTCTTTGGATTAAATCTAGCTCATCTCATTTTCAATCATGCAACTCATTGACCTCTTTGCAATCATGATTGATTGAACCCCAATCCCTTGGTGATTCAGTCTCTCAAATCTTGATAATCAGCCAATTCCTTGGTCTAATTGCTCATGAAGAGAGATATGCTTGGTCCCTGATTATACCACACATCCTCATAAATCTAAATAGTGGGTGGATTATATGTCACCATATCCAATCACCAAAACCCAGATCTACTCAAGT
The DNA here is from genome assembly GCF_000816755.2 of Arachis ipaensis. Classification (NCBI taxonomy): domain Eukaryota; kingdom Viridiplantae; phylum Streptophyta; class Magnoliopsida; order Fabales; family Fabaceae; genus Arachis; species Arachis ipaensis. The sequence continues at coordinate 53,471,093 of NC_029790.2, read as the reverse complement.
GTGAGAAAGGATTTCAAGCATGGTTTCATGTTTCCTTTTCCAAGGTTCCCATAAAACCCATTTGGCATTCAACCTCTTCCCCAAGATGATTGAACACTAGTGGTGCACGAAATTGTGATCATCAATGGCGCCAACATCATGGTATGCACAATTGTAATCTCAACTCTTTGTCACAACTCCGCACAACTAACCAGCAAGTGCACTAGGTCGTCCAAGTAATAAACCTTACGTGAGTAAGGGTCGATCCCACGAAGACTGTCGGCTTGAAGCAAGCTATGGTCATCTTGTAAATCTCAGTCAGGCAGATTTAAATGGTTATGGAGAATTGATAATTAAAGTATGAATAAAACATAAACTAAAGATAGAGATACTTATGTAATTCATTGGTAGGAATTTTAGATAAGCGTATGGAGATGCTTTGTTCCTTCTGAACCTCTGCTTTCCTATTGCCTTCTTCCAATCATTCATACTTCTTTCTATGGCAAGATTTATGTTGGGCATCACCGTTGTCAATGGCTACTTCCCGTCCTCTCAGTGAAAATATTCTAAATGCGCTGTCACCGCACGGCTAATCATCTGTCGGATCTCGATCATGTTGGAATAGGATCCATTCATCCTTTTGCATCTGTCACACGTCCAACACTTGCGAGTTTGAAGCTCGTCACAGTCATCCCTTCCCAGATCCTACTCGAAATACCACAGACAAGGTTTAGACTTTTCGGACCTCAGAAATGGCCGCTAATAATTCTAGCCTATACCACGAAGGTTCTAATCTTAGATTAGAAACCCAAGAGATACACATTCAAGCTATTGCAAGTAGAACAGAGGTGGTTGTCAGGCACATGTTCATAGGTGAGAATGATGATGAGTGTCACGGACCATCAAATTCATCAGGTTGAAGAACGAGTGTATATCTTAGAGAAGAAGTAGGCGTGAATTGAATAGGAAAAACAATAGTACTTTGCATTAATTCATGAGGAACAGCAGAGCTCCACACCTTAATCTATGGTGTGTAGAAACTCTACCGTTGAAAATACATAAGAACAAAAGGTCTAGGCATGGCCGAATGCCTAGCCTCCCAAAGCGTGAACATACAAGTTCCAAGATGAAAAGTCTGATCAAGTGTGTAAAATACAATAGAAAAAGGTCCTATTTGTAGAAAACTAGTAGCCTAGGGTTTACAGAAATGAGTAAATGATGCAGAATCCACTTCCGGGCCCACTTGGTGTATGCCTGGGCTGAGCATTGAAGCTTTCACGTGTAGAGACTTTTCTTGGAGTTAAATGCCAGCTTTTGTGCCAATTTGGGCATTTAACTCCAGCTTTTATGCCAGTTCTGGCGTTTTGACGCCAGAATTTCTATGCTGACATTGAACGCCGGTTTGGGCCATCCAATCTTAGGCAAAGTATGAACTATTATATATTGCTGGAAAGCGCAGGATGTCTACTTTGTAACGCAATTGAGATCGCGCCAATTGAGCTTCTGTAGCTCCAGAAAATCCACTTCGAGTGCAGGAAGGTCAGAATCCAATAGCATTTCCAGTCCTTTTTCAGCCTCTGAATCAGATTTTTGCTCAGGTCCCTCAATTTCAGGCAGAAAATACCTGAAATCACAGAAAAATACACAAAATCATAGTAAATTCCAAAAATATAATTTTTATTTAAAAACTAATAAAAATATAATAAAAACTAATTAAAATCTACTAAAAACATAGTAAAAACAATGCCAAAAAGCGTATAAATTATCCGCTCATCACAACACCAAACTTAAATTGTTGCTTGAAGCAACTGAAAATCAAATAGGATAAAAAGAATAGAATATACAATGAATTCCAAAAATATCTATGAAGATCAGTCTTAATTGGAGGAGCGAGGCTTTTAGCTTTTTGCTTCTGAACAGTTTTGGCATCTCACTTTATCCTTTTGAAGTTCAGAATGATTGGCATCTATAGGAACTCAGAATTCAGATTCTGATGCTCAAAGCCTTGGATCCTTTTTATTTTACCCTTGCCTTTTGGTTTAAAGGGCTATTGGCTTTTTCTGCTTGTTTTTCTTTTTCTTTCTCTCTCTCTCTTTTTTTTTTGCATATATATTTTTTTCTGCAAGCTTTTCACTGCTTTTTCTTGCTTCAAGAAACAATTTTATGATTTTTCAGATTATCAAATAACATTTCTCCTTTTTCATAATTCTTTCAAGAGCCAACAATTTTAACATTCATGAACAACAAATTCAAAAAATATGCACTGTTCAAACATTCATTCAGAAAGACAAAAGTATTGCCACCACATCAAAATAACTAAACTGTTTTAAAATTTGAAATTCATGCACTTCTTTTTCTTTTTCAATTAGAAACATTTTCCATTTAAGAAAGGTGATGGATTCATTTTCATAGCTTTAAGGCATAGACACTTAGACACTAGTGATCATGTAATAAAGACACAAACATAGATAAACATAAAGCATAAAAATTTGAAAAACAGAAAATAAAGAACAAGGAGATTAAAGAATGGGTCCACCTTAGTCATGGCGGCTAGTTCTTCCTCTTGAAGATCTTATGGAGTGCTTGAGCTCCTCAATGTCTCTTCCTTGCCTTTGTTGCTCCTCTCTCATGATTCTTTGATCTTCTCTAATTTCATGGAGGAGGATGGAATGCTCTTGGTGCTCCACCCTTAGTTGTCCCATATTGGAACTTAGTTCTCCTTGGGAGGTGTTAATTTGCTCCCAATAGTTTTGTTGAGGAAAATGCATCCCTTGAGGTATCTCAGGAATTTCATGATGAGGAATTTCCTCATGCTCTTGTCCATGAGTGGGATCTCTTGTTCGCTCCATCCTTTTTTTAGTGATGGGCTTCTCCTCCTCAATGAGGGTGTCTTCCTCTATGTCAATTCCAGCTAAATTGCAAAGGTGACAAATAAGATGAGGGAAGGCTAACCTTGACAAAGTAGAGGACTTGTCTGCCACCTTATAGAGTTCTAGGGATATAACCTCATGAACTTCTACTTCCTCTCCAATCATGATGCTATGGATCATGATAGCCCGGTCTATAGTAACTTCAGACCGGTTGCTAGTGGGAATGATTGAGTGTTGGATGAACTCCAACCATCCCCTAGCCACAGGTTTGAGGTCATGCCTTTTTAGTTGAACCGGCTTCCCTCTTGAATCTCTCTTCCATTGAGCGCCCTCTTCACAGATGTCTATGAGGACTTGGTCCAACCTTTGATCAAAGATGACCCTTCTAGCGTAGAGGTGTGCATCTCCTTGCATCATTGGCAAGTTGAATGCCAACCTTACATTTTTCGGACTGAAATCTAAGTATTTCCCCCGAACCATTGTAAGCCAATTCTTTGGGTCCGGGTTCACACTTTGATCATGGTTCTTGGTGATCCATGCATTGGCATAGAACTCTTGAACCATTAAGATTCCGACTTGTTGAATGGGGTTGGTGAGAACTTCCCAACCTCTTCTTCGCATCTCATGTCGGATCTCCGGATACTCACCCTTTTTGAGCTTGAAAGGGACCTCGGGGATCACTTTCTTCTTGGCCACAACTTTATAGAAGTGGTCTTGATGCACCCTTGAGATGAATCTCTCCATCTCCCATGACTCGGAGGTGGAAGCTTTTGCCTTCCCTTTCCTCTTTCTAGAGGTTTCTCCGGCCTTAGGTGCCATAAATGGTTATGGAAAAACAAAAAGCAACGCTTTTACCGCACCAAACTTAGAAGGTTTGCTCGTCCTCGAGCAAAAGAAGAATGAAGAGAGTAGAGGAAGAAGAAATTGAGGAGATGGAGGTGGGTTAGTGTTTCGGCCAAGGGGGAGAAGTAGTGTTTAAGATGTGTGAAAATGAAGGGGTGAAGATGGGTTTATATAGGAGTGGGGAGAGGGTAAGGTTCGGCCATGTATTGGTGGGTTTGGAAGGGAAAGTGGTTTGAATTTGAATGGTGAGGTAGGTGGGGTTTTTGATGGATGGATTTGGATTGGTGAAGGGTTTATGGAGAAGAGGGTAGGATTTGATAGGTGAGGGATTTTTGGGGAAGAGGTATTGAGTTGATTGGTGAAGGGTATTTGGGGAAGAGGATTATGAAAAGGTGTGAAGAAGAGAGAGAGTGAGTTGAGGTTGGTGGGGATCCTGTGGGGTCCACAGATCCTGAGGTGTCAAGGATTTTTCATCCCTGCACCAATTAGGCGTGCAAAATGCCCTCTGCTGCCAATCCTGGCGTTAAACACCAGGTTGCTGCCCATTTCTAGCATTTAACGCCAGCTTCTTGCCCTTTCTGGCGTTAAACGCCAGTCTGGTGCCCATTTCTGGCGTTAAACGCCCAGAATGGTGCCAGACTGGGCGTTTAACACCCATTCTGCTGCCTTTACTGGCGTTTAAACACTAGTAGTCTTCTCCTCGAGGGTGTGCTATTTTTGATTCTGTTTTTCAGTTTGTTTTTGCTTTTTCAATTATTTTTGTGACTTCCCATGATTATCAACCTACAGAAAATATAAAATAATAATGAAAAAAAAGAAATATAACAGATAAGTAAAATTGGATTACCTCCCAACAAGTGCTTTTTTAATGTCAGTAGCTTGACAGTGGGCTCTTATGGAGCCTCACAGATACTCAGAGCATGATGATGGCCTCTCAACACCAAACTTAGAGTTTGGTTGTGGCCTTCCAACACCAAACTTAGAGTTTGATTGTGAGGATTTTGTTTGACTCTGTATTGAGAGAAGCTTTTCATGCTTCCTCTCCATGGTTACAGAGGGAGATCCTTAGCTTTAAACACAAGGGAGTCCTCCTTGAAGGATCAATTCTCCTCTGTCAACATCAATCACAGCTTTTGCTGTGGCTAGGAAGGGTGATAAACCACTATTTTATGGTTTATCTTTTGCTCAATTGAGTATATTTTATCAACTCTTTACCCACTTATTCATACTATTTGCATGGTTTTATATTTGCCTTCCCGATTATGTGCTTTAATTGAAAACATGCTTCTTTGATCTTATATTTGCTTATTGTTAATCCTCTCTTATTACCATTAGATACCTTGATATGTGTGTTAAGTGTTTTTAGATATTATAAGGTAGGAATGGCTTGGAGGATGGGAAGAAAGCATGCAAAAGTGGAAGGAATGCAATAAGTTGGAGAAATTGCTAAGCTGTCCAGCCTGACCTCTTCGCACTCAAATGGCTATAACTTTAGCTACAGAGGTCCAAATGATGCAGTTTCAGTTGCGTTAGAAAGCTAACGTCCGGGGCTTCGATTTGATATATAATATACTATAGTTCCTCTGAAGCTAGGCGACGCGACCGCGTGATTCATGCGGCCACGTCGCAGTGACGGAAATCCAGCGAGGCAAAATTTGAAACCAGCGAATTCTGGACTGTTTTTGACCCAGTTTGCGGCCCAGAAAACACAGATTAGAGGCTATAAAGTGGGAGAATACATCCATTCATAGGGAGGCTCTGATAATTCACAATTTTAGAAGTAGATGTAGTTTTTAGAGAGAGAGGTTCTCTCCTCTCTCTTAGGATTAGGATTTAGGATTTCTCTTAGTTTTAGGAGTAGCTCTCAATCCCAGGTTCTTTATTTTTATTTATTTTCTCAATTTAATTTATAAACATCTATGCCAGATTTAATTTCTTTTGTTAATGCAATTCGAGGTATTTTCAGATTTAAGATTGCTTTGCTTTTATTGATGCTTTTAATTTAATTTAGATATTTTTCTCCCTTTTGGCTTTGGTTAAATAATTGGTAACACTTGAGTTGTCAAACTCAGGAGTGGTTGAAATTGGCAGATTTTGCTTTAGCTAGGATTGCTCTAACACTAGTCTCTCCATAGGAGTTGACTAGGACTTGAGAATCAAGC
>NC_029790.2:53464833-53465217 GCF_000816755.2 Arachis ipaensis | reverse complement strand
AAATGTCATGAGATACAAAATAAGTCTCTAAAAGTTGTTTAAATACTAAACCAGTAGCCTAGGGTTACAAAATATAAGTGGACTATGATGGATGATGCAGAGATCCACTTCTGGGGCCCACTTGGTGTGCTGGGGCCCACTTGGTGTGTGCTGGGGCTAAGACTTTAAGCAATTCACGTGCAGAGGCTATTTGTGGAGTTGAACGCCAGTTTTTGTGCCAGTTTGGGCGTTCAACTCCATTTCTTGATCCTTTTCTAGCGCTGGACGCCAGATTTGGGCAGAAGGCTGGCGTTGAACGCCAGTTTACATCGTCAATTCTTGTGCAAAGTATGGACTATTATATATTTCTGGAAAGCCCTGGATGTCTACTTTCCAACGCAATTG
>NC_029790.2:53463459-53464190 GCF_000816755.2 Arachis ipaensis | reverse complement strand
CTTTCAAGAGCCAACATATTTAACAGTCTTAAACAACAAATTCAAAAGATATATGCACTGTTCAAGCATTCATTCAGAAGACAGAAAGCATTGCCACCACATTTATCTAATTAGAATTTGTCTTATTAAAACTCGAAATTTTATTGCTTCTTATTTAAAAGATCTACTATTTTATTCATGTTAGCTAATGATGAGAAAAATAAACTATAGCTTAATTGGAGATAAAATCAAAATAGACTAATTACTACTATATGACTCCTAAGGTAAAATTAAAATAAGAACAGTTATCACAGAGTTAAGGCTAAGATTAGAACTCAACAACCTTGAGGTTTGGAAGTGGATGTTCCTCTAGTCTGTGAGGTGCTTGGTCCTTGCTCCCTATCTCTGTTTTGTGTGTAGATTCCTTCTGTAACCCTGTAAACTTATGCAAATGATTCTTTACCTTAGTGTCATTGAACTTTATATAAACAAATAAAAATAAAAATAGGGCAAAATGCTTAGAGGATTGTTGCCCCATGGCTGGGTTGCCTCCCAGCAAGCGCTTCTTTATTGTCTTTAGCTGGACCTTGCTGAGCTTTTAATCTAGCTTTAGCCTTGAGCATTCTTGCTCAATGTTGCCCTCAAGATAGTGCTTGATTCTCTGTCCATTGACAATGAACTTCTTATCAGAATCAATATCTTGAAGCTCCACATAACCATATGGTGATACACTTGTAATCACGTATGGTCCC
>NC_029790.2:53459494-53462144 GCF_000816755.2 Arachis ipaensis | reverse complement strand
AACCACCTCTTAGCTTGATCTTTTACAGCAAATGGGAACAGTAATAGTCTGTAGACATCCTGATCTATTTCCTTATCATGTACTGTGTCAGCAATTTGTAAAAATTGTGCCAGAAACTCTGTAGGTTCTTCCTGTGGAAGACCGGAATACTGGCAACTTTGCTGCACCATGATAATGAGCTGAGGATTCAACTCAAAGCTACTAACCCCAATGGAGGGTATGCATATGCTACTCCCATATGAAGCAGTAGAGGGGTTAGAATATGACCCCAGAGTCCTCCTGGACTATTCATTTCCACTTATGTCCATGATGGATCTATGGATATAACTTGGACTGATTTATCTTTTTATTTATTTTATTTTATAAGAATAAAATAAAATAACTAAAAAGAATTTGAATTTTGAAATAATAAAAATTTTTTTTTTTCGTAAAAAAAATAAAAATTAATTAGTTAAAAAAAAAAGAAGAAATTTTTGGAAAAGAAGAAAGCTATTTTCGAAAATTAGGGAGAGAGAGAGTTAGTTAGGTAGTTTTGAAAAAGTTAAGAAACAAACAAAAAGTTAGTTAGTTAGTTGAAACAAATTTTGAAAAGATAAGAAGTTAGGAAGTTAGAAAAGATATTTTAAAAAGATATTTTTGAATTTAGTGAGGAGAGAGAAAAACAATAAGATAGTACTAGATTTAAAATTTTTAGATCTAATGCTCCTTGTTTTTCGAAAATTTTGGAGGGAAAACACCAAGGAACACCAAACTTAAAAATTTTAAGATCAAGACACAAGGAAAACTCAAGAACACTTTGAAGACTCACAAGAACACAAGAACATGAAGGAAGAACACCAAACTTAAAATTTTTTGAAAACCAAACCAAAATTTTCGAAAATCAAAGGGGAATCAACAAGAAAACACCAAACTTAAAGTTTGGCACAAGATTTGATAGAAAAAATATTTTTGGAAAAGAAGGTTTTGAAAAGAGTATAAAAGATTCTAACCCAATCAAATTAATGTTCTAGCCAAATGAGTTATGGGACCTTATTAATAGAAAGATTATTTTTGAACAGATTTGGGCAGAAGGCTGGCGTTGAACGCCAGTTTACGTCGTCAATTATTGTGCAAAGTATGGACTATTATATATTTCTGGAAAGCCCTGGATGTCTACTTTCCAACGCAATTGGAAGCACGCCATTTCGAGTTCTGTAGCTCCAGAAAATCCATTTTGAGTGCAGGGAGGTCAGAATCCAACAGCATCAGCAGTCCTTTTTCAGCCTGAATCAGATTTTTGCTCAGCTCCTTCAATTTCAGCCAGAAAAATACCTGAAATTACAGAAAAATACACAACTCATAGTAAAGTCCAGAAATATGAATTTTTCCTAAAAAATACTGGAAATAGACTAAAAACTAACTAAAACATACTCAAAACTATATGAAATTATCCCCAAAAAGCGCATAAAATATCCGCTCATCATGAAGAATACTCATTAAACCTCATAAATGGCAAAAGTAAATTTAATGGAATCTCTATGGTCTCAGTGTGAGCCTCAGATTCCCATGGTTCCTCATTGGGGAACTCCTTGGAGGCCAGTGGACTTCCAGTGAGGTCTTCCTCAGTGGAGATCACTGCCTCTTCCTCCTCTTCAGGTTTGGCCGTGTGGGTCATGTTGATGGCCTTGCACTCTCCTTTTGGATTCTCTTCTGTATTGCTTGGAAGAGTACTAGGAGGGAGTTCAGTAACTTTCTTGCTCAGCTGACCCACTTGTGCCTCCAAATTTCTAATGGAGGACTTTGTTTCAGTCATGAAACTTTGAGTGGTTTTAATTAGATCAGAGACTACAGTTGCTAAGTCAGAGTGGCTCTGCTTAGAATTCTCTGTCTGTTGCTGAGAAGATGATGGAAAGGGCTTGCTAGTGCTAAACCTGTTTCTTCCACCATTATTGTTGTTGAAGCCTTGTTGAGGCCTCTGTTGATCCTTCCATGAGAAGTTTGGATGATTTCTCCATGAAGGATTATAGGTGTTTCCATAGGGTTCTCCCATGTAATTCACCTCTTCCATTGCTGGGTTCTCATGATCATAAGCTTCTTCTTCAGATGAAGCTTCTTTGGTACTGCCTGTTGCTGCTTGTATTCCAGACAGACTCTGAGAGATCATATTGACTTGCTGAGTCAATATTTTGTTCTGAGCCAATATGGCATTCAGAGTATCAATTTCAAGAACTCCTTTCTTCTGATTTATCCCATTATTCACAGGATTCCTTTCAGAAGTATACATTAATTGGTTATTTGCAACCATTTCAATGAGTTCCTGAGCTTCTGCAGGCGTCTTCTTCAGATGAAGAGATCCTCCAGCAGAGCTGTCCAATGATATCTTGGACAGTTCAAATAGGCCATCATAGAAGATACCTATAATGCTCCATTCTGAAAGTATGTCAGAAGGACACCTTCTGATCAATTGCTTATATCTTTCCCAAGCTTCATAGAGGGATTCACCTTCCTTCTATCTGAAGGTTTGGACATCCACTCTAAGCTTGCTCAATTTTTGAGGTGGAAAGAACTTTGCCAATAAGGCATTGACTAGCTTTTCCCAAGAGTTCAGGCTTTCTTTAGGTTGTGAATCCAACCATGTTCTAGCTCTGTCTCTTACAGCAAAGGGAAAAAG
>NC_029790.2:53457664-53459318 GCF_000816755.2 Arachis ipaensis | reverse complement strand
GAGAAACTAATTGAGGCTTAAGCTCAAAGTTGTTTGCTCCAATGGCAGGGATTGAGATGCTTCTCCCATAGAAGTCGGGAGTAGGTACAGTAAAGTCACCAAGCACCTTCCTTGCATTGTTGGCATTGTTGTTGTTTTCGGCTGCCATGGCTTCTTCTTGTTTGAAAAGTTCTGTTAGGTCCTCTATAGAGAGTTGTACTTTAGCTTCTCTTAGCTTTCTCTTCGAGGTCCTTTCAGGTTCAGGATCAGCTTCAACAAGAATGCCTTTGTCCTTGCTGTAACGACACAATTTTCAATATGTCTAGATCATACCGAAAACTGAGGGCTACCAATTTGTCTTCCTAATTATTATCTATTATTTATCATATGAGCCTCATTCGTTGTTAAAAGCGTAGTTAATTTGCGAGGTGTAATTTTTTTTTGAAAACATTTGGATTAATAGACAGAATCATTTATAATCAATTCACAAATAATAACAGATAAAACAGTTATAAACAACCACACATAAATACATCACAAGTAGTTGACAACATTCGGTGATTCAGCCTTTATTAGAATATAGACTTAATTAGAACACCCCTAGATATAGCTAAATAATATCTATATACATGTATATACATACAACATCCCAGGTCCTGACCTGTTCAAGAGATCCCTAAGCTGGCACCTAGGCTAGCCTAGACTCTATACTCACCTAGTCCCTCTAAACTACTAAAGCGAGGGAAAGTACGTTCTAGGTCTTCAAAACTCAAGTTAGGTGGAACGTCATCAAAAGATAGAACATCATCTGCTACTCCTCTGCACGATCAGACTTTTCCACAGGACATCTCTCTGGTACCTCATGAAGTAGCCACATAATAGGAATCTCGTACACAGGATTTAGGTTAAAGTACACATACGAACGGGGTGCAGACGTTTGCTGGTCTCACAGTATATACATATAATCAGAGAACGATATTCACCCTAAACTCAGAAGACTATCTAGAGCAGAATCCTCTTCTTGCGAACGGTCATCAGCGAACTATGGTAAGGTACTCTTACTTCCATATGAAGGGGGAAGGGAGAAAGAAGGGGTAAGAACTGGGGAGTTCTTAGTAGGGTCGGGGTTATTAGTTACGTTCATTAATTCTATGTTCTTTAGCAGACTATTAGCATAATACAAAAAAGCAGTAATTAGAAAACACAGATAAGTAGAGAAGATAGAGAAAACAGATAGCAGAATACAAACAGAAAAATACAAGAAAATAACACAAGCGCAGAGAATAGAATACAAACAAGGAAAGCATACATTCATACCACAATCATAAAAAAGGAAATGCGCAACCAAGTATGATGCATGTCTAGCCCTAGCGCAGGTAATGAGCTCATCTGTCGATTTCTACCCGCTCCCGACGTAACCCGAAGCAGCTAAAATGGGTATGGTCTTCCAGTCAGCATAGGTACAGTTCTCACTAACCAACGTATGCGTCATATCCTCTGTAAGCAAACTCTGCCTTACAGGTGGCGGCTTGGTGCACGAAATTGTGATGTCCAGGCTCAAACAATCCCTGGCAACGTGAGCAACTTGGTGCTCTGATCTCAATACATAATTGTTACAACTTCGATACAACTAACCAGCAAGTGCACTGGGTCGTCCAAGTAATACCTTACGTGA
>NC_029790.2:53457070-53457568 GCF_000816755.2 Arachis ipaensis | reverse complement strand
TCTTCCCTCTAGAGGATCTAGAGGATTCTCCGGTCTTAGATGCCATCAATGGTAATGGAAAAACAAAAAAGCTATGCTTTTACCACACCAAACTTAGAATATTGCTCGCCCTCGAGCAATAAACAAAAGAATAGATGATGGAGAAGAAGAAATGGAGGAGAGGGAGAGGGTGATGTGGTTCGGCCGAGGAGAGTGTAGAGGGGTGTGTTGTGTGAATTTGATGAAGAATGGAGGGCTTTATATAGGGAAGGGAGGGGGGTTATGGTTCGGCCATATGGGTGGGTTTGGGTAGGAAATTGGTTTTGAATTTCGAAGGTAGGTGGAGTTTATGAGCTAGGTTTATGGGGAAGAGTGGGTGGATGTGAGTGGTGAAGGTTTAGTGGGGAAGAGAGATTGAGGTGATTGGTGAGGGGTTTTTGGGTAAGAGTGTTTATGGGGTTGTGTGAAAGAGAGTGGTGAGAAGAAGTGAGTGGAGGTAGGTGGGGATCCTGTGGGGTC
>NC_029790.2:53454969-53456962 GCF_000816755.2 Arachis ipaensis | reverse complement strand
AGAAACAACTTGATTTTAAAAATTTTTGAAAAAGTCAACTCAAATTTTCGAATTTGATGAGAGAAAAATGGAAAGATATTTTTTTGATTTTTGAATTTTTATGATGAGAGAGAAAAACACAAAAAAAAGATGCAATGCATGAAATTTTTAGATCAAAACAATGAATGCATGCATGAATGATATGAGTGTCAAGATGAACACCAAGAACACTATGAATGTCAAGATGAACATCATAGACATAATTTTGAAAAATCTTTAATGCAAAGAAAACATGCAAGACACCAAACTTAGAATTCTTTAATGCTTAGACACTAAGAATTCAAGAATGCATATGATAAACATGAAAAGACACAAAACAAAAAATCATCAAGATCAAACAAGAAGATTTACCAAGAACCACTTGAAGATCATGAATAACACTATGAATGCATGATATTTTCGAAAAAATGCAAGATGCATATGCAAGTGACACCAAACTTATAATGTGACTCAAGACTCAAACAAGAAACAGAAAATATTTTTGATTTTTATGATTTTCTAATTTTTTGGATTTTTATTTTATATTTTTTGAAAATTATATGAAAAAGAAAAATAAGGATTCCAAAATTTTTAATATGAATTCCAGGAATCTTGCATTCTTAGTCTAAAGCTTCAGTCCAGGAATTAGACATGGCTCACTAGCCAGCCAAGCTTTCAAAGAAAGCTCCAGTCCAAAACACTAGACATGGCCAATGGCCAGCCAAGCTTCAGCAGGTAGATCAGGAACAGTAGCAGGTGGATTAGCTCCAACTAGCTTGCTCTTGATAACAAATTGCAAGCCTCAGTCCAAAAGAATTTAGACATGGCTTTACAGCCAGATATGATTCAACATATTCCATGAAACACTAGAATTCATTCTTAAAAATTTTGAAGCCATAGAATAATTTATTTTTGAAAACATTTTTATTTTTTATTTTATTTTATTTTTTCGAAAACAGATGAGAAATTTTTTTTTTTGAAAATATTTTTGAAGGATTTTTGAAAAGAAAACGAAAAGAAAATTACCCAATCTGAGCAACAAGATGAACCGTCAGTTGTCCAAACTCAAACAATCCCCGACAACGGCGCCAAAAACTTGGTGCACGAAATTGTGATGTCCAGGCTCAAACAATCCCTGGCAACGTGAGCAACTTGGTGCTCTGATCTCAATACATAATTGTCACAACTTTGATACAACTAACCAGCAAGTGCACTGGGTCGTCCAAGTAATACCTTACGTGAGTAAGGGTCGAATCCCACGGAGATTGTTGGTATGAAGCAAGCTATGGTCACCTTGTAAATCTCAGTCAGGCAGATATAAAGTGATAATGGTGTTTTCAAATATTATATAATGAAATAGGGATAGAGATACTTATGTAAATCATTGGTAGGAATTTCAGATAAGCGAATGGAGATGCTTTTTGTTCCTCTGAACCTTTGCTTTCCTGCTATCTTCATCCAATCAGTCTTACTCCTTTCCATGGCTGGCTTTATGTGATACATCACCACTGTCAATGGCTACTTTCAGTCATCTCTCGGGAAAATGATCCAATGCCCTGTCACGGCACGGCTAATCGTCTGGAGGCATCACCCTTGCCAATGGCTTCATCTTATCCTCTCAGTGAATAATATGCTCACGCACCCTGTCACGGCACGGCTATTCATCTGTCGGTTCTCGATCATGCTGGAATAGGATTTACTATCCTTTTGCGTCTGTCACTAACGCCCTGCAATCGGGAGTTAGGAGCTCGTCACAGTCATTCAATCATTGAATCCAACTCGGAATACCACAGACAAGGTTTAGACTTTTCGGATTCTCTTGAATGCTGCCATCATTCTAGCTTACGCCACGAAGATTCTGGTTAAGAGATCTAAGAGATATTCATTCTAGCTTATTTCATGTAGAACGGAAGTGTTTGTCAGGCACGCGTTCATAAGGGAGAATAGTGATGAGCGTCACACATAATCATCACCT
>NC_029790.2:53426207-53454941 GCF_000816755.2 Arachis ipaensis | reverse complement strand
TTCTGTGCCAGTTTGGGCGTTCAACTCTGGTTTTGGATCCTTTTCTGGCGCTGGACGCCAGATTTGGGCAGAAGGCTGGCGTTGAACGCCATTTTACGTCGTCAATTCTTGGCCAAAGTATGGACTATTATATATTGCTGGAAAGCCCTGGATGTCTCCTTTCCAACGCAATTGGAAGCGCGCCATTTCGAGTTCTGTAGCTCCAGAAAATCCACTTTGAGTGCAGGGAGGTCAGAATCCAACAGCATCAGCAGTCCTTTTTCAACCTCTGAATCTGATTTTTGCTCAAGTCTCTCAATTTCAGCCAGAAATTACCTAAAATCACAGAAAAATACACAAACTCATAGTAGAGTCCAGAAATGTGAATTTAACATAAAAACTAATGAAAACATCCCTAAAAGTAACTAGATCCTACTAAAAACATACTAAAAACAATGCCAAAAAGCGTATAAATTATCCACTCATCAGCGGCATTCCAGCCGTGTATGAAATCATATTCTCTGTAAGCAATCCTTGCCTTACAAGTGCGGCATTCTAGCCGTGTATGAATTAATATCCTCTGCAAGTGATCCCAGGTTATCAGTTGCAGGTACAGCTCTCAATAGCTGTGTAACACTGGAAAATGTTCTGTGGTCGTACCACTATCTATCTGACTGCCTTCACGCAGCAGATCATTACATAATCATTCTCATTATCATCATTCATCATCATTCTCATTATTCATCATCATTTTCACATTCTTATGCAGTACCTCTTTCTTTCTCTGTTCAATCATACTGTACAAACTTTACATCTTTTACTTTTACAATATCCTGGCTCAAACCATTTCTCTTTATCATATTATTCTTTTCTTTTTGTATCTCTTTACTTTACTCTGGTTACTCTGTGCTCTGTGTTACTTTATTCTGCTCAGATTTCTCTGTTTAACATGTGTATTTAAAGCTTATGTAAATTTCAGTATGAATAGTTAGCCTGTCCCAAGTATAGGTTCATCAAGTCTATACTGAAATAGTTTAACTTTTCATATAACACCTAACCCTAGTCACAACTCAAGTACTAACTAAGTTGTCCTAGTTCGTTCACTAGTCTCTGTCTGTTTTTCTGTCATTAAAATTTTACAGACTTTTTCTTTGGTTTTTATCTTTTCTTTAACTTTTTATCTTTTCTTTATCTTTGCCTCACTATCATGTTATTACCACTCCCTAAGTGTTTTATGAAGGTAATTATGAGATTCTGCACTTAAAGTTATCTTTCTAAAGCTTTTACAGAAAATTGCCTTTTCCGTATTATTTTATTATTTTTATAAAAATATTATTTTTAATTAAATATTATTATTTAATATTTTATTATTATTTATTATTTTAATACTAAATTTTCGAAAATTAACTTACCTTTTACTTTTAACCTTTAAAATTCACTTTTTACCACCCGTAACTTTTAATATTTCTACTTTTACCAGCCTATCTTCCAGAAATTACCATATAACCCCTTAAACACCAAAAATTTTACTTCCTTGCCCTTTCTAAGATCTAAAAGGTGTTCTTCAATGTTCTTCACCATACTCAAAGTGTTCTTCATGCTCTTCGTATATTCTTCAAATTCTTTCTCTATTTTTACCTGTTTTTCAGTCTTTTCAGCAACTGATTTTTACCAAAATTCAAAATAAATTTTCAGCCACTAAAACCCCATATTTTCTACATGATTTTAACATAAATTGAACCTCAATTTAAGCTCTAGGGTTTCGTTTTCCAGCAGCCACAAGAACACACATTCATAGCTTGAATTTCATCAAATTTTCACCAAAATTTCAACAAGAATTACTCATACAAACAATCAATTTCAAGCACAGCCAAAACATATCATAATCACACAACTCAAACACAATCAATCAACATTAAATTTGTCAATCCCTACCTGGTTTTGCTGCTCATAATTCGGTTAAACTTTCAGGTGGTCCTTAAGCACTTTTTCCTCCTAAATCACATCAAGAACAACTTTAAATCCAAAAACTCTCAACTGACCAAATCTCACTCAGTATGTTAGGAAGAGATATCTCACCTTATACTTGCTGGAAATTCACGTTTCTTGGCCCTCAAGTCAGGTTAAGCATGATTCCTAAGGAAGAACATCAAGAAAACACATGTTTTGCATGGTTTTCCTTGAAAACCGAATTGAAATGGGAGGGAGACATCCATGTCACCTTATTTCCATCCTTGATAAGTTACATGGTTATGTAGAGGAAGCAAAGAGGATCATTTTGGTGAAATCGGAGTTTTGATTGGAGTTTTAGTTCAGAAGAAATCAAGCTTTGAAGATTAAGTGTTCATGAAAGTTTCTCTCTTTTCTCTCTTGTTATTTTCGGCCAAAATGATGAAATGAGACAGCCTTGGAGGTCTTGGGGGTGTAAGGTGAGTTGTGATTGGTTGGCTTGGAGGTGGATTAAAATAATATTAAAATATCTCTGGTGTACAACTACTAAAACTAGGTGTATCGAAACACTCGTAAAAACATCTCTAAAAATTATTTTCTGAGCTACTAGCATAAATAACACTAGTAACATATTTATTATGAGATGTATAATGAGGCCTTAGCTTTACTAAATTCATCAGAGAGTGCTGGTGCTAAGCTGCACCAGTAAACCGTAAACCCGGTTAAACCGATTTTCTGTTTTTAACAAAAATAGACCAGGTAACCTTATAATGTCATTCAAGCATTTTCTAAAACTAATATAATGATAATATTATACTATTATCTCTCTCCTCTCATGAATCGAGTCGGGTTCGTCAAACAGAGACTATTTACGAAAATCAGAATCAAAACTGCCAACTGATACGGTTCAAAAACAAGGTTCTTCGTGATTGCATTATCGAGCTTGCCTCAGAGGAGGTTCTAACTTAAGGATAACATAATGATAATGAGGATTGAGATGCTTGATGATATAACAGAGGTGTTTCCTTTATTGATCTTCCGGAGAAATCTGTACTTTCAGAAAAGATCTCATGTACTCGAAAATCAGGGTTGTTACATTCTACCCTCCTAAAAGAAAATTTTACCCTCAAAATTTCAGTTACCTAAGAACAGATGTGGGTAATCAGCTCTCATCTTATCTTCCAACTCCCAAGTTTGCTCTTCTTCTCCTCTTGGTTCCCATGCTACTTTGACTAAGCGAATAGTCTTGCCTCTTAGCTGCTTATCACTTCTTTCTACGATCTGAACTGGTGATGCTTGATATGTCAAATCATTTTATAACTGTACTGTTTTTGGTTGTGAAACGTGACTCTCACCGGGAACATATTTCTTAAGTTGCAAGACATAAAAAAAACATCATGAAGGTTTGATAAATAAGGAGGAAGGGCTATTTGATAGGCTACTAGACTGACTCTTTTAAGTATTTGGAAAGGTTCTATGTATTGTGGGTTAAGCTTTTTAGTCTTAAGGGCTCTACCTATTCCAGTAATCGAAGTTACTTCTAGAAAGACATGGTTTCCCTCACTAAACTCTAAGGGTCTATGTCTATTATCGGCATAGGTCTTTTCTCGGCCTTGTGCTGTCTGGATCTTCCGACGAATCTCCTTTATCTTCTCAGTAGTTTCTTACACTAAGTTTGTACCTAAGACACTAGCTTCCCCATCATCATTCCAACACAATGGTGTCCGACATCTTCTTTCGTAGAGAGCTTCGTTTGGTGCCATCCTGATACTTTATTGGCAACTATTGTTGTAGACAAATTCGACATACTTATCCCAGCTGCTTTGGTTGTCCATCATACATAATCGTAACATGTATTCTAACGTCTGGATTGTCTGCTCTGATTGTCCGTCTATCTGAGGATGGTATGCTATACTCGTGTGCAATTCTGTTTCCAATGCTTTCTGAAAAGCTCCCCAAAATCTAGTAATAAACCTCGAAACTTGATCTGAGACAATTTACAAAGGTATCCCATGTAGTCGTACGTTTTCTTGAATATATATTTGTTCCAGCCTTTCTAAAGTATAGTCAACTCGAATCGGAAGGAAGTACGCTGACTTTGTCAACCTGTCCACAATTACCCAGATGGTATCGTGTTCTGTTGAGGTCCTTGGGCTTCAGCAAGAATCTTTTGTCGCAATTCTCCAGAGTTAGGCACACAAATTCTGTTCTAGTACCTCTATAGGCCACTACGATCCTGTCTCACAGCTTCTGGTTCTTCTGTGTTCATCCGTCTCAGCATCGTCATCATTTCTGAGCCATGTGCTTGTGCTTGCTGAATACTAATCTTAAAATCTGGTGTTATACGCAATTGGGCCAAATGGACTCCACTTGACGTCTCAGTCATAGCCAACTTAAGGTCCTCAAATTCTACGAGTAGTTTTTCTTCCTGTATCATCATCCAAGAGATACTCAAATTCTTCCTGCTTAAAGCGTTTGCCACCACGTTTGCTTTCCCTGGGTGATAACTTAATTTGAAATCATAGTCCTTCAAAAATTCCATCCACCTTCGCTGTCCAGAATTCGCATTTTGATAGTTTATCATATAACTTCCGAGTCCTCAGTGTCTGCAATACAGTCCTTAGATGCTCTTCATGCACTCTTTCTGTCTTCGAATAGAGGAGAATATCGTCTATGAAAACTACTACAAACTGATCAAGGTACGGACAGAAAATACGATTTATGTAATCTATGAAAATCGTAGGAGCATTAGTTAGTCCAAACGACATAACCGTATACTCCTAGTGACCATAACGAGTTCTAAATACAGTCTTCGGTATATCTGATTCTTTCACTCGAATCTAGTGATAGCTCGATCGAAAATCAATCTTCGAGAACACAGTTGCACCTTCCAACTGATCCATCAAATCATCTATCCGTGGAAGTGGATACTTGTTCTTGATAGTGTCTTTATTTAACTGTCGGTAATCTACGCAAAGTCTGATTCCACTGTCCTTCTTCTTTACTAGAAATACTGGAGCTCCCCAAGATGATGCACTAGGACGAATAAATTCCTTTCCAAGTAGCTCATCCAACTACTTCTTCAACTTTACAAGTTCCAGTGGTGACATCTGGCACGGTGCTATGGAAATCGGTCCGGTTCTAGGTACTAGTTTAATGCTGAATTCTATCTCTCACTAAGCAGGAAACTCAGGTATGTCATCCGGGAAAACATCAGGAAATTCCTTCACCACTCGGATTCATTCTATGCTTAGTTCACTGTCATTCGAGCTAGCCACTAACAGAACGTACCCCTCATAATCCCTCCCGTCTAAGGTAACTCTTACAGAATTCAGATATAAGGTGTGGGACAGAAATGGTTTAGTACATAGACTATCAGATGGAATAACAGCAGTTCTTTTAAAATAATCAAGGAAAGCATGATACTTAGATAACCAAGCTAATCCTAAAATAATTTCCAAACCACATAGAGGTAAACAGATTAGATCATGTATAAAAGTCCTGTTCCTAATAGCGAATGGTACTTACAGGCACACTAAACTGGTCAAAGCATTTTGGGATGCAGGTGTATGGACAATCAAGTAAAAATTCAATTTAAAGAAATATAATCCTAACTCGTAAGCAATAGTTAGAGAAATAAAGAATGCGATGCACCCGAATCATAGAGTACAGTTAGAAATCGATTCTTGACATAAGACTGGCCTTGAATGAGGGCGTTCGATTGCACAACATCGTCAATAGTGATAGTAAACACTCGTCCTTGTTGCTGGGTTCTAACTGAATTTTGAGTAAATCCCTTCGAACAATCCTTGGCAATATGTCCAAGTTCTCCACAAGCATAGCAGTTAGGTGATCCAAACTGGCAAGTCCTGTTATCATGCTCTTTTCCGCATTGCTTACATGCAGTGTTTATGTAAGCCTGATGGGCTCGTTTACCATTGCCTTGCCTTACTTTATCTCCATTCTTACCCGTACGGCGAGCAGTAATGTTACCAACTTGTAGGTTCTTATGTTGTCGTATACCACCCGCTTTAAAATGCACCCTTCTCCCAGCTGCCTGATGATTGCTAAGACGCCTTGGTGGAAATCCTTGGCGACTCACCTTGGCCACAGTCACTTTCTTAATACGTTCTTCCACTAACTTGCTCTTGTTGACTAATTCAGCAAAATTACGTATCTCCAGCGGAACTATTGAACTCATCAGATCATCACGAAGGCCTCCTTCAAACTTCAAACACTTCTATTCTTCAAAGTCAGCAGGATTCCATTGACAGATCTTAGAGAAATGACACAAGTCATCGAAATTACGAGCATACTCAGCAACAGTCATATCCCCTTGCCTCAGCTGCATAAGCTCTATCTCCTTAGCATCACGCACTGCTCTTGGGAAATATTTCTTGTAGAATTCATCTTTAAAATTATCCTAAGGAATGTCACCTTCATTACGTTGTAGCAGTCGCTGTATCCCCTGCCACCAGTACTCAGCTTATCCCTCGAGCATATAAGTAGCAAACTCCACGTGTTGTCCTTCCGGAACATGTTGCGCTCTCAGTGATCGTTCAATACCTCGAAACCAGTTATCAGCGTCAGTCGCAACGAGTGTACCCTTGAACTTAGGCAGATTAACCTTCAGAAAGGTCGCAAGGGTCATAGGTCTTTCTGGATGCCCTAAGTTATTCTCATCATTCCCATTTCTCACTCCAAGATGTTCAACAGCCCTAGCCGCTGTTGCCGCAGCTTCACGCACTACATCAGCTGCGTTGTTCATGGTAGCCATAAACATTTCCTGTTCCCTCTCGTAGTTAACATTAGGAATTCCTTCCCGTACGCCTCGTCTCTGTGAACCCATTGTAGTCCTGTTCACACCAAACAATCATTGTTATGGTGATCAGTCTTAACACTTCAAGTCAAGTGTGAACATTCCCAAAATGAAAACACAGAAACAATCATGCAACATATATCACTGGGATATCCTATACGCATGACACACACAACAGAGTATGCAATGAAGCATAGTAAGTCCACTCCCCAGGCTCTATTGGGAACAAACTGCTCTGATACCAAATTGTAACGACCCAATTTCGAATATGTCTAGATCATACCGGAAACTGAGCGGTACCAATTTGTCTTCCTAATTATTATCTATTATTTATCATATGAGCCTGATTCGTTGTTAAAAGCATAGTTAATTTGCGAGGTGTATTTTTTTTTTTTGAAAACATTTGGATTAATAGACAGAATCATTTATAATTAATTCACAAATAATAATAGATAAAACAGTTATAAACAACCACAAATAAATACACCACAAGTAGTTGACAATATTCGGTGATTCATCCTTTATTAGAATATAGACTGTTAGTTAGAACACCCCTAGATATAGCTAAATAATATCTATATACATGTATATACATACAACATCCCAGGTCCTGACCTGTTCAAGAGGTCCCTAAGCTGGCACCTAGGCTAGCCTAGACTCTATACTCATCTAGTCCCACTAAACTACTAAAGCGAGGGAAAGTACGTTCTAGGTCTTCAAAACTCAAGTCAGGTGGAACGTCGTCAAAAGATAGAACATCATCTGCTACTCCTCTGCACGATCAGACTTTTCCACAGGACGTCTCTCTGGTACCTCATGAAGTAGCCACATAATAGGAATCTCGTACACAGGATTTAGGTTAAAGTGCGCATACGAACGGGGTGCAGATGTTGGCTGGTCTCACAGTATATACATATAATCAGAGAACGATATTCACCCTAGACTCAGAAGACTATCTAGAGCAGAATCCTCTTCTTGTGAATGGTCATCAGCAAACTATGGTAAGGTACTCTTACTTCCATATGAAGGGGGAAGGGAGAGAGAAGGGGTAAGAACTGGGGAGTTCTTAGTAGGGTCGGGGTTATTAGTTACGTTCATTAATTCTATGTTGTTTAACAGACTATTAGCAGAATACAAAGAAGTAGTAATTAGAAAACACAGATAACTAGAGAAGATAGAGAAAACAAATAGCAGAACACAAACAGAAGAATACAAGAAAATAACACAAGCGCAGAGAATGGAATACAAACAAGGAAAGCATACATTCATACCACAATCATAACAAAGGAAATGCGCAACCAAGTATGATGCATGTCTAGCCCTAGCGCAGGTAATGAGCTCATCTGTCGGTTTCTACCCGCTCCCGACGTAACCCGAAGCAGCTGAAACGGGTATGGTCTTCCAGACAGCATAGGTACAGTTCTCACTAACCAACGTATGCGTCATATCCTCTGTAAGCAAACTCTGCCTTACAGGTGGCGGCATTCCAGCCATGTATGAAATCATATTCTCTGTAAGCAATCCTTGCCTTACAAGTGCGGCATTCTAGCCGTGTATGAATTAATATCCTCTGCAAGTGATCCCAGGTTATCAGTTGCAGGTACATCTCTCAATAGCTGTGTAACACTGGAAAACGTTCTGTGGTCGTACCACTATCTATCTGACTGCCTTCACGCAGTAGATCATTACATAATCATTCTCATTATCATTATTCATCATCATTCTCATTATTCATCATCATTTTCACATTCTTATGCAGTACCTCTTTCTTTCTCTGTTCAATCATACTATACAAACTTTACATCTTTCACTTTTACAATATCCTGGCTCAAACCATTTCTCTTTATCATATTATTCTTTTCTCTTTGTATCTCTTTACTTTACTCTGGTTACTCTGTGCTCTGTGTTACTTTATTCTTCTCTGATTTCTCTGTTTAACATGTGTATTTAAAGCTTATGTAAATTTCGGTATGAATAGTTAGAGTGTTCTAGGTATAGGTTCATTAAGTCTATACTGAAATAGTTTAACTTTTCATATAACACCTATCCCTAGTCGCAACTCAAGTACTAACTAAGTTGCCCTAGTTCGTTCACTAGTCTCTGTCTGTTTTTCTGTCATTAAAATTTTACATACTTTTTCTTTGGTTTTTATGTTTTCTTTAACTTTTAATCTTTTCTTTATCTTTGCCTCACTATCATGTTATTACCACTCCCTAAGTGTTTTATGAAGGTAATTATGAGATTCTGCACTTAAAGTTGTCTTTCTAAAACTTTTACAGAAAACTGCCTTTTCCGCATTATTTTATTATTTTTATTAAAATATTATTTTTAATACTAAATTTTCGAAAATTAACTTACCTTTTACTTTTAACCTTTAAAATTCATTTTTTACCATCCGTAACTTTTAATATTTCTACTTTTACCACCCTATCTTCCAGAAATTACCATATAACACCTTAAACACCAAAAATTTTACTTCCTTGCCCTTTCTAAGATCTAAAAGGTGTTCTTCAATGTTCTTCACCACACTCAAAGTGTTCTTCGTGTTCTTCGTATATTCTTCAAATTCTTTCTCTGTTTTTACCCGTTTTTCAGTCTTTTCAGCAACCGATTTTTACCAAAATTCAAAATAAATTTCCAGCCACTAAAACCCCATCTTTTCTACATGATTTTAACATAAATTGAACCTCAATTTAAGCTCTAGGGTTTCGTTTTCCAGCAGCCACAAGAACACACATTCACAGCTTGAATTTCATCAAATTTCATCAAATTTTCACCAAAATTTCAACAAGAATTACTCATACAAACAATCAATTTCAAGAACAGACAAACCATATCATAATCACACAACTCAAACACAATCAATCAAGATTAAATTTGTCAATCCTTACCTGGTTTTGCTGCTCCTAATTCGGTTAAACTTTCAGGTGGTCCTTAAGCACTTTTTCCTCCTAAATCACATCAAGAACAACTTTAAATCCAAAAACTCTCAACTGACCAAATCTCACTCAGTATGTTAGGAAGAGATATCTCACCTTATACTTGCTGGAAATTCATGTTTCTTGGCCCTCAAGTCAAGTTAAGCATGATTCCTAAGGAAGAACATCAAGAAAACACATGTTTTGCATGGTTTTCCTTGAAAACCGAATTGAAATGGGAGGGAGACATCCATCTAACCTTATTTCCATCCTTGATAAGTTACATGGTTATGTAGAGGAAGAAGAGAGGATCATTTTGGTGAAATCGGAGTTTTGATTTGAGTTTTAATAAAACAGACCAGGTAACCTTATAATGTCATTCAAGAATTTTCTAATACTAATATAATGATAATATTATACTATTATCTCTCTCCTCTCATGAATCGAGTCCGGTTCGACAAATAGAGACTATTTATGAAAATCAGAATCAAAACTACCAACCGATACGGTTCAAAAACAAGGTTCTTCGCGATTGCATTATCGAGCTTGCCTCAGAGGAGGTTCTAACTTAAGGATAACATAATGATATTGAGGATTGATATGCTTGATGATATATAACAGAGTTGTTCCCTTTACTGATCTTTCGGAGAAATCCGTACTTTCAGAAAAGATCTCATATACTCGAAAATCAGGGTTGTTACATTCTACCCTCCTAAAAGAAAATTTTGCCCTCAAAATTTTAGTTACCTAAGAACAGATGCGGGTAATCAGCTCTAATCTTATCTTCTAATTCCCAAGTTTGCTCTTCTTCTCCTCTTGGTTCCCATGCTACTTTGACTAAGCGAACAGTCTTGCCTCTTAGCTGCTTATCACTTCTTTCTACGATCTAAACTGGTGATGCTTGATATGTGAAATCATTTTAGAACTGTACTGTTTCTTGTTGTGAAATGTGACTCTCATCGTGAACATATTTCTTAAGTTGCGAGACATAAAAAAAAACATCATGAAGGTTTGATAAATAGGAGGAAGGGCTATTTGATAAGCTACTAGACCGACTCTTTTAAGTATTTGGAAAGGTTCTATGTATTGTGGGTTAAGCTTTTTAGTCTTAAGGGCTCTACCTATTCCAGTAATCGAAGTTACTTCTAGAAAGGCATGGTTTCCCTTACTAAACTTTAAGGATCTACGTCTATTATCGGCATAGCTCTTTTGTCGGCCTTGTGCTGTCTGGATCTTCCGACGAATCTCCTTTATCCTCTCAGTAGTTTCTTACACTAAGTTTGGACCTAAGACACTAGCTTCCCCATCGTCATTCCAACACAATGGTGTCCGATATCTTCTTTCGTAGAGAGCTTCGTATGGCGCCATCCCGATACTTTATTGGCAACTGTTGTTGTAGACAAATTCGACCAACAACAAATACTTATCCCAGCTGCTTTGGTTGTCTATCATACATAATCGTAACATGTCTTCTAATGTCTGGATTGTCTGCTTTGATTGTCCGTCTATCTGAGGATGGTATGCTATACTCGTGTGCAATTTTATTTCCAACGCTTTCTGAAAAGCTCCCCAAAATCTAGTAGTAAACCTTGAAACTTGATCTGAGACAATTTACGAAGGTATCCCATGTAGTCGTACGTTTTCTTGAATATATATTCGTTCCAGCCTTTCTAAAGTATAGTCAACTCGAATCGGAAGGAAGTGCGCTGATTTTGTCAACCTGTCCACAATTACCCAGATGGTATCGTGTCCTGTTGAGGTCCTTGGCAATCCCATGACAAAATCCATAGTAATCTGCTCCCATTTCCATTGTGGCATTTCTAAGGGTTGCAGGGTTCCTGACAGCTTCTGATGTTCCACCTTCATCTTCTGGCAGGTTAAACATTTTGAGACATAATCAGCTACTTTTTTCTTTAAGCCCGGCCACCAGAACATTTGTTTCAAATCTCGATACATCTTTGTCACTCCAGGATGCATAGAAAATCTACTTTGGTGAGCTTCAACAAGAATCTTTTGTTGCAATTCTCCAGAGTTAGGCACACTAATTCTGTTCTTGTACCTCTATAGGCCACTACGATCCTGTCTCACAGCTTCTGGTTCTTCTGTGTTCATCTGTCTCAGCATCGTCATCATTTCTGAGTCCTGTGCTTGTGCTTGCTGAATACTAATCTTAAAATCTGGTGTTATATGCAATTGGGCCAAACGGACTCCACTTGACGTCTCAGTCATAGCCAACTTAAGGTCCTCAAATTCCGCGAGTAATTTTTCTTCCTGTATCATCATCCAAGAGATACTCAAATTATTCCTGCTTAAAGTGTTTGCCACCACGTTCGCTTTCCTTGGGCGATAACTTAATTTGAAATCATAGTCCTTCAAAAATTCCATCCACCTTCCCTGTCCAGAATTCGCATTTTGATAGTTTATCATATAACTTCCGAGTCCTCAGTGTCTGCAATACAGTCCTTAGATGCTCTTCATGCACTCTTTCTGTCTTCGAATAGATGAGAATATCATCTATGAAATCTACTACAAATTGATCAAGGTACGGACGGAAAAAATGATTCATGTACTCCATGAAAATCGTAGGAGCATTAGTTAGTCCAAACGACATAACCGTATACTCATAGTGACCATAACGAGTTCTAAATACAGTCTTCGGTATATCTGATTCTTTCACTCGAATCTAGTGATAGCTCGATCGAAAATCAATCTTTGAGAACACAGTTGCACCTTCCAACTGATCCATCAAATCATCTATCCGTGGAAGTGGATACTTGTTCTTGATAGTGTCTTTATTTAGCTGTCGGTAATCTATGCAAAGTCTGATTCCACCGTCCTTCTTCTTTACTAGCAATACTGGAGCTCCCCAAGATGATGCACTAGGTCGAATAAATTCTTTTCCAAGTAGCTCATCCAACTACTTTTTCAACTTTGCATGTTCCAGTGGTGACATCCGGCACGGTGCTATGGAAATCGGTCCGGTTCCAGGTACTAGTTTAATGTTGAATTCTATCTCTCACTAAGGAGGAAACTCAGGTATGTCATCCGGGAAAACATCAGGAAATTCCTTCACCACTCGGATTCGTTCTAAGCTTAGTTCACTTTCATTTGAGCTAGCCACTAATAGAACGTACCCCTTATAATCCCTCCCGTCTAAGGTAACTCTTACAGAATTCAGATATAAGGTGTGGGACAGAAATGGTTTAGTACATAGACTATCAGATCGAATAACATCAGTTCTTTTAAAATAATCAAGGAAAGTATGATACTTAGATAACCAATCTAATTTGTCCTCCTGGCGTTAAACGCCCAGAATGGCATCCATTCTGGCGTTTAACGCCCAAAATGCTACCTTTTTGGGCGTTTAACGCCCAGCCAGGTACCCTGGCTGGCATTTAAATGCCAGTTTTCCTTCTTCACTGGGCGTTTTGAAAAGACACAATTTTGAAATTTTTTTTTTGAAATTTTAATGACGAGAAACAATAATAATAAAAAGAATGCAACTAAGATCAAATAAACAATGCATGCAAGACACCAAACTTAGATGTTTGTATACTAAGGACCATAGCAATTTAAAAATTGCATGTAATAAATAACAAAAGACACAAAATAAGGGAAATTAAAGATCAGAGCACTGAAATCATCAAGAACAACTTGAAGATCAATGAAGAACATATTGCATATTTTTGAAAAATGCAAGAAGAATGCAATTGACACCAAACTTAAGATTAGACACTAGACTCAAACAAGAAACATAAAATATTTTTTATTTTTATAATTTTATAAAATTTTTTTGTGATTTTTCAAAAATTATATGGAAAAGAAAATAAAGAGATTCAAAATTTTTAATGAGAATTCCAGGAATCATTGCAATGTTAGTCTAAAACTCCGGTCCAGGAATTAGACATGGCTTACTAGCCAGCCAAGCTTTCAGTGAAAGCTTCAGTCCGAAACACTAGACATGGCCAATGGCCAGCCAAGATTTATGATGCATTCGCATATTTACCATTTTAACTAGTTAGTTTAGTTAGTTTTAGCTTAATTTCATTCACTTTCTTTGAAATAAATGAGCAATTTTGTGAGTTTTTCATCCATGCATCCATGAACTAAGAACTAAGTGAAATTTGGCATAATTCATGCAAATGGCTCAAGGAGTTTATATATAAGTTGATGTGAATGATTCCCTTGAAAATTATTGTATAAGATGGCGAAACTTTGAGGAAAATTCTTTGGTTTATGGCAGGTGATGGAGCAAGGGAAAAGAAGGCTTGAGCGTTGTTCCTGGTGTGTTCTGCCAATAACTTGGGCAACAACGCCAGGAAATCACCAAAGGAGAGGGAGTCACGTTGTTCCTGCCGTGTTTTGCCAATAACTTGGGCAACAACGCCCAACAAATCAAGCTACCAGGGAGAAGAAGACTTGAGCGTTGTTCCTGGCGTGTTCGGCCAATAACTTGGACAAAAACGCCAGGAAATTACCAAAGGAGAGGGAGTCACGTTGTTGCTGGTGTGTTTCGCCAATAACTTGGGCAACAACGCCCAACAAATCAAGCTGCCAGGAAGAAGAGGCATGGGCGTTGTTCCTGGCGTGTTCGGCCAATAACTTGGGCAACAACGCCAGGAAGCCACCAAAGAAGAGGCATGGGCGTTGTTGCTGGCATGTTTTGCCAACAACTTGGGCAACAACGCCAGGAAATCACCAAAGAAGAGGCATGGGCGTTGTTGCTGGCGTGTTTTGCCAACAACTTGGGCAACAACGCCAGGCAGCCTGACCTTGTACTCTTCAAAGGAACATATCTTGAGCTAGAAAACTCCAAATGAGGTGATTTCAGTGGCATTGGAAAGTAGACATCAAGAGCTTTCCAACCATATATCATAGCATAGGATTGGAGTTCATTTGAAGCTTCAAAAGCTGGCTTCATTTAGAGCCTCAGAGACTAGGGCGTTGTTGCTGGCGTGTTTTGCTAACAAATTGGGCAACAACGCCAGGCAGCCTGACCTTGCCTTCTTCAATGGAACATAACTTGAGCTACAGAGATCCAATTGAGATGCTTCCAAATGCGTTGGAAAGTAGACATCAAGAGCTTTCTAACCATATTTCATAGTCTATAGTGGAGCACAAAATTGAAGCTCAAACCAGAGGCAACTTTGGGCATCAAAACTGAGTTCAGAAAGGCAGAAAGGGCCAAGTGTTTGGACAAAAACATGGGCAACAACTTAGGCAACAACGCCCAGGAACCATGCCCCACTCCCAGGAAAGTGCCATGCACGTTGTCAGTGGCATGTTTTGCCAATAACTTGGGCAACAACGCCAGGCCATTGGACCAGAGCAATGAGAATGAGCCCTGTTTCCTCTGTTTGACAAGAATTCTTTCATGAAGCAAAATCAACAAGAGCAAGGCCCAAATTGCTAACCCAAAAGTTGAATTTCAAGGAGTTTTAGGAATAGTATAAATAGAGAATAGTTTTGTACTTTTAGGGACTCTCAGACACTTTTACTTTTTACACTTAGACTTTTACATTTTAAAACTAGCATTTCTGTTTTACTGCTTCGAGGGGTCCTCTATTTTGTTTTCTTTTGGAAATTTTGAATTTCAGTTTTTAAGAACTTCTTCTTCATTCTTCAATATTCTTCACTACAAAATTTTAATGTTTACTTTTGCATTTGTTGTTGAATTTAGAGCTATGATTCACTAAACCCCATTTTCATTAGGGGGAGGAGCTCTGCTTATTCGAATGAGTTGATAACTTTCCTTTTCCTTCTCAATTCAAGTGGTTAATCTAAGAGGAAACTCTTGTTCTTCACAGATTTAATCACCATCGAGAGAGGGATTGAATCTATATGAATTATGTGGTGAACTTGAGAAAGGAGCTACATAATTCAGTTTAGAGTTCATCCTTTCATGATTTCTTTGATCAATACACTTTGGGTTGGTATGTGAGATGTAACCTCCCTTAGTTGAGATTCTGGAAGTTGCGTGGCTTGGATTAGAAATTGAACTTCATCTCTTCTCATGAACAATTAGATCACGAGAGTGGCAATTGGTTGTGTTGAGAGAAATTGAGTTACCAAGAGATTGGGACTCAATTACCCACAATCTGCAGAGATTGAGAGATTGGGACTCAATTACCCACAATCTGCCATGGATCTATACCCATGATTGAGAAGGAATTGATCAACATCAATTCATGAGAATTTGCATCTCTAATCCCTAATGATCTCTCCATCATTAATTCTCATCTATTTTGTTCTTTAGTTCTTTAAATACCCATTACCCAATTCCCTTTTATCTTTTTGCAATTTATCATTCTTGCCATTTACATTCTGTTTATCTATTTCTTGCAATTTACTCTTCTGCTCTTTAAAATTCTGCAACCTTTACTTTCTTGCAATATAAGTTTCTGTTATTTACTTTCAGTCATTTAATTTGCCTTCATTATTCAAGTTCTTTAAATTCCTTGCCATTTAAATTTTTGCAATTATGTTCAAAAATCACAAATCTCATGTAATCAAAACCATGTTTTCTTGACTAAATTTACCATTTAACTAAAGTTGCTTAATCTACCAATCTCCGTGGGATCGACCTTACTCTTAGTGAGTTTTATTACTTGATACGACCCGGTATACTTGTCGGTGGTTATACGTGAATTATTAATTTTCGCGTATCAAGTTTTTGGCGCCGTTGCTGGGGATTGGAAGAGATTGACAATGATTAAGTAAATGGTAGTTTAGATTAAGCATTTTTCTTTTCCTTGTTAAAGCCCACTAACTGTTTGATATTTTGTTTTGCTAACTTTAACTTCACTCTAGCAATAGAGTGTTTCATTTGTGTTGTTGGTTTGTGTGTTTGTGTATGTCAGAGGCAAGGAGATTTAATCCTGAAGACGAGAGAACCCTCCGAAGGTTAAGAAGAGAAGCAACGGGAAAAGGGATAATTGGTGAAGAGGATTCAGAAGGAGAAGACTAGGTCATGGAGGGCAACTCACATAACCCTGCTGAGGGAGTTGCCAACAATAATAACCCACATCAAAGGAGAGTTCTAGCTTCTTACACTCTCCCAAATCCAAGACACTGTGGGAGCAGTATACTCTCTCCCAATGTTCATGCAAACAACTTTGAATTGAAGCCTCAGCTCATCACTCTCGTGCAAAACAATTGTTCCTATGGAGGAGGCCCCCTTGAGGATCCAAATCAACACCTATCTGTCTTCCTAAGAATATGTGAAACTGTCAAGACAAATGGTGTGCATCCAGATGTTTACAAGCTGCTATTATTCCCATTTTCTTTAAGGAACAAGGCATTTCAATGGCTGGAGACATTTCCCAAAGAAAGTATCAACACTTGGGATGATCTGGTGAATAAATTCCTATCCAAGTTCTATCTGCCTTAGAGGATCATCAGGTTAAAAACAGAGGTGCAAACGTTCAATCAAATGGATGGGGAATCATTGTATGAGGCATGGGAAAGATACAAAGCTCTGATTAGAAAATGTCCACCTGAGATGTTCAGTGAATGGGATAAACTTCAAAATATCTATGAAGGGTTGACTAAAAAATCTCAAGAGTCCTTGGATTACTCTGCAGGACGCTCGCTACAATTGATGAATACAACCGAAGAAGCTCAGAATCTCATAGACATGGTGACAAATAACCAATACTTCTTTGCTCATCAGAGGCAACGCCAACCTATTCAAAAGAAGGGTGTATTGGAACTAGAAGGAGTGGACACAATCTTGGCACAGAACAAGTTGATGCACCAACAAATCCAGCAATAAATGAAAATGATGGCTAAGAGAATAGATGGCCTCCAAATAGCTTCAGTGAGCACAACAAATCAAGCTTCAATTGAATGGGGTCAAAATGAAGCAGGCAATGTTGAGCAGCAACAAGAACAGGTTCAATACATGCAAAACACCTCAAATGCTTCTCAAAATGACTTCCATGGTGACACATACTACTCATCCTGGAGGAATCACCCCAACCTGAGATGGGGTGATAATCAAAACCATTGGCAGAAGAACAACAACTCCAACCATTCTCGCAACACACACAGCCAAAATCACTCATCTAACAACACTAACCAATACAAGAAACCACAAAACACATATCAACGACCCCACAACAATCTACAAACTCATCAAAATAACTTTCCTGTTGATGACAAGTCATCTTAGCCTATTTTAACTAGTCTTTTTTTTTTGTTTTCATTAGAATTATGCACTTTCTTGAGCCATAAGCAAGCTAATTGGGTAGATTTTCATGTTTCCTTTGATTTAATCAACCATGTATGAATTCATGCTGTTTCATGAGGTTTTATACTATAATTGTTACATATTATGAAAGAATGAATATCTCATGATTTTGAGCATAGCTTTGATGTGTTTGGTTGATTAATGATAGGTGAAGAAAGCTTGGAGAAAGGTTGAAGCAAGAAGGAATGGCTAGGAGTGAAGAGAGGACAATGGAATAAGTGAAATTGAACCAGGAAGCAAAAAGCTGGACCTAAAGTTAGCATCAAACTTTTGCACAAACTTTTGGTTGAAAAGTTAGCCCCAACGTTAGCCCCCTAACTTTGAGGCTAACGCTGGCATGAAGAAAACCTCCCTGGGCACCAAAAGTTTGCGCCAACGGTAGCCCCCTAACTTGGTGGCTAACGTTGGCGCCACAAGTACACAAGGTAAGGCCAACGTTAGGGCCAAAGTTAGACCTCTAACTTTGGCACCAATGTTGGTATCAGCAAAGTGGTGTTAGCTGATATGAAAAGTTGGAGCAAAAGTTAGAACCCTAACTTTTGCTCAAACTTTTGGTCCAACTTTTGCAAAACTCAAACCCGGTTCAATTGGTTCGTTTTGGTTCTTCTTCAAACTCCAAAAGCAATTAACCAAGGCCTCTTTCAACCCAATTCCACCAAGAACAAAGGCCCAACTCAAGGCTTGAAGATCATTGGAAGAAAGTGTATAAATAGGATAAAATTCAAGTTCTTCGGGGAGCTTTCTTTTTGGAATTTTCAGAATAGTTTTCGGAGAGCTTTGGATATTGAGTGATCTTTAATTTCTTTGTCTTGGGGAAGGAGAATTCACTTCTCTTCCTCTCAGTTTTATTGCTTTCAATTTCTATTACAATTGTCTTGGATCTTGGGTTGAAGAATTGAAGAAATTCTGTTTCAATCTCATCCTTAGATCTCTCTGTTTATTTACTGCAATTGAATTTCCGTTTCTGTTACTTGATTCTCATCTACTTTCCTTGCAATTTACAATTTCCTTTGCAATTGTTCTTGTTGGATCTAGGAAGGCATTGAGATCTAGACTTGGTTTTCTAGTCTCTGGGTCCTGAGATCTAAATTCCCAATTTACATTTTGTTGCTTGCTTTCAATGTTCATTTACTTTACTGCTTCAAGATCTGATTCAACCCAAACCCTCTTCTACTTCTCTGCTTGATGCAAATTTACTTTTCCTTGTTTAAATTCTGCAAATCCAATCCCCAATTCCCTTTACAATTCCAACCGTTTACATTTCTTGCACTTTAAGATTCAGCAATTTACATTTCTTGCATTCTAAGTTTCTGCTATTTAATTTCTTGTTCTTTAACATTCAGCATTTTAATTCCCTGTTCTCTTTACTTCCATACAATTTAATTTCTGCAAATCACAAAACACTCAACCAATTCTTGATTCGCTTGACTAAATTAACCACTAAGCTAAAATTGCTCAATCCTTCAATCCCTGTGGGATCGACCTCACTCCCGTGAGTTTTTATTACTTGATAAGACCCGGTACACTTGCCGGTTAGATTTATGTGTTTTGGGAGAAATTTATTTTTCACCAAAATACTCATCAAGTTTTTGGCGCCGTTGCCGGGGATTGATTAGATTGACAATGATTAAGTGAGGTGGTGATCTAGATCAAGCACTTTCTGTTTATTTTTCTCTAATTTCGACTAACCCACTAACTGTTTGAATTTTTGCCTGAGATGACTGAAACTTCGCTTTAGCAACAAAGTGAAGTTTTTCGGGAAATTTCTGGCTCTATGCAATGCTCTTGCTTACACAAGAGAAGCAATTTCTGCCACTAATCTCCCAAGTCCATCAACTGTTTGATACTTTGCGCCAGCTAACCTTCTGAATCACATTCTGAGCTTGAAAATATTCAATCATCACTTGAATTTTTGTGACTGTGCAAATCATGGAGGGGAACTCAACAAATTCTAGCAATCATGAGAGTAATATCCCCACCTTGGATGATAATGTAACCCATAGTTCGAAGCAACTATCCATAGCCATGAATGATGTTGCCCAATGGTTTGAAGCTTTTCCACAATGAAGCATTATCGGATGGGAAGAACTGATGAATGGACTCCTAGTCAAATTTAACCCATCACAAAGAGTTGTTAAGCAAGAGGCAGAAGTGCATCCATTAGAGAAAGAAATTGAGGGTGCTCGTGCAGTAATAAGCCAAAACAAGCAGATACATCAGCAGACTCTACAACAACTGGACATGATGGCTAGGAAAATCACTGAGTTGAGACATGCTGTAATACATACATACAACCTGACTCAAAGCTCATATGGGAGTAATCAAGCTGAACACAGTTTTGGGGTCATTAACCATGAGCAACAAAGTTATGAGCAACTACAATCTCCAAGCAATCACTCTAGCATGCTCCAACACAGGCCTCAGAATGATGTGTACAATCCACCTTGGAGAACTCATTCTAATAGGAGGGGGGTTGAGAACCAAAACCAAAAACCAAGGGACTTCAACTGCAACAATCCCAGCTTCAAAAACCAATTCAAAACACACCCCCACAACAACAATCACACACACTTTCAACCCCGTCCTACCTCACCATTCGCTCAAAATGACCTTCATCAACCACCACAATTGACACAGCCACAACCACTTCCAACCTTTCAAAGAATCTATATTCTAGAAATGCTGATGGAGAGGTCCATAAAAATTCAAGAAATGATGGTAATAGAGCGGGAAGAAATAAAGAAACATCAAGAGATGATAAGCAAGAACCAGGAGGCTTCACTCAGAAGACTTGAAAGGCAGATGGAACAACTGGTTCAAAACCTTGCTGAATTAAGTGAGAAGGAGGGGACTCTGAACCCAAAGAGCCATGAAAAGGATGCTGTGTTGAAAGAGAAGGGAGTCATGGAGGAAAGTAAGAGGGCTATGGAAAGAGAAACAGAGGGAAGGAAGCCCATGGCAAGAGGAGGAAACCTAAGGCAACAGAAGCCTCAACTTCCATGAGAACAGAGTGAAGGATGTCAAGCTAGTGACAATAAAAGAGCGCTTGTTGGGAGGCAACCCAACCGGAGGTAACTATCTTTTCATATATATTTT
The DNA here is from genome assembly GCF_000816755.2 of Arachis ipaensis. Taxonomy (NCBI): domain Eukaryota; kingdom Viridiplantae; phylum Streptophyta; class Magnoliopsida; order Fabales; family Fabaceae; genus Arachis; species Arachis ipaensis. Next base: position 53,433,928 of record NC_029790.2, on the reverse strand, counting down.
AATAAAAAGGTTAATTAGTTCTATCTATAATGCAAGAAGCTAAGTTTGGTGTTGCACACCAAAACAATCTAAAGGAGAATGCAGGATTCTAAGTTTGGTGTTTCACCAAAATCCCATTATAAAACACATTCTCACTCTCTGCATAATGCTGGCTTCAAGCATGTTGGATGAACTAGTTAACTATTCTGCTGTTTCCTAGTTTTCAGTTTTATTGCTTTTGAAAAAGAAGAAGAAAAGAAAAAAGTTATTATACATGGTTAATTTGATGCATGAAACCCATTGGCAAGGTACTAAGTTTGGTGTTCTCACACCAGAGTAAGTTCAAAAGCCCATAAATAAATCAGCCAGACTAACCATTGTTTCCAAGTGCTTGGGGAACAAGCAACTTTCAATATCATTGCAGAGGTCCATACAAGCTTTTGGAAGGATTAAGAATCATCAATCAAAGAAACAAAAGATGAACCTAAAGGCCAGCAATGATGATGATGAGAAGAAGGAAAGCAAGCGAACTCGAAAAGGTTGTATTGTTAAGTGATTGTTTTACATCAAATATTACTGTGATTGAAAGTTGGATTGTATCCTGATCTGCCCTGCCTATCTGCATAGCATAGTTTTTTTTTAATTACCCCTGCCTGCCTGCATAGCATAGTCTTTCTTTATAATTCAATAAGCAAGGTGTTTGATCATTCACAACATTCTTATCTTCAAAACTTGTTTGCACTCCATTTTCAAGAAATGCATCACATGAAAGTTCCTTGAAAAGAAGGATTGAGGAATTAAACAATTTTGAGCCAAGCAAAAGATTGGGAGAAGTGGTGGTTCTAGTTGTATGATTATGTATTGAGGTTGCATGCTTGTGAAAACTTGCATGGGAGCTCATAGGCAGGACATGAAGTTCAAAGAAGTATTGTGGAGATTCTCAAAAATCTATTGATCCAAGAAGCAGCAAACAAAACAAAAGAAAATAAAGAAAATACAAAAGCAAAAAGAACATGGCCCAAGGCTCTGAGCATCAATTACTAGGCAGAAAAAGAAAGAAAGAAACAAAAACTCAAAGAGTTGTTACCCTAGTAAATGCTTGTGGTTGAAGTGTGTCAAAGAAAGAGGCTTGAGCAAGTAAATCCTTAGGGGTGCTTCAACACCTAATACCTTAAAACCAACTGGGTTAGGAGTATTGATTGAAAGCTTATCTAAAGAGCCGCTTTGAGACATGACACTTAGAGTCGAGGCCAAAGCACAGAAACTATAAGCTGCTTCAAGGTGATTACATATAAAGAGATCTCCATGATACCATTTGGATGAAAATCCTAAGACCTAAGACTCCGAATATGTGAGGACTAATAAGCACTGAAGCCCTTGCAAGAGCACATGATTTAGAGTTCACCCCACTGTACCTGATCACTTCACTCACTGGACTTTACAAGTTATTCTTCAATCCATCTTAATTGAAAGAACCTTGGAGCATAAATTTATTTCTTGCTTGAGGACAAGCAAGCTTTAAGTTTGGTGTTGTGATGACAAGTCATCTTAGCCTAGTTTCACTAGTCTTTTTCTTTAGTTTTCAATTGAATTATGCACTTTCTTGAGCCAAAAGCAAGCCAATTGGGTAGATTTTCATGTTTCCTTTGATTTAATCAACCATGTATGAATTCATGCTGTTTCATGAGGTTTTATACTATAATTGTTACATATTATGAAAGAATGAATATCTCATGATTTTGAGCATAGCTTTGATGTGTTTGGTTGATTAATGATAGGTGAAGAAAGCTTGGAGAAAGGTTGAAGCAAGAAGGAATAGCTAGGAGTAAAGAGAAGACAATGGAATAAGTGAAATTGAACCAGGAAGCAAAAAGCTGGACCTAAAGTTAGCATCAAACTTTTGCACAAACTTTTGGTTGAAAAGTTAGCCCCAACGTTAGCCCCCTAACTTTGAGGCTAACGTTGGCACATGAAAATCACAAGGAGGAGCAAAAGTTTGCGCCAACGTTAGCCCCCTAACTTGGTGGCTAACGTTGGCGCCACAAGTACACAAGGTAAGGCCAACATTAGGGCCAAAGTTAGACCCCTAACTTTGGCACCAACGTTGGTATCAGCAAAGTGGTGTTAGCTGATATGAAAAGTTGGAGCAAAAGTTAGACCCCTAACTTTTGCTCAAACTTTTGGTCCAACTTTTGCAAAACTCAAATCCGGTTCAATTGGTTCGTTTTGGTTCTTCTTCAAACTCCAAAAGCAATTAACCAAGGCCTCTTTCAACCCAATTCCACCAAGAACAAAGGCCCAACTCAAGGCTTGAAGATCATTGGAAGAAAGTGTATAAATAGGTTAGAATTCAAGTTCTTCGGGGAGCTTTCTTTTTGGAATTTTCAGAATAGTTTTCGGAGAGCTTTGGATATTGAGTGATCTTTAATTTCTTTGTCTTGGGGAAGGAGAATTCACTTCTCTTCCTCTCAGTTTTATTGCTTTCAATTTCTATTACAATTGTCTTGGATCTTGGGTTGAAGAATTGAAGAAATTCTGTTTCAATCTCATCCTTAGATCTCTCTGTTTATTTACTGCAATTGAATTTCTGTTTCTGTTACTTGATTCTCATCTACTTTCCTTGCAATTTACAATTTCCTTTGCAATTGTTCTTGTTGGATCTAGGAAGGCATTGAGATCTAGACTTGGTTTTCTAGTCTCTGGGTCCTGAGATCTAAATTCCCAATTTACATTTTGTTGCTTGCTTTCAATATTCATTTACTTTACTGCTTCAAGATCCGATTCAACCCAAACCCTCTTCTACTTCTCTGCTTGATGCAAATTTACTTTTCCTTGTTTAAATTCTGCAAATCCAATCCCCAATTCCCTTTACAATTCCAGCCGTTTACATTTCTTGCACTTTAAGATTCAGCAATTTACATTTCTTGAATTCTAAGTTTCTGCTATTTAATTTCTTGTTCTTTAAGATTCAACATTTTAATTCCCTGTTCTCTTTACTTCCATGCAATTTAATTTCTGCAAATCACAAAACACTCAACCAATTCTTGATTCGCTTGACTAAATTAACCACTAAGCTAAAATTGCTCAATCCTTCAATCCCTGTGGGATCGACCTCACTCCCGTGAGTTTTTATTACTTGATACGACCCGGTACACTTGCCGGTTAGATTTATGTATTTTGGGAGAAATTTATTTTTCACCAAAATACTCATCACCTGTACCAACATCCAACCCACAAAATTTCCACACCAGCCCTTCCAACAATTTCTAGCAACAACAATCAGCCCCCATCATATCACCAATTGACCATCATGAAAATAGGATTTCAAGTCTTGAGGTAGCCCTACAAACAATTGCTTAGTCCACTCAAACCTTGATCAAAGGGCAAGAGAGATATGAAGTCACCATGAAAAACCTTGAACGGCAAGTGGGACAATTGGCCAAACTAGCTGAACGGTCGACCAACATCCTCCCAAGTGATACAATACCTAACCCAAGGGAAGAATGTAAGGCTCTGCAGTTGAGAAGTGGCAAAGTAATCAGAGAAAGTTCTAACAAGCAAGCGACAAAACTCAAGGAGCAAGACACAGTAGACAAGCAAGATAAAGAAAAAGGATCAACACCTCAAAAAAGCAAAGAAATGAAAAGCCACAAAGCAAGACATCCACTCAAGACAGCCACCCCAATCACAAGGAGAATGTGAAGCCACAACAGGAGAGCAAGAATGAAGGAGTGAAAGCATATGTACCAAAGCTTCCCTACCCAACCCGGATACACAAAGGGACGAAGGAACAACAATTTCCAAGGTTCTTGAAAATCTTTAAGAAACATGAAATCAACATTCCATTGGCAGAAGCTTTAGAACAAATGCCATTATTTGCAAAGTTTCTTAAAGAATTAATCACTAAGAAGAGAAGTTGGCAAGAGAAAGAAATAGTGATTCTCACTCAAGAGTGCAGCGCCATCATTCAACAGGGGCTGCCACCAAAACTTAAAGATCCAGGCAGCTTTCTCATACCTTGCACAATTGGGAGCATAGCCATTGATAAATCACTCTGTGACTTGGGAGCAAGCATTAACTTAATGCCTCTTACCATGATGAAGAAAATGATGATAGAAGAGCTGAAACCCACAAGGATGTCACTCCAACTTGCTGACAGATCTATCAAAATACCAAATGGTGTAGTTGAGAACCTCTTAGTGAAAGTGGAAAATTTTATATTCCCAGCCGATTTTGTGGTCCTAGATATGGATGAAGAGGGGAGCAACTCAGTTATCCTTGGTAGACCCTTTTTTGCCACAGCTAGAACAATCATTGATGTGGAAAAGGGAGAGATAATCTTCAGAGTACATGATGAGCAAATGACCATAAATGTCTTCAAAGCAATGCAGTACCCCACTGAGAAAGAGAGTTACATGAGGGTTGATGTGGTGGATTCTTTGGTGGAAGAAGTATTTGAAACAAACCATCAAGTGAAACAGGAGGAAGTCCAGGACATCCAAGAACAAGAAGAGAACAAATTAGAAGCACCAGAGGAACCAAGTGAAGCCAAGAGAGAAGAAGCGCCACAACAAGAGTTGAAACCATTACCCCCTCATCTTAAATATGCATTCCTGGGTGAAAAGGACAGCTTCCCAATGATCATCAACTCTACATTGAGTGCAGAGGAAGAAGAAAAACTCCTTGTGGTATTGAAAGCTCACAAAGATGCATTGGGGTGGACTATTAATGACTTGAAGGGCATAAGCCCTGCCATATGCATGCACAAAATACTCTTGGAGGAAAATTCTAAACCAGTGGTACAACCTCAAGGAAGATTAAATCCCACAATGAAGGAGGTTGTTCAAAAGAAAGTACTGAAGCTATGTAAAGCTGGGATCATTTACCCTATCTCTGACAGTACATGGGTCAGCCCAGTGTACATAGTACCCAAGAAAGGTAGGATGACTGTTATTGTTAATGAGAATAATGAGCTTATTCCAACAAGAACAGTGACAGGATGGAGGATGTGTATTGACTATAGGAGGCTAAATGATGCCACACGAAAGGATCATTTCCCTCTCCCTTTTATTGACCAGATGCTCGAAAGGTTGCCTGGCCATGCTTATTACTGTTTTCTTGATGGGTATTCTGGGTATAATCAAATAGTGGTTGACCCCATGGATCAAGAGAAGACCTCCTTCACTTGCCCTTTTGGAGCTTTTGCTTACAGGAGAATGTCATTCGGATTGTGTAATGCCCCAGCTACCTTTCAGAGATGCATGCTATCAATCTTCTCAGACATGGTAGAAAAATTTATTGAAGTCTTTATGGATGATTTCTCCGTTTATGGTGATTCTTTCAATGATTGCTTACACCATCTTACTCTAATCTTGAAAAGGTGCCAAAAAACCAATTTGGTTTTGAACTGGGAGAAATGCCATTTTATGGTACCGGAAGGAATTGTTCTTGGTCACAAAATTTCAAGAAAGGGTATAGAGGTGGACAAGGCAAAAGTAGAGATTATAGAAAAGCTTCCACTACCAACAAATGTAAAAGCTGTTAGAAGTTTCTTGGGCCATGCTGGATTCTATAGGCGGTTCATCAAAGATTTTTCTAAAATAGCAAAACCACTAAGCAACTTGCTTGTGGTGAGCAACCCTTTTTCCTTTGATGATGAATGTAAACAGGCCTTTGAGACTCTAAAAGCTAAGCTCACCACAACACCAATTATAACACCCCCAAGTTGGGAATTACCTTTTGAACTTATATGTGATGCAAGTGACCTTGCAATTGGTGCTGTGCTGGGGCAGAAAAAGGACAAAAAGCACCATGTCATCTACTATGCAAGCAAAGTATTGAATGAAGCTCAAAGAAATTATACCACAACGGAGAAAGAACTACTAGCTGTGGTGTATGCTTTTGATAAATTTAGGCAATATTTGATTGGATCCAAAATCTTAGTTTACACTGATCATGCTGCTCTCAAGTATCTAATGTCAAAACAGGATGCCAAACCAAGGCTAATTAGAAGGATATTGCTTCTACAAGAGTTTGACATTGAGATCAAGGACAGAAAGGGTAGTGAGAATCAAGTTGCTGACCATCTATCAAGATTGCCACAGGAGACGAGTCAAGACACCTCTCAACCAGTAAATGAGAATTTTCTAGATGAATACCTCTTGCAAATTCAACAAACCCCTTGGTTTGCAGACATGGCCAACTACAAAGTAGGAAGGAGCATCCCACAAGAGTATACAAAGCAACAAGTTAAGAAGCTGTTACATGAGGCTAAGTTATTCTTTTGGGATGAACAATTTCTATTCAAAAGGTGCCTAGATGGAATGATAAGAAGGTGTGTACCGGAGGTTGAGATGAAGGACATACTATGGCATTGTCATAACTCAAGCTATGGTGGCCATTTTGGAGCTGAAAGAACTGCTGCAAAGGTGCTTCAAAGTGGCTTCTACTGGCCTTCCATCTTCAAGGATGCTAGAGACTTTGTGAGCCATTGCAATGAATGCCAAAGAACAGGAGGTTTAATAAGGAGAAATGAGATGCCTCAGAAGTTCATTTTGGAAGTGGAACTCTTTGACTTGTGGGGAATAGACTTCATGGGACCTTTTCCTCCATCCTACACATTCAAATACATTTTGGTGGCTATGGAATATGTTTCAAAATGGGTAGAAGCAATAGCCACCACTACATGTGATACCAACGTGGTCTTGCAATTCCTAAAGAGAAACATTTTCACTAGATTTGGAGTACCCAAGGGACTTATAAGTGATGGGGGAAGCCACTTCTGCAACAAGCAATTAAATTCTCTTCTCCATAAATATGGAGTTACTCACAAAGTGGCCACACCCTATCACCCACAGACAAATGGGCAAGCTGAACTTGCTAACAGAGAGCTAAAGAGGATTTTGGAGAAAACTGTGGGAGCAACAAGAAAAGATTGGGTAAAGAAGCTGGATGATGCACTTTGGGTATACAGGACAGCATTCAAAACACCCATAGGGAAATCTCCATTTCAGCTAGTATATGGGAAAGCGTGCCATCTACCTGTTGAGCTTGAACACAAGGCCTTTTGGGCCACCAAACTCTTGAATTTAGATGCTCAAGCAGCAAGAGAAAAGAGGTTACTACAACTCAATGAATTGGAAGAATTCAGATTGGAGGCATATGAAAATGCCAAAATATACAAGGAAAGAGTAAAGAGGTGGTATGACAAAAGGATCTCCCCAAGAACATTCGAACCAGGCCAAAAGGTGTTGCTATTCAACTCAAGACTAAAGATTTTCCCTGGGAAGTTGAGATCTAGATGGACTGGTCTATACACCATCACCAAAGTATCCCCTCATGGCTATGTGGAATTACTTGATGAAACTTCAAAAGAGACCTTCACAGTCAATGGACATAGGGTGAAACGTTATCTTAGTGGCCCCTGGAGCAAGGAAGAGAGTGTGCAACTTTTAGCATGAGCAAGGAAGCTGCATTGTCAAGCTAAGGACAATAAACAAGCGCTTCATGGAAGACAACTCATGCACAGGAGTCTTTTATTTTTATGTTTTAAATAATCAACAATGAGGGGTTGCATCATATATATCTAAGAAAATAAAGATAACAATATGCATCTAGTGTATGTAAAACACTAAGTTTGGTGTGACCAACCTTGAAGCAACTGCAAAAAATTTCTTTTTGCAACACTTAGCCACAAATTAAGTTTGGTGTCCACACATACAAAAATGCAAGAAAAAGAACAA
>NC_029790.2:53420390-53425835 GCF_000816755.2 Arachis ipaensis | reverse complement strand
ATTTTTTTTTGGCATCTGAAAATAATTTTTATCATTAATGTTTTTTAGTTTAATCAATTTTGCATTAGAATTTCATTAAAGATTTGTAAGCACAAGTCAAAACATTTTAAGAATATCAAGGTTTTAAATTCTTGTTGCAAGAAATGGAAAGAAAGACGTGATGGAGAATCTTGGGAGAGGAGTTCACGGATGCACATAGAAGAAAAAGGAAGTCACATGTGTCTTAGAGTTTGTACTTTGGGAAGAGTGCTCAACATGCATTAGCAAGAAGATTCATGCTTCCCATGACACAACCAAACCATTTAGACAATGCTTCCACCATTCAAAGTAACGTTGAACCCCCCCGCAACTACAAACACACTTCACTTTGCTTTCCCATCTATATATACCATTACCATACTTCACCAATTCTTTCATCCGAAAACACTCTTCTTGTGCTTCATCCTTGTTTCACAAACCTTGGCCTTTAAGCCACCTATATCATCTTCATTCCACAACTCCTTTTCAATCATTTTCAAGCCTTCATTTCTTATCTTAAAACTTATCATTCTAAGCCTCACTCAGCTATACTTCTTGTATGCTTGAGGACAAGCCTTGCTTCAAGTTTGGTGTTGGAAAGATTCGGCCATCACAATTCAATGGCCTCATCATCACGAGCTAGGAGGAAGAAAGATAAGCAACCCATGCAAGAGCAACCCGCATTTGATGAAAGAAGGTTCAAATTCCAAAACCATGAACAAATCTTTAATTGGATGACAAGCAGAGGCAGAGACATTGTCCCGGAGGTGCCTTTTAAGCTAGAAGATGAAGAATATCCTGACATACAAAAAGTGATTAGAAAAAGGGGATGGGAGCTTCTCTGTGATCAACCCCAAGTTATAAGTGTGCTCCTCATCCATGAGTTTTATGCCAATGTCATAAAGAAAGATGATGAGGAAGAACCATACTTGAGTTTTGTACGAGGGGTGGTAGTTCCCTTTGGCCCCGACACCATCAATAGAGTGCTAAAAACCAAGCCAAAACGGTTCAAGCAACCTAGCTATGAAGAGAGGGTTAAATATGACCCAAAATGTGTAGACGTTCTAAGTGATCTATGCAAAGTAGGCACAGACTGGGTGTTGGACTCAAACAAACAACCACTCAAACTCAGAAGGGGTGATCTCCTACCTCAAGCAAAAGGATGGCATGACATAGTGAGAAGATCATTAATCTGCACTTCAAACAACTCGGAGGTGATACTAAACAGAGCTATAATGATCCACTGCATAATGAAAAGAGGGGAGATAGATGTGGGAGAAACCATAGCCAAGAACATCTTAAATATAGCTGAAGGTGTTCAAAAAGACAGCTGGCTGGGTTATCCTAGCACTATCTTGCGTTTGTGTGAGGAGGCTGGAGTACCATTTAAAGAATTTGATGACACATAAATAATCTCCCCTGGGAAGCCTATCGCCAAAAGATTGATGGAGCATGTCACCACGGTCCAATTAGAGAGGCAGCCTTTAGCAAGAAGAAAGAGGAGGAAAGAAGCAAGACAAGGGGAGGAGCAAGAAGAAAGGGAACAACAAGAAGATAGAGATGAACCAAGTACATTGAGCATGAACCAACTCCAAGCCGCATTAGAAGGAATCTCTTGGCAATACTCACAAATTCAAAGAAGCCAAGATGAACAAGCTCAACAACAAAGGGAGCTCTGGCAATTGATGGATCAACAAAGAGGAACCCAAGCTCAATGGATGGATCAACTGATGCCAGGGCATCTTGGCCAGTTTCACTGACCTTTTCTTTACTTTTTTTAGGGTAGTTTCATGCATTTCTTTAGGAAATAAGCTAGTTTTGGGTAGATATTCACCTACACCTTGATTCAAGCATACATTGTGCATTTTACATTATTTCATGAGGATTTTGCATGAATTTCTTGACAAATTGTATGCTGCATTACCCATGACTTGGACTAGAACTTTGATGCACTCTGTTGCTTGATTTCAGGACCAAAGGAAGCAAGGAAAGGGAGGTAACTTGCAAGGTTAATGAGAAAAGTGATTGCCAATAACACTCTCAAAGCCATCATTGCCCACGTTAAGAGTCACGTTAACTAAGTTAACGTGCACTCTAACGTGGAGAAGGGAAGTTGAGCCAACGTTAGTGACACTTAACATTGTCACTAACGTTGGCCTAAGGATGCAACACACCACGTTAACTCCCACGTTAACTTGGTTAACGTGGGAGCTAACATAGGAAGTGAGAGTTGTCGACAACGTTAGTGACACTCAACATCTCTAGAGCTATAAACAACTAAATCCCTTTCATTGGGTTAGGGAGCTCTGTTGTAATTTGATGGATCAATACTAATTTTCATTATTCTTCTTCTATCTTTTCTCTGGATTTTACTTGAAAGCTTTCGATCTTCATCCCATTGAGTAGTTATCTTGGAAAAGAAGCTATTCAAACTTAGATCTCTTTTGAACCTTGAAAGAGGAATGAAGAGATCAAGCTAGAAATGCTTTCTCATGTTGGACCAAATTGGGTTTGGATGGGTATGTGACTATAACCCTCTCAATACTTGATTTAGGAAATGCATGTGGTATAATCAGTGACCATACTTCATCTCTTCTCATGAGCAATTGACCAAGGAATTGGCTATTGATCAAGACTTGAGAGATTGAATTGCAAGAAATTGTAATTCAATCAATTAAGATTGCCAAGGAGATCAATGAGTGCATTGATTGAGGAAGAGATGAAAATGAACTTGATCCGGAGAATTGCAACATCTCCTAAGCCCAATGAATTCCCCATCTCTGATCTTACCCATTCTCTTTAATTTCTGCCATTTACTTTTATGAGCAAATTCCCCATTCCCATTTACAATTCTGCAATTTATTTTCAATCATTTACTTCCAGTCCTTTAATTCTAGCATTTACTTTTCTATTATTTACATTCCCGCCATTTTATTTTCTGTAACTCTCAACCCAAATTCTGGATTCGCTCAACTAGAACATTCTTCTAATTAAAGTTGCTTGATCAATCAATCCCTTTGGGATTCGACCTCACTCTATTGTGAGTTTTAACTTGACCACAAATTCGGTACACTTGCCGAAGGGAGATTTGTTGAGAGACAAGGTTTCCGTGCATCAGGAATTGCAGTGGATACAACCCTGGATGGAGAAACCACCCAAACTTTGGGTGGGGAAGTGAGCAAGATCAAAACCAAGACCAGAGACGTTACAACTCCAACAACAATGCAGCTCACCAGCAATTCACACAGAGGACATCTCAACACCCCCACAACAACACTTCTCCGCATGCTTATCAAAACCAAAGTGGCACATCTGCTCCAAATCACTCATCAATTGATGACAAGCTCTCTAAGATTGAGGCCTTACTTGAAGGAATATGCCAAGAGATTCAAGAAAATAAGGTGTTCAAAGAGGAGGTGCGAGCCAATATTAAGAACCAGGGAGAGACCATCAGGAAGCTGGAATTCTAGGTGGGATATTTAGCTGAGAAGATTCCCAAACCTACTGATAGCTTCCCAAGTGACACAGAGAAAAACCCCAAAGGAGAAGGAAAGAAAGTAAGATGGGAAGATTGCAAAATGGTTACTGCGAGTGATCAAGAGACTGAAGACAAGCAAGGCAAACTTTGCAAACAACCTGAAGATAACTCAACAAAGGAGGAGGATAGAGATCGCCAAGAACCAGAAATCTCACAACAAGAGCTGCTGAAGTTCTATGCACCCTTTCCTCAACTGCTCAATGGTGCTGTGGGAAAGAGAATATACTCAAGGTTCCTAGACATGTTTGCATCTCTGGATGTAAACATACCATTCATCAAGGCAATTCGACAAATGCCTGCATTCATCAAGTATATGAAGGAACTTCTTCCTAGGAAAAGCTCACTCAAAGGAGGCCAGACTATAGTGATGAACAAGGAATGTAGTGCCCTTATTCAACCTGAGTTGCCTACAAAAAGAAGAGACCCAGGGAGTTTTCACATCCCTTGTGCCATAGGTGAAACTATGTTCGATAGAGCACTATGTGATTTGGGGGCTAGCATCAACTTACTGCCCTTATCCCTGGCGAAGAGGCTGCAGATCAATGAGATAATACCCACAGATGTAATCATCAGACTGGCTGACAAAACTCAAAAGCAAGCAATAGGAGTGGTGGAAAATGTGTTGCTAAAGGTTGGGAAATACTTTCTCCTAACAGACTTTGTCATCTTGGACATGGAAGAGAGTCACAAGTGACGCTAAAGAAGCGCTTCATGGGAGGCAACCCATGTTTTATATGTTTTTAAAATAATGAATAAATCAATGTTTATGAATTTCAACCCAAACTTGACAAACACTTGGTGCAATCTTTATCATGCAGTATATAGTGAAGAACAAGTTTGGTGTTCAAAGCAAGCCAAGATGCATGCTAGTCTTAGGAGCTTTGAACAAAACTTTTCATCACGTTGCTTCAAACTAAGTTTGGTGTCACCCCATGGTGCCACCAAAATGCATAAGGATACACAAGTAGTTAGTTAGTTGAAATTCATAAATAAACAAACTCTTTTTCTTCTATTTATTATTCTAGCCGTAGAGTTTGATTTTTATGATATTAATTTCCTTATTTAAATCTTTATAGGAAAGGAAAAGAAGCATAAAAAGGGGATTGATTGGACAATTAAATGGGGGAGATTTCACCACTTAATGAAGAGCACTACACAAATGTCTCAAGAGGGAATGCATGGGGAAACGCTGCCATGCAACATTGGAGAAAGAAGACCCTTGAAGACAGAACCAATCACTCTCATTAAGTGATGATCCTTGTCCTTCCTTCATACACAACCCCAACCGTCCATCAAGAAACAATCCTTGCAATCCACACCTTCCATCCACTCATGATCTCCCTATATAAGTGAACCTTAGTGCATGATCATTCCTCACACTCAAATTCCCAGTCTCCACACTTCATACTTCCAGTCTCCACAGTCTCCACACTTCATACTTTCGGCTTGCTCAAACCCCTTCATCACACTCTGTCCTAGCCAACCTATTCCTCATCTCTCCGTATCCTCCAACCTCCATCTCAAAACAGAAACTCAATTCATGGCATCATCAAGCTCAAAGAGGCAAAAGAGGAAGGAACCCATGGAGAGTGTTCCTTTCAATGAGAAGAAATTCAAAACTGCCTTTCATGAACGTGAATTCGAATGGATAACGGCGAGAAAGATATTGCCAGAGTTAATCTTCCAAATCAATGCAGATGAGTCACCACAAATTCTGGAGAAAATCGAACAGAGGGGGTGGCAATTGCTCACAAGTCCAGAGGGGAAGATCAATGAAAACCTCATCAAAGAATTTTATGCGAATGTAGTAAGAGAGGATAAAACTAAGGCCCCAACCTTCAAAAGTTACGTAAGAGGAAAAGAGGTGGACTTCAGCCCAAATGCCATAA
>NC_029790.2:53379725-53420247 GCF_000816755.2 Arachis ipaensis | reverse complement strand
CCAGACTGGGTGAACCCAGGGAGGCCAGTTACACTCGAGCGATTGGTTTATACTACACCTGCTCAACAACAAAGAAGACCACAAATAGGAAAAGCAAAAGCAAAAGAAAGAGTTCACCAAAAGGAACCTCATCAGGAAGAATATCAACAAGGAGAGTATTCTGATCCAGCCAACTTGAACATGAGTCACCTTCTAAGAGCCATTGAGGATTTGGGGATGAGACCTATGGAAGGACAAGAGCAAATACTGAACCTTCAAACCAACTGGCTGAGCCAACAGGAAGCATGGCAAAAACAACAAATGGAGCAGCAGCAGGAACACTACTCCAGGCTCACTCAAGCCATCAACCAAGTGAATGAGAGGCAAGAGCTTCAAGAGAAGCACTTGCAAGAACTCAACCAGTGGCAGATAGCCCAAATGAAAACTTTCAATGAGTTCAGTGTACTCAATGAAGGAAGGCAACTACATAGGGAGGAGTTCTATGTGAACACTCAAGCCAAGTTGAACAACATGACTAGTAATATGCATCAGCTACACTATGCCATCCCTACATATGATGAGGTCAAAAAAGATTTTGTAGAACAAGAAGAGAGGAAGGTGAAACAGCAAAAAGAGACACTCAAGAAGAAGATGGAAGATGGTGGTTTCTGGAAGAAGCTGCTTGGAAAAGGCAAAGGAAGTGGGAGCACAAGCACTCAAGAGAGACACAATGAGGACAAGCAAGGATGGGAGCATGGGCATCCACATGAATGAAAGGTGGTGGAGTTCTTTTTAGTCCATCGTTTTCTATGCTTTAAAATAAGGAAGATCTTGTATGAAATAGAACCTGCTTCCATGTTATGTTTAAACTTTTTAAATTCTGTCTTTTAAGTTTTCTTTCTGAATAGGTCCATGATTTCTGGTTTAAATGTCACTGCATCTTTCCCTTATTTACTTGTAAGCTTGTCCATTTTAAATCAAATGAAGAAGAGAATGTTTATGTTTTTTTAAAAAGACCAGAGTAGAGTTCATAATGTGGAAGTGCATTCATGAATCTTTGGGGTAGTCATAAGTTAGCTAAGTTGGTTCAACCACAAGGCTAGGAGGACAACTATCTATCCTGAATACTTAACTTTGGATATACCCATGAGACTAAGTGTTCCGAGGGTTACCTGAAACTGTAGGTCGATCTCGGATGAGATCTTCTGTGCTGGTCGGAGCTGTTGTGTCCGACTTGTTGGACTGACTGCCCTGCTAAATCCTTGGTCACCGGAGGGTGGGGGTACCTGCAAGAGACTCCGATGCTTAAGTTAGCACGGGTATTAAACAGGTTTATTATGTGGAATCAGTGTATGAGTTATACTTGGGTGCTCCAGTGTATTTATAGTAGCGTGGGTTGACCTTTCTGATAAGATAAGTTAGTTATCCTATCTTATCTTATCTTATCTTGAGTGAAGTCAGCTTATCTTCAAGGGAACCGCCTTTATCCTTGTAGGCTAGGATTGCCTTTGGATTCTGGGTCGTGTTCCTCTATTTGGGCCCTTTTATTGGGCTTTGCTGTCGATTTGGCTGAGTTCTTTGTAAAGAAGTCGGTTCGCTTGACCTGAACAGGTCGGTCGCTTCGCTACTGAACATCCCGGTTCGGACAGCTCGACCCTGGGTATGAACAGTGCCCCTGTTTGAGCTCGGTCTTCTTTTTGAGGTCGAGTTCTCGACTTCGATCCTTCTTTAGTGAAGCCGAACTCAAGCATTTTGTCGATTCCCTTGCAGCAGCTTTTTTGAATGTAGAACGTTTTCCTCTAAAAGCGCGCCCTTTTGTATTAGCACTTTGTCTTGGGGAACGTGTGAGGGTTTAATGCCCTAATTAATTAGCTTTAATTGCTCCGTTTTTTCTTTTGGCTCTTTATTTTGATTTTTGAAAGCTCAGAGACAGTTTCTCTTCTTTTGCTCTTTTGTAACTGCTTCATCATTTTCTCCGTTATTCTCGTTCTCTTTTTTTTGCCTTCGCTTCTTCTTTTCTTTCGTGGCGGCGTTGCCCGGCGATTATCGAGACGACTTACATCTTTTCCTTTTGAAGCTTTCTCTTCTCCAGGTGAGTTCCATTCGCATTTTCTTTTCTCTTTCGCTGCTTTTGGCTTTTTTGTGATTAAGTTGTGATTTTGCTTTGAGGGATGTTTGGACCTTTCTGCTTCTACTGTGCCTTGGTTGTAGTCGTAATGCGTGTTATGAGTCTTTTTCGCCTTTCCTATTGCTTTGATGTGTTCTAGGGCTTCTGCATGTTATTTCTTGTTTGTGCTTTTGATGATAACGCATTTGATTCTGGAAAAAGGGGCTGGTGTCTTTGATGATTTCTTGTTTGGTATGCTCGGTGTTGGTACTTGCCTTTTACTTGATTTTGAAAAAAGTTTGCACCTTTCCTCTTGACCGTTTTTACTAAACTGTAGAAATAGTGTTTTCTTCTGATAAACCGTATGAGAGCGATCCTTTTTGCATTTTCGCTTTCATTTGTTTTTCTTTCTGAGAGGTACTGGGGTGCGAGTTGTGGATTTTTTCTGGAAACTTTGCCTGATTATTGCCTCCAAAGGATGCCCCAAGATTTTGGTTTGAGTCTTGGGGTTTTCCTTTTCTGTGTGATCTTCCTGCATCGTGTTGAGTTGTTTTTCCCTTGTCCGAGATGTTTTTAGTAATCCCCTCTTCTTTCTTTACTTTGTTGGATTTAGTTGGCCTCATGTCTTCTCTCAATAACATTGTAGAGATGTCTTCCAGAGTTCCCGAGGGGATGTCCGATTGGCTGCACTCCCTTGTTTTGTTGTGTGTTTCTATTGTGGATGCTGAATTTTGCACAGAGCTGAGGAAGCGCCATAGGATTTGTGCTAACGGTTCCCGCGAGGGTGATTATGAGCTTGTTGCTCCTGATTCTGATGAGAGAGTGTTTTCTGACTTCCGTCGAGGGGGAGCGTCCCTCTTTCTATGCTTATGAATACTTTTTCAGCCAATTGAACGTTACTTTCCCTTTTACTGCTTTTGAAACTGATTTGTTGTGGTCTTGCAACATTGCCCCCTCTCAGCTGCATCCAAACTCTTGGGGTTTTATCAAAATATTTCAGCTTCTTTGTCTGGAGTTGGATATAACACCTTCCGAGACTCTTTTCCTTTATCTTTTTGTCTCGGCCAAACCTGGGGGTTCCTCTAAAAAGAAAGCTTCCTGGGTTTCTTTTAGGTCGGCCCAGGGGCATAAAGTTTTTGCTATGTATCATGAGTCGTTTAAAGATTTTAAGAACTACTTCTTCCGGGTCCATGCCATCGAGGGGGTTCGCCCCTTTTTTCTTGATGAAAATGATGAACCTGCTTTTCCTCTGGAGTGGCAAAAGAATGTAAGAGTGCCACGTTATACGTGGGAAATGCTTAGTGAGGTTGAGCAGGCCTTTGTGGTCGTTCTTGAAGATTTATGGGGGAAGCCACCCCACCTAGACACGAAGAGATTTTTGAGTGATCCATCGTTGGTTCGGGCTGCCTTGGGTATTGCCTGATTTATTTTTATACTTGCTCCCGGGCTTTGTTTCTCCTGTGTTGTAACTTGTCTTTTGTTTTTTGTGTTTTTTAGAGATGTCGAAGAATAATGATTCTATAAGAGCCTATAAGAAGGCAAAGAAGGCGACCGCAGCACTAAACCTCTCGGCCAAAGCGGCTGGAGAGGGATCTTCTCAGCCTCTGGTTAAACCTCCTATACCGAGTTCTCCTGGGCCTAGGAGAGCAATTCCTACCCCTCGGGTCTGTCAGGTTGATCCTCCACAATCTTCCGTTGCGGCTCCTGGTCCCCCTCCTAGTAAGAAGCAAATAACAGCTGAACCTTTCAATCTTGACGCTCTTGACTTTGATGCAGTTGAGTTTGTAGATCAACAAGTCGGTCCTTATGGTGTTCTTCCTATGGACGACGCGTCGATTCTTCATCATTTTGATTACATCACTCGTAGTGGTATCAAGTTGGCACATATGGGGGCGGCCCTATATCGGACTGCTCAAAGTCTCCCTCTTCATGCCACTAAAGCTTTTATGGAGGAGGCCAAACAGGAGTTTGATCGGATGAAGGATTTGAAAGGGGAGCTTGAAGTAAGGGTGGCCAGGTTGGAGAAAGATTTGGAAAATGAGAAGGCTATTTCTACTTCTTTGGCTGGCTCTCTGAAACTGGCCGAGGACACGGCTATGCGGCATAAGGATAGTTATTTGACATCTTACCGGGAGGTGTTGCGCCTAAGAGAAAAATTGGAGAATGCCCGGGAGAATTATTCCGAACTTCAAGGTCACCTTGTTGGCAGTGTAACTGCTGCCTATGAAAACCTGAAGGCACAAGTTCGGGTTATTGCTCCCGAGGCTGATCTGAGCCTCTTCAGCTTGGAGAACGTTGTCAGGGATGGCAAGGTTGTCCCTGATGACGAGGACGAGGATGATGTCGATCCTCCCCCTGTAGCTTCTACCAAGGTGTCGACTCCTGCTGTCCCTGCCGAGGTCGGTCCTCCTGTTTCTGATCCCGACTGCCAAATTCTGAATCGGGATGACGGTACGGTAGATGCCGTTCCTCTCCAGACTCGGCCTCCGTCTCCTCAGCCTGATGCTGCTAAAAAGTCATCTGATTCTTAGCTTTTTATGTTTATTCTGGACATGTGGTTGGCCTGGCCTGTGGGCTTTATTAAACTCTTTACGTTTTGCTGACACTTTCCTGTTGCTCGCCTTAGCAACTTTTGTTTTTTATAAAAAAACAAATGGTAGCATGCTTTAGTTTCTTTGTGGTAGGTTTTGGTTGCCTCCGAGGCTTTTTGACCTTGTGGATTTTGTCTTTTGTGCTGAACTTAGTATTTCTTTTTCCGTGAATGTTGGAGCCTTACAGCTTAACCGCTTTTTTGGACTGCTTTTGCATTTTGAATTTTGAATCCTTTGTGGTTGTGGCTAGGTAGATCTAACTTGATTTTTGGTTCGTTCTCGCTCGATTTGTGACCAGATCCCTTCAAGTTGGTCTCCGAGTTGTTTTCGCAGTCCATTTCCAAGTTATTTTTGTGATCCTTTTCCTGGATCTTTGTCAAATCTCTTTCCGGTACTACTTTGATAACTTTTAGTAGTAGTAAGAGTCTGACTTGGCGTATCAGTCTCCTTTAAGTTATTTATAGTCCTCTTTCTTGGATCTTTGTCAGATCTCTTTCGGGGACTTCTTTGATAACTTTTAGTGGTAGTAGGAGTCCGACTTGGCGTATCGGTCTCCTTTAAGTTATTTGTAGTCCTCTTTCTTGGATCTTTGTCAGATCTCTTTCAGGGACTACTTTAATAACTTTTAGTGGTAGTAGGAGTCCGACTTGGTTATATGGGTCGCCTTTAAGTTATTTGGAGTCCTCTTTCTTGGATCTTTGTCAGATCTCTTTCAAGGACTACTTTGATAACTTTTGTTTTGGGCTGACTTTGTCGTATCGAGCCCTTCTAAGTTAAAGTAATCCTCTTTAATAGGGTTGGCCAGACCTCTTTCCAGGGTTTACTTATAACTTGGGTTGACTTGGTCCGACTTGGCAACGTCGGCCAGTCTTAAAGTTATTATTTTAGCGATCCGTAAGACCTCGTCAGGTTCTTTTTAAGATTGCTTTCGATAACTTCTTACATTATTCCGTGTTCATCTTTGCCGATTTGTAGAAAGTGGTTGTCATCTCTAGATCGTCCTTTGGGTGAATCGCGTTTTCACCTTTATCGGACGGTTTGTCTTTATCGTGATCGTATAGTGAAATTGTTTTTCACTTTCTGCCGATCTGTCGCTTTATAATCGGACGATGAATGCTTCAGATTAATGCGTCTTGAAATCTTTGTAGAATATCTCAGAAATATTTTATTTAAAAGAAAAGGGAGAAATATATACATATGGGATTGTCTGAGTCTCAACTTGGTGCCTCATTAAAAAACCTTTTCAGGAAAAAGAGTGCATCCAATGATGAGGTCTTTTATATACTTTTTTCTAATTGTAGTACCTTCTGAGGTTACAGGCGTGCCATGACCTGGGAAGCTCTCGTCCATCGAGTTCGGACAGTCTGTAGTAGCCCTTTCCAAGCACTTCTATAACTCGGTAGGGTCCTTTCCAGTTTGCTGCCAGTTTTCCCTCTCTTGGTCGAGTTATTCCGATATCATTTCAGATTAGGATGAGATCATTTTTTATGAAACTTGGCACCACCTTTTGATTATATCTGGAAGCCATTCGGCGTTTTAGAGCTTCTTCCCTGACTCGAGCTCTTTCTTGGGTTTCGGGTAACAAGTCGAGCTCTTCTCTCTGAAGTTGGGAGTTCACTCCTTCATTGTAGTGAACTACTCTTGGCGATCCTTCCTCAATTTCTACTGGGATCATCGCTTCTGTTCCATATGCTAATCGGAAGGGGGATTCCTTCGTGGTTGAATGTGGAGTTGTTCGATATGCCCATAGGACCTGTGGAAGTTCTTCTGCCCAGGCTCCCTTTGCATTTTATAATCTCCATTTTAGTCCAGCCAATATGACTTTGTTAGCCACCTCGGCCTGTCCATTGGCTTGTGGATGCTCAACGGAGGTGTACTGGTGCTTTATATTCAGGTCGGCTACTAGTTTTCTGAAGCCTGCATCTATGAATTGAGTGCCATTGTCTGTAGTTATCGAATATGGAATCCCGAATCTCGTGACAATGTTTCTATATAAGAATTTTCGACTTCTTTGAGCGGTGGCATTGGCTAGGGGCTCTGCTTCGATCCACTTCGTAAAGTAATCTACGCCCACTATGAGGAATTTAACTTGTCCTGATCCCTGTGGGAAGGGGCCGAGAAGGTCGAGTCCCCATTTTGCGAATAGCCAAGGTGAAGTCACGCTGATGAGCTCTTCTGGCGGGGCGATGTGAAAGTTGGCGTGTTTTTGACATGATGGACATGTCTTTACAAATTCTGTGGCTTCTTTTTGTAAAGTTGGCCAATAGAATCCTGCCCGGAGTACCTTTTTGGCGAGAGCTCGCGCTCCGAGATGATTACCACAAATGCCGCTATGTATTTCTTCTAGTACTTCCTTTGTGTTGGAGGTCGGTACGCATTTTAGTAAAGGTATTGAGATTCCTCTTTTGTATAGGATGTTGTTTATGATGGTGTAGTACTGTGCCTCTCTTTTTAACTTTTTTGCCTCCTTTTCTTCTGCGGGGAGTGTTCCTTCTTTGAGTTAGTTGATTATGGGGGTCATCCATCATTGGTCCTGACTTGTTATGGCAAAGATTTGTTCCTCTTCCGAGATTGATGGGTTTTGCAGCATTTCCTGGATGAGGCTTCTATTGTTGCCCCCTGGTTTGGTGCTGGATAGTTTTGAGAGTGCATCAGCTCGGGCATTTCGTTCGCAGGGTATGTGGCAGATCTTATATTCCCCGACTTGTCCGAGCAGTTCCTTGGTTTTATGCAAATACTTTTTCATGGTGGGATCTTTGGCTTGGTAGCTCCCTGTTATTTGTGATGTGACCACTTGTGAATCGCTGTAAATGTTGAGTTTTTGAGCTCCGACCTCTTTAGCCAGCTTCAAACCAGCTAATAGTGCTTCATATTCCGCCTGGTTATTGGAGGCCGGGAACCCGAACTTGAGGGAGAGCTCAATTTGGGTTCCTTGGTTGCTTTCTATTATCACGCCTGCGCTGCTTCCAGTTTTATTTGAGGAGCCGTCCACGTAGAGATTCCATTCTGTGGGAGTTTCCGGGGTATCTGTGAATTCTGCGATGAAGTCGGCTAGATATTGTGATTTGATGGCCGTCCGAGCTTCATATTGGAGGTCGAACTCTGATAACTCGACCGCCCATTGTAGAATTCTGCCTGCTAAATCTGTTTTCTGCAGTATTCCTTTTATGGGTTGGTTAGTTCTGACCTTAATGGTATGAGCCTGAAAGTATGGGCGGAGTCGTTGAGATGTTAGGATGAGAGTATAGGCAAATTTTTCTATTTTCTGGTAGTTCAGCTCAGATCCCTGTAGTGCTTTGCTAATGAAGTAGACGGGTTGTTGCCCATTTTCGTCTTCTCTGACTAGTGCTGAGGCTATCGCTCAATTTCCTACCGCGAGATATAATACAAGTGGTTCTCCTTCTTGTGGTCGAGATAGGATAGGTGGCCGTCCTAAGAACTCCTTGAAGTCCCGAAAATCTTGCTCACATTCTGTCGTCCATTCGAACTGTTTTCCCTTTCTTAAAGTAGCATAGAAGGGGAGAGATCTTATCGCAGCTCCTACTAAGAATCGGGATAGGGCGGCCAATCTCCCGTTGAGTTGCTGTATCTCTTTGACACAGGTTGGGCTCTTCATGTTGAGTATAGCTTGGCATTTGTCTGGATTTGCCTCGATTCCCCTTTGTGTGAGCATGAATCCCAAGAACTTGCCTGCTTCAATTGCGAAGGTGCATTTTGCGGGGTAGAATCGCATGTCATGTTTCCTTATAGTGTTGAATACTTGGGACAGGTCGGACAGTAATGTATTTTCGCTTTGTGTTTTTATCAACATGTTGTCCACGTATACTTCCATGATTTTCCCGATGTGAGTAGAGAAGACTTTGTTCATTAACCTTTGATAAGTGGCTCCCGCGTTTTTGAGACCGAAAGGCATCACGATGTAGCAGTAGTTTGCTTTGGGTGTCAAGAACGATGTTTTTTCTTGATCTGGTGGATGCATGGGGATTTGGTTGTATCCTGAATAGGCGTCCATAAACGATAGGTATCTGTATCCGGAGGAAGCATCTACCAGAGCGTCAATACTTGGGAGTGGATATGGATCTTTTGGGCAGGCTTTGTTGAGATCGGTGTAATCGGTACACATGCGCCATTTCCCGTTTGATTTTTTCACCAACACGACGTTGGCTAGCCATAGTGGGTACTTGACTTCTCTTATGAATCCTGCCTCCAGTAGCGTTTGTACTTGTTCTTCCACAGCTTGGGATCGTTCCGGTCCGAGTTTTCTTCGCTTCTGCTGTACCGGCCGAGATCCTGGATAGACTGCCAACTTGTGGCACATTAACTTAGGGTCTATGCCTGGCATGTCTGCGGCTTTCCATGCGAAGAGGTCGGCATTATCTCGTAGGAATTGTATCAGTGAGTTTTTTGAATCTCCTCTTAGGACCGTGCCGATATTAGTTGTTTTATCCGAGGTATCTCCAATCTGAACCTTCTCTGTCTCGCCTTCTGGGTGCGGACGGAGTTCTTCCCGACGCTAAGCTCCACCAAGCTCAATTGTATGAAACTTTTCTCCTCTTCCTTTGAGGTTTAAGCTCTCGTTATAGCAACGACGTGCCATCCTTTAATCTGCTTTTATCGTGGCTATCCCTTCTGTAGTTGGGAATTTCATGCATAGATGTGGGGTTGAGACTATTGCGCCGAGTTGATTGAGTGTTGTCTGACCTATGAGAGTATTGTAGGCTGAACTTACGTTGACTACTATGTAGTCTATTTTGAGGGTCTTAGATTGGTTCCCTTTTCCAAAAGTAGTGTGTAGCGATACGTATCCCAATGGTTGTATCGGGTTGTCTCCTAGTCCAAACAGATTGTTCGGGTATGCTCTAAGTTCCCTTTCGTCTAAGCCGAGTTTGTCGAAAGCTGTTTTGAATAAGATGTCGGCAGAACTCCCTTGGTCTACTAGTGTGCGGTGTTGATTGGTGTTTGCCAGTATAATTGTGATGACCATGGGATCGTCGTGTCCCGGAATGATGCCGGATGCGTCCTCTTTAGTAAATGTTATCGCCGGGATGTCGGGTGCTTCCTCCTTTCCCTCAACGTGGTATACTTCTTTGAGATATCTCTTTCGGGACGATTTGGAGATCCCACCTCCTGCGAATCCGCCATGTATCGTGTGGACGTGCCTTTCTGGAGTCCGAGGTGACCGTTCAGTTCGTCCATCCTCTTCGTCTCTCCGTCTTTTTCTTTGGTCATCATCCCGGGTGGCCAGAAATCGATCTAATTTGCCTTCTCTTACCAATTTTTCTATGATGTTTTTCAAGTTGAAGCATTCATTGGTAGAGTGCCCTCGAATCCGATGGTATTCACAATATTCCTTCCGATTTCCTCCTCCCCTTTTGCCTTTGAGTGGTCGTGCTGGGGGAATTTTCTCTGCATGGCAGACTTCTTTGTATATGTCGACCAAGGATGCTTTGAGAGGAGTATAGTTATGGTACTTTTGATTTTCTCACCCTGTCGGTCTTCTTTCCTTTTGGAGTCCTTGTCTTTGTCTCGGTAGGAGGCTCCATATTTTGAGGTTTCTCCCAACCGAGCGTTCTCTTCCATGTTGATGTATTTTTCTCCTCGCTCCTGTACTTTGTCTAGGGAGGTAGGATACTTCTTTGATATGGATTGGCTGAAAGGCCCTTCTCGTAAGCCATTGATAAGCCCCATGATGGCGGCCTCTATTGGTAAACTTTGTATGTCCATGCATGTTTTGTTGAATCTTTCCATGTAGTTGCGAAGGCTCTCCCGATCTCCTTGCTTGATCCCTAGTAAACTGGGTGCGTGCTTAGCCTTATCTTTCTAGATGGAGAATCTGGCCAGGTCGTCGAAGTTTGTGATGGACTTCGGAGGTAGGTTGTCGAACCAT
Organism: Arachis ipaensis; assembly: GCF_000816755.2. Classification (NCBI taxonomy): domain Eukaryota; kingdom Viridiplantae; phylum Streptophyta; class Magnoliopsida; order Fabales; family Fabaceae; genus Arachis; species Arachis ipaensis. The sequence continues at coordinate 53,409,683 of NC_029790.2, read as the reverse complement.
CTTATCGCCGTTTTTGTGAGAGTTGTTGGAAAATCTTTGCAGCGAACGGCGTCTGAGGCATCGGTAAGGTACATCCTGCTTCTGAAATTGCTAAGATGATGGTTGGGATCTGTGGTGCCATCGTATAAAACCATATCCGGAAGCTTGAAGTCTTTTGGAATTTTGGTCTTCATGATTTCCCTGGTGAATGGGTCCTGTTCTTTGCGTGAAGTTTCCTCAGGAGTGGTCCGAGGAGCTTTCGTTTTGAGGTCGGCCTCTAATTGCTGTAGTTTTTCTTCTAGTTCTCGACGTCGCCGTACCTCTCTTTGCAGATCCTTTCCGATCTCCCATTGTTGTTGGGTTTCTTTCTCAAGTTGTTTTAAACGATTTTGGAGTGCTTCCATGGCTCCCGGATTTGGTGAGTTTTTGTCCCCGTTGGATTCTGGGGTATCCTTTAGCGTAGTGTCCGCGTTCTTATGCGGTGTTCTGTTCTCCAGATCTGAATCGTGGTCGTTGTCATGGCCGTCCGCCATGGTTTTGGGATCACTTCCAGGTCCCCGGCAACGGCGCCAATGTTCCAAGGGTTACCTGAAACTGTAGGTCGATCTCGGATGAGATCTTCTGTGCTGGTCGGAGCTGTTGTGTCCGACTTGTTGTACTGACTGCCCTGCTGAATCCTTGGTCACCGGAGGGTGGGGGGTACCTGCAAGAGACTCCGATGCTTAAGTTAGCACGGGTATTAAATAGGTTTATTATGTGGAATCAGTGTATGAGTTATACCTGGGTGCTCCAGTGTATTTATAGTAGCGTGGGCTGACCTTTCTGATAAGATAAGTTAGTTATCCTATCTTATCTTATCTTATCTTGAGTGAAGTCAGCTTATCTTCAAGGGAACCGCTTTTATCTCTGTAGGCTGGGATTGCCTTTGGATTCTGGGTCGTGTTCCTCTATTTGGGCCCTTTTATTGGGCTTTGCTGTCGATTTGGCCGAGTTCTTCGTAAAGAAGTCGGTCCGCTTGACCTGAACAGGTCGGTCGCTTCGCTACTGAACATCCCAGTTCGGACAGCTCGACCCTGGGTATGAACACTAAGTTAATAACAAGATCCTAATAAGAGAAAAGGGAAAGAACAATGGAAGTGAAAAACAAAAGAAAAAGAGTAAGCAATAAGGCTAGGCACCAATGGTTTGGACCTTGAGACAAGTGTCTGTGGTGCTCCTGTGTGAGGGATCTACTTGGATGAATAAGCTCTCAGGGGTGTTTTATCACTTGGTAACTTGGGTTAACTAACCCGGGATTATCAGCTGAAAATCCACTATCAAGAGTAACCCTCACTACAGAGCATTTAATAACCCAAAGAGGTGCTGGACACCAAGGTCTCAAGAAAAGAAAATAAATAAACTATATGCCTGTGGTGTGTATGTATGGGGGAGAGACTTGAGGGAGTAAGTCTTTAGGGGTGCTTCAACACCTAGCACCTTGAACCAACTGGTTTGGGAGTGTTGGCTGAAAACTTATCTTAAAGAGTTGCCCCCTTACAGAGCACTTAGCCTAAATAACACAAATAACCCTTGAAATAATAATAAAAGGATCAATGAATAAAAGTCTCATGGGATATAAACAAAGTAAGTGTTTAGGGACATGATAAAAGTCTGAAAGCCAGTAATGGAATGAACCTAAGTTGCTATATATGAAACCACCATAAAATCAGTAACATGACTTCCACAAGAATGACTCATTCCTCTGGATATTCCATTCATCATTCTCTTGTTCCAGTACTTGCTTAGGGACAAGCAAGCTTTAAGTTTGGTGTTGTGATGCCAGGGCATCTTGGCCAGTTTTACTGACCTTTTCTTTACTCTTTTTAGGGTAGTTTCATGCATTTCTTTAGGAAATAAGCTAGTTTTGGGTAGATATTCACCTACACCTTGATTCAAGCATACATTGTGCATTTTACATTATTTTATGAGGATTTTGCATGAATTTAGTGACAAATTGTATGCTGCATTACGCATGACTTGGACTAGAACTTTGATGCACTCTGTTGCTTGATTTCAGGACCAAAGGAAGCAAGAAAAGGGAGGTAACTTGCAAGGTTAATGAGAAAAGTGATTGCCAATAACACTCTCAAAGCCATCATTACCCACATCTCTTTGCAAGTAAAGCCAAGCCCAAATGAATAAAATAACTGCTTCAAACTCAAGATCCAAAGGCCCAAGACTTGAAGAGCAAACTAGAAGCTGAGAAGAGTAGTATATATAGGAGTAGCTTTGAATTGTTAAAGGAGTTCTAGAGGCTGGAAAAAGAGAACTACTCTCTGTATTTTACCTTCTCTGCATTTTCTAGTTTTATGATGTATTCTCCATCTTTGTTTTCATTTTCTAGAACTATGAACAACTAAACCCCTTTCATTGGGTTAAGGAGCTCTGTTGTAATTTGATGGATCAATACTAATTTTCATTATTCTTCTTCTATCTTTTCTCTTGATTTTACTTGAAAGCTTTCGATCTTCATCCCATTGAGTAGTTATCTTGGAAAAGAAGCTATTCAAACTTGGATCTCTTTGGAACCTTGAAAGAGGAATGAAGAGATCAAGCTAGAAATGCTTTCTCATGTTGGACCAAATTGGGTTTGGATGGGTATGTGACTATAACCCTCTCAATACTTGATTTGGGAAATGCATGTGGTATAATCAGTGACCATACTTTATCTCTTCTCATGAGCAATTGACCAAGGAATTGGCTATTGATCAAGACATGATCTCTTCATTCCTCTTTCAAGGTTCAGAAGAGATCCAAGTATGAATAGTTTCTTTTCCAAGATAACTACCCAATTGGATGAAGATCGAAAGCTTTCAAGTAAAATCAAGAGAAAAGAAAGAAGAGAAGAATAAGAACTACAATTGATCCATTGAATCACAATAGAGCTCTCTAACCCAATGTAAAGAGATAGTTGGTCATTGCTCTACAAAAATAGAAAAGAAAGAAAGTGCAGAAAAGTAAAGATGAAGATAAAAACTAAAACTGAAACTTCAAATTCATAAATGAAAATTACAACTAAAATGAAACTACTCCTAAGGAAGAAAAGAAGAGAAAAGTAAGAAGAGTGGTTGAGGGGAGGGGTCCGAAGACCCACTCCCCTTGGAGTGTGCCAATTCACAGAAGTTCGAATTGGTCTTCACTCTCTCCCCCTTCCTTCAATTCTCCATAATTCCAGAATGTCACAGAATGTAAAAACTAAGGCCTTTATATAGGCTCTCCTAAATTACAAAATGAAAATAAAAGCAAATTACAATAAAATGAAAATTCCTATTCTAGATGCTTCTTGTGGTCTTGATTGGTAGACAATTGTGGGCTTGCTTGCTTGAGCTTTGAAGTGGACTTGAGAGAGAAGTGAGTTAAGTTGAGGCCCAGGTGCTAAAGTTAGTGCTAAAGTTAGCCACACTAACGCTACAAGTGTGGCGTTAGTGCTAAAGTTATTGTGGCTAACGTTGCACTTGCTGCCCAGTTGGTATTTTTAGGGCTTAAAAGATGCCTCTTGTTTGTGCTCAAATTTTATGACCACTATAGAGTATTATATATCGTTGGAAAGCTCTGAATGTCAGCTTTCTAACGCAACTGGAATCACCTCAATTGGACCTCTGTAGCTCAAGTTATGCTCCTTTGAAATGGACATGGTCGCTGGCATATATGCCAACGTTACTGGAAATGTTGATTGCCAATAACGCTAGCGATCAGGGCTTCATTATTTTCAGTTTCTGAATCTCAAACTTAGTGTCCACCCCATACTATTATACATTGTTGGAAAGCCCTGGATGTCTACTTTCCAATGCATTTGGAAGCGCATCATTTGAAGCTTTACAACTCGAGTTACACTTCTTGGAAGGTGAAGAGGTCAGTTGGCCTTAATACAGGTTGATACCATGTTCATCATTGGACATTCGGAGCAGTTTTTCTCCCTCAAATTTAGTGTCAACCATGTAGTGCCATATATGCTTGGAAAGCTCTGGAATCCTACTTTCCAATGCCACTGGAATCACCTCATTTGGAGTTTTGTGGCTCAGGTTATGCGTGTTTGAAGAAGGCATGGTCAGGCTGCCAGGTGCCACGTTAACTAAGTTAATGTGGGAGTTAACGTGGCTCATAGTGGCTTGTGTTGGCAACGTTAGTGACAATGTTTGGTGTCACTAACGTTGTCGACAACTTCTCTTCTTCACGTTAACTTCCACGTTAACTAGGTTAACGTGGGAGTTAACGTGGCTTCTTGGGGATAGTGTGTGTTCATCCCAGCGTTAGTGACAATGGTTGGTGTCACTAACGTTGTCGACCACCTAGTTTCTTCACGTTAGCTTCCACGTTAACTAGGTTAACGTGGGAGTTAGCGTGGCTTCTTGTGACTTGGCCAACGTTAGTGAGAAAGTTGAATGACACTAACGTTGGCTTCCCCTTTTCTTCTTAACGTTAGAGGCCACGTTAACTTGCATAGCAACTTAGGTTCATTCCTGGCTTTCAGACCTTTATCATGTCCTAGAATACTCACTGTGATTGCATCCCATGAGACTTTTATTCATTGATCCTTTTGTTGTTATTTCAGGGCTTATTTGTGTTCTTTAAGCTAAGTGCTCTGTAAGGGGGCAACTCTTTAAAATAAGCTTTCAGCCAACACTCCCGAACTAGTTGGTTCAAGGTGCTAGGTGTTGAAGCACCCCTAAGGACATACTTGCTCAAGTCTCTCCCCCATACATACACACCACAGGCATATGGTTAATTTATTTTCTTTTCTTGAGACCTTGGTGTCCAGCACCTCTTTCGATTACTAAATGCTCTGTAGTGAAGGTTACTCTTGATAGTGGACTTTCAGCTGATAATCCCGGGTTAGTTAACCCAAGTTACCAAGTGATAAAGCACCCCAAAGAGCTTATTTATCCAAGTAGATCCCTCACACAAGAGCACCACAGACACATGCTTCAAGATTAAAACCATTGGTGCCTAGCTTTATTGCTTACTTTTTTTCTTTTATTCTTCCACTTTCATTGTTCTTTCCCTCTTTCTTATTAGGATCTTCTTATTTAGCTAGTCTCATGGGCTGTGTCTCAAGCATAGTATTCATGACAGATAGTTGTCTTTCCACCCTTGTGGTTGAACCAACTTAGCTAACTTATGACCACACCACAAACTCATGAACTCATTCCATAGTATGAACTCTACTCTGGTCTTTTAAAAACACTCATTCTCCTTTCATTTGATTCAAAAGGGACAAGCATACAAGTAAGCAAAGTAAGGATGCAATAATGACATTCAGACTAGAAAACACAGCCTTAATCAATAAAAAGTTTAAAAGACAGAATTGACATGCTTATTTACAGGGAACAAGCACACATACATACAAAGAACTTAGAAGACAATCATGCAATTGAATGTACTGGAAATAAGTAAGAGGAGAAAGGAAATTTACCACCTTGTAGTTCATCTTTATTGTTGTTGCCCTTCTTCTCCTACTTTTCTCCCTTCCCACACCAATTTAGACTAATTGCTTGTCTTCAAGCAGCAAATAAAACAGTGGTGGTGGGGTCTCTGATGGGTCATGAATGTCTTACATACTGAAATGTAAGTGATGTATGTGGTTAAGCAAGCAAGAATTTAGGATAACACTGCAAGCCTAAGAAGCAAAGGCATTATGATTATACAAACAAGTGGTGTTGCTGGATACATTGCATAGAAAAATAAGTGGCACACCAAACTTAGTGTGACACTTTCTCTTAGAATTGATGCAAGTATCCAGAAAGATTGAAAATAGATTGTTGCAGGGCAACACCAAACTTAGAATGTGATCATATGCCAATTTTATTTGGAAAGAAGTTGAGTAAAGAACTGTTGTATTAATAACAAAATCACCAAGAGCCAAAGCTGTCACGAACAGGGGCTTCTTGGTGAGGCATTAACACAAACAGTTAGAGAGCATAGAAAATAAAGAACTAAAGTAATTACATGAATAAAGCAAAACAAAAGAAAATGTCTAATCTAGGTAATCAACTAACCGGTAGTTTGTTAATCACAATTAATCCCCGGCAACGGCGCCATAAACTTGATGGACGGAAAACTTGTCTTTCAACAAATCTCCCTTCCGCAAGTGTACCGAATTGTCGTCAATTAATAACTCACAAAAGAGTGAGGTTGAATCCCACAGAGATTAACGGATTAAGCAATCAATGGTTAATTGATTATCCTAGTCAGACGAATCAGATTGGAGGGATAAGCAACAAGGAATTGTAAATTGACAGGTATTGAGAGGATTATAGTCACATATCCATCCAAACCCAATTTGGTCCAGCATGAGAAAGCATTTCTAGCTTGATCTCTTCATTCCTCTTCCAAGGTTCAGAAGAGATCTAAGTATGAATAGTTTCTTTTTCAAGATAACTACCCAATTGGATGAAGATCAAAAGCTTTCAATTAAAATCAAGAGAAAAGAAAGAAGAGAAGAATAAGAACTACAATTGATCCATTGAATCACAATAGATCTCTCTAACCCAATGTAAAGAGTTAGTTGGTCATTGCTCTACAAAAATAGAAAAGAAAGAAAGTGCAGAAAAGTAAAGATGAAGATAAAAACTAAAACTGAAACTTCAAAATTCATAAATGAAAATTACAACTAAAATGAAACTACTCCTAAGGAAGAAAAGAAGAGAAAAGGAAGAAGAGTGGTTGAGGGGAGGGGTCCGAAGACCCACTCCCCTTAGAGTGTGCCAATTCACAGAAGTTCGAATTGGTCTTCACTCTCTCCCCCTTCCTTCAATTCTCCAGAATTCCAGAATGTCCCAGAATGTAAAAACTAAGGCCTTTATATAGGCTCTCCTAAATTACAAAATGAAAATAAAAGCAAATTATAATAAAATGAAAATTCCTATTCTAGATGCTTCTTGTGGTCTTGATTGGTTGACAATTGTGGGCTTGCTTGCTTGAGCTTTGAAGTGGACTTGAGAGAGAAGTGAGTTAAGTTGAGGCCCAGGTGCTAAAGTTATTGCTAAAGTTTGCCACACTAACGCTACAAGTGTGGCGTTAGTGCTAAAGTTATTGTGGCTAACGCTGCACTTGCTGCCCAGTTGGTGTTTTTGGGGCTTAAAAGATGCCTCTTGTTTATGCTCAAATTTCATACCCACTATAGAGTATTATATATCGTTGGAAAGCTATGAATGTCATCCTTCTAACGCAACTAGAATCACCTCAATTGGACCTCTGTAGCTCAAGTTATGCTCCTTTGAAGTGGACATGGTCGCTGGCATATATGCCAACGTTACTGGAAATGTTGATTGCCAATAACGCTAGCGATCAGGGCTTTATTATTGCCAGTTTCTGAAGCTAAAACTTAGTGTGAACCCCATACTATTATAAATTGTTGGAAAGCCCTGGATGTATACTTTCCAATGCCCTTGGAAGCGCATCATTTGGAGCTCTACAACTCGAGTTACACTTCTTGGAAAGTGAAGAGGTCAGTTGGCCTTAATACAGGTTGATACCATGTTCATCATTGCACTTTCGGGGCAAGTTTTCTCCCTTAAATTTAGTGTCAACCATGTAGTGCCATATATGCTTGGAAAGCTCTGGAATCCTACTTTCCAATGCTACTAGAATCACCTCATTTGGAGTTTTGTGGCTCAAGTTATGCGTGTTTGAAGAAGGCATGGTCAGGCTGCCAGGTGCCACGTTAACTTCCACGTTAACTAAGTTAACGTGGGAGTTAACGTGGCTCATAGTGGCTTGTGTTGGCAACATTAGTGACAATGTTTGGTGTCACTAACGTTGTCGACAACTTCTCTTCTTCACGTTAACTTCCACGTTAACTAGGTTAACGTGGGAGTTAACGTGGCTTCTTGGGGATAGTGTGTATTCATCCCAACGTTAGTGACAATGTTTGGTGTCACTAACGCTCTTAATCATGGGATCATGCATCATCCAATTTATCATATAATTCATGCAAAATTCTCATGAAATCATTCAAAGTTCACAATGTTTGCTTGAATCAAGATGTAAGTGAATATCTATCCAAAACTAGCTTATTTCCTAAGAAAATGCATGAAACTACCTTAAAAACAGTAAAGAAAAGGTCAGTGAAACTGGCCAAAATGCCCTGGCATCATCAGTAGAGGGAATATCAAACGCACATGATGGAACTACAACAAGATCAATATACCAAGATGTATGAAGCCATCAATAACTCAACTGCTGGATATGAAAGATCCATGAATAAAGTAATACAAGAACAGTTTCAGTTGAGGAAAGAGCAAGCTCAACAAAGGGAACTTCTTCAAAGAATGGATGACAGAACATACAAGCTTTACAGAGAATTCAATGAAAACAGAATGTTCAAAGAGGCTAGACACAGAGACAGAATTGATTATGATATGTGCACCCAAGAAAAACTCAGCTACCTTTGTGGAACACTCCCAGTGCTCAACCCAAAACTCCAAACATTCAATGAAGCACAAAAGGTATTAGAAGAGCAGGAAATTGCAAGGGTGAAATTTAATGTTCAAAGGCTAGAGGAGAGGATGGTAAGTTCAGGGATATGGAAGAAAATAGAGGAGGACTCAACAACAAAACAACAAGGGGAAATAAGAAGCAAGAAAAGGCAAGATCCAAAAGGCAAGGGAAAGCAAGGAGAATCAAGCAAAGGAAAGGAACCCAACGCTTAAAGGTGGTGAAGTTTCTTTCAGTATTTCAATAAATAAAGAAGATGTATGTCTGAAACATGACATACCTTCTAAGATTTCTCTTTTATGCATTTTCATGTTTATGTTATGCATGTTCATACGTACATCATGTTTGAAATGTATGTTTGTCCTATGTCCTTTTGTTTGATAATTGAATAAAAGATGAGATTTGAACAAGAATAGAGAGAAATCTAACCTAGAAAGAATAAAGTCATCCTATAAAAAGTGCTAGTATACATGCCTTCTTTGTAAATAAATCAAGGCTCAAGAAATTAAGAAATGCTTGCTTACACAAGACTAGTTGGTCGAAGGTTACAAGACTCTAAATGAAAAAAAAAAAAAGAAGAAGAAAATGAAAAGCTAGGCATCAATGACCAAATTTGGATATGTGTCTGTGGTGATTGATGTTAGGGGATATACTTGGGTTAGTAAATCCAAGGGGTGCTTCATCACCCGATAATTTGAGTTAACTAACTCGGGATTATCGATTGAAAACCCCGTTCAAGAGTAGCTCCATAACAGAACATTTAGCAACCCAAAGAGGTGCTGGACACCACTATCCAAATAAAATCTCAAAGTTATATGCCTGTGATTGAATGTGTTAAGGAAAGAGGCTTGAGCTAGTAAATCTTTAAGAGTGTTTCAACACTTAACAACTTAAACCAACTGGATTGGGATTGTTGATTGAAAGCTTATGCTAAAGAGCCGCCTTAAGACAAGATTTTTAGCTCAATGGAAGCAAAGAAAACTGAAAAAGAAAAAAAGATGGAGTATGTGAAAAGGTGTGAAAAAAGGAGTCTAATAAAGCTAGCTAGTCTAATACTAAAGCAAGCATTTTGATAAAGAAGTGAATTAGCTTTGATCATTTGCATTGAACAAATGACTACACAATCAAGGATGATAGAGTTCTTGAAAGAAGTTCCTTTCTGTTAAGATATTTTTGCATCTTAAAGTCTGTTATCTATTCTTTTTCTCTCTTGCTTAAGGACAAGCAACATTTTAAGTTTGGTGTTGTGATGCATTTGCATATTTACCAATTTAACTAGTTAGTTTAGTTAGTTTTAGCTTAATTTCATTCACTTTCTTTGAAATAAATGAGCAATTTTGTGAGTTTTTCATCCATGCATCCATGAACTAAGAACTAAGTGAAATTTGGCATAATTCATGCAAATGGCTCAAGGAGTTTATATATAAGTTGATGTGAATGATTCCCTTGAAAATTATTCCATAAGATGGCGAAACTTTGAGGAAAATTCTTTGGTTTATGGCAGGTGATGGAGAAAGGGAAAAGAAGGCTTGAGCGTTGTTCCTGGCGTGTTCTGCCAATAACTTGGGCAACAACGCCAGAAAATCACCAAAGGAGAGGGAGTCACGTTGTTGCTGGTGTGTTTCACCAACAACATGGGCAACAACGCCCAACAAATCAAGCTGCCAGGGAGAAGAAGACTTGAGCGTTGTTCCTGGCGTGTTCGGCCAATAACTTGGGCAACAACGCCAGGAAATTACCAAAGGAGAGGGAGTCACGTTGTTGCTGGCGTGTTTCGCCAACAACTTGGGCAACAACTCTCAACAAATCAAGCTGCCAGGAAGAAGAGGCATGGGCGTTGTTCCTGGCGTGTTCAGCCAATAACTTGGGCAACAACGCCAAGAAGCCACCAAAGAAGAGGCATGGGCGTTGTTGCTGGCGTGTTTTGCCAACAACTTGGGCAACAACGCCAGGAAATCACCAAAGAAGAGGAATGGGCGTTGTTGCTGGTGTGTTTTACCAACAACTTGGGCAACAACGCCAGGAAATCACCAAAGAAGAGGCATGGGCGTTGTTGCTGGCGTGTTTTGCCAACAACTTGGGCAACAACGCCAGGGAGCCTGACCTTGTAATCTTCAAAGGAACATATCTTGAGCTAGAAAACTCCAAATGAGGTGATTTCAGTGGCATTGAAAAGTAGACATCAAGAGCTTTCCAACCATATATAATAGTGTGGGATTGGAGTTCATTTAAAGCTTCAAAAGCTGGCTTCATTTAGAGCCTCAGAGACTAAGGGCGTTGTTGCTGGCGTGTTTTGCCAACAACTTGGGCAACGACGCCAGGCAGCCTTACCTTGCCTTCTTCAATGGTACATAACTTGAGCTACAGAGATCCAATTGAGATGCTTCCAAATGCATTGGAAAGTAGACATCAAGAGCTTTCCAACCATATATCAAAACTAAAGCTCAAACCAGAGGCAACTTTGGGCATCAAAACTGAGTTCAAAAAGGCAGAAAGGGCCAAGTGTTTGGGCAACAACTTGGGCAACAACGCCCAAGCACCATGCCCCACTCCCAGGAAAGTGCCATGCACGTTGTCACTGGCGTGTTTTGCTAATAACTTGGGCAACAACGCCAGGCCATTGGACCAGAGCAATGAGAATGAGCCCTGTTTCCTCTGTTTGACAAGAATTCTTTCATGAAGCAAAATCAACAAGAGCAAGGCCCAAATTGCTAACCCAAAAGGAGAATTTCAAGGAGTTTTAGGAATGGTATAAATAGAGAATAGTTTTTTACTTTTAGGGACTCTCAGACACTTTTACTTTTTACACTTAGACTTTTATATTTTAAAACTAGCATTTCTGTTTTACTGCTTCGAGGGGTCCTCTATTTTGTTTTCTTTTGGAAATTTTGAATTTCAGTTTTCAAGAACTTCTTCTTCATTCTTCAATATTCTTCACTACAAAATTTTAATGTTTACTTTTGCATTTGTTGTTGAATTTAGAGCTATGATTCACTAAACCCCATTTTCATTAGGGGGAGGAGCTCTGCTCATTTGAATGGGTTGATAACTTTTCTTTTCCTTCTCAATTCAAGTTGTTCATCTAAGAGGAAACTCTTGTTCTTCGCAGATTTAATCACCATCGAGAGAGGGATTGAATCTATATAAATTATGTGGTGAACTTGAGAAAGGAGCTACATAATTCAGTTTAGAGTTCATCCTTTCATGATTTCTTTGATCAATACACTTTGGGTTGGTATGTGAGATGTAACCTCCCTTAGTTGAGATTATGGAAGTTGTGTGGCTTGGATTAGAAATTGAACTTCATCTCTTCTCATGAACAATTAGATCACGAGAGTGGCAATTGGTTGTGTTGAGAGAAATTGAGTTACCAAGAGATTGGGACTCAATTACCCACAATCTGCCATGGATCTATACCCATGATTGAGAAGGAATTGATCAACATCAATTCATGAGAATTTGCATCTCTAATCCCTAATGATCTCTCCATCATTAATTCTCATCTATTTTGTTCTTTAGTTCTTTGAATACCCATTACCCAATTCCCTTTTATCTTTTTGCAATTTATCATTCTTGCCATTTACATTCTATTTATCTATTTCTTGCAATTTACTCTTCTGCTCTTTAAAATTCTGCAACCTTTACTTTCATGCAGGTTATTTTCCATGTCATTTAAGTTTCTTGCAATCTAAGTTTCCGTTATTTACTTTCAGTCATTTAATTTGCCTTCATTATTCAAGTTCTTTAAATTCCTTGCCATTTAAATTTTTGCAATTATGTTCAAAAATCACAAATCTCATGAAATCAAAACCATGTTTGCTTGACTAAATTTACCATTTAACTAAAGTTGCTTAATCTACCAATCTCCGTGGGATCGACCTCACTTTTAGTGAGTTTTATTACTTGATATGACCCGGTATACTTGCCGGTGGTTATACGTTAATTATTAATTTTCGCGTATTACTTTAGCAAATCATTACTTTAAACAGCAAAATTGATGGAAATCAACAAGCTCTTGTGATGATAAGTTGATAACTCGGTCCAAAAGATTAGACATGGCTTCACAGCCAGCCAGACTTCAACAAATCATCATAAAACTCTAGAATTCATTATTAAAAACTTTGAGGAACAGAATATAAAATTAATTTTTTTTTTGTATTTTTGTAAAAAAATTTTCGAAAATAAGAAGTAAAAAGCTTAAACATAAAATAAAATTACCTAATCTAAGCAACAGGATGAACCGTCAGTTGTCCAAACTCGAACAATCCCCGACAACGGCGCCAAAAACATGGTATACGAAATTGTGATCATCAATGGCACCAACATCATGGTACGCACAATTGTAATCTCAACTCTTTGTCACAACTCCGCACAACTAACCAGCTAGTGCACTGGGTCGTCCAAGTAAGAAACCTTATGTGAGTAAGGGTCGATCCCACAAAGACTGTCGGCTTGAAGCATGCTATGGTTATCTTGTAAGTCTCAATCAGGAAGATTCAAATGGTTATGGAGAATTGATAATTAAAATATGAATAAAACATAAACTAAAGATAGAGATACTTATGTAATTCATTGGTAGGAATTTCAGATAAGCGTATGGAGATGCTTTGTTCCTTCTGAACCTCTGCTTTCCTATTGCCTTCTTCCAATCATTCATACTCCTTTCCATGGCAAGATTTTATGTTGGGCATCACCGTTGTCAATGGCTACTTCCCATCCTCTCAGTGAAAATGTTCCAAATGCGCTGTCATCGCACGGCTAATCATCTGTCGGTTCTCGATCATGTTGGAATAGGATCCATTGATCCTTTTGCGTCTGTCACACGCCCAACACTCGCGAGTTTGAAGCTCGTCACAGTCATCCCTTCTCAGATCCTACTCGGAATACCACAGACAAGGTTTAGACATTTCGGACCTCAGGAATGGCCGCCAATAATTCTAGCCTATACCACGAAGGTTCTAATCTTAGATTAGAAACCCAAGAGATACACATTCAAGCTATTGCAAGTAGAACAGAGGTGGTTGTCAGGCACGTGTTTATAGGTGAGAATGATGATGAGTGTCACGGATCATCACATTCATCAGGTTGAAGAACGAGTGTATATCTTAGAGAAGAAGTGGGCGTGAATTGAACAGGAAAAACAATAGTACTTTGCATTAATTCATGAGGAACAGCAGAGCTCCACACCTTAATCTATGGTGTATAGAAACTCTACCGTTGAAAATACATAAGAACAAAAGGTCTAGGCATGGCCGAATGGCCAGCCTCCCAAAGCGTGAACATACAAGTTCCAAGATGAAAAGTCTGATCAAATGTGTAAAATACAATAGCAAAAGGTCCTTTTTGTAGAAAACTAGTAGCCTAGGGTTTACAAAAATGAGTAAATGATGCAGAATCCACTTCCGGGTCCACTTGGTGTGTGCTTGGGCTGAGCATTGAAGCTTTCACGTGTAGAGACTTTTCTTGGAGTTAAATGCCAGCTTTTGTGCCACTTTGGGCATTTAACTCCAGTTTTTATGCCAGTTCTGGCGTTTTGACGCCAGAATTTCTATGCTGACTTTGAACGCCAGTTTGGGCCATCAAATCTTGGGCAAAGTATGGACTATTATATATTTTTGGAAATCCCAAGATGTCTACTTTCCAACGCAATTGAGAGCGAGCCAATTGGGCTTTTGTAGCTCCAGAAAATTCACTTCGAGTGTAGGGAGGTCAGAATCCAACAGCATCTGCAGTCCTTTTTCAGCCTCTGAATCAGATTTTTGCTCAGGTCCCTCAATTTTAGCCAGAAAATACCTAAAATCATAGAAAAATACACAAACTCATAGTAAATTCCATAAATATGATTTTTATTTAAAAACTAATAAAAATATAACAAAAACTAATTAAAATCTACTAAAAACATACTAAAAACAATGCCAAAAAGCGTATAAATTATCCGCTCATCAACTAGCATTAAAACAAAATTCCTTCTAGCAAATCAAAGAGAAGATAAAGAAAAGAAGAAATTCACTATCATTAATCCATCAAGTACAACAGAGCTCCCTCTCCTAATGAGAGGAAATTTAGCTACTTATAGCTTAAGAGAAAAGTACAAGAGATGGAAGAGATGATGTGAAAAGTAAATCTTACTATATTTTAACAAAAATTACTACTCAACAACCCCTTCTCGGTACTTTCAGGGGTTATTTATACTACTCCTAGCACTAGAATCAATAAAATACAAAAGAGAAAAGAAAATTACAGCTAGAGGGAAAGAAATAAAAACTCTAAAAACGTGACTTCTCCAGGCTTGGCGTGTGGCTGGCGCTTGAGTGGCATGCCACGCCTAGCCACTGAATTGGCTTGGCGTGCCACGCCTAGCTCACCTAGTGGCACGCTCCATGCATCAAGTTCCCTGGCGTGCCACGCCTTCGAGCCCAAGTGGCATGACCAGGTCTTTTTAAATCTTGGTTAGTGTTCCGTGGGTTACATGAAACTGTAGGTCGATCTCGGATGAGATCTTCTGTGCTGGTCGGAGATGACGTGTCCGACTTGAGGGTGGTGGCCGGAGCTATTGCGTCTGACTTGTTGTACTGGCAATGCTGCTGATCCTTCATCACCGGAGGGTGGTGGTACCTGCAAGGGACTCCGATGCTTAATAGCAAGGGTATTAAGCAGGTATTTGTGTAGAATCAGAGTATGAGTTATACCTGGGTACTCCAGTGTATTTATAATCTTGTAGAGTGATCTTTTTCGGGAGATAAGATAGTTATCTTATCTTATCTTTGAGTAGAGTTATCTTTATCTCTGTGGAAACTGCCCTTATCTCTCTAGGCTTGAGCTGCCTTTGGACTTGGGTCGTGTTCCTCTGTTTGGGCCCTTTTCTGGGCTTTTCTGGTGATTTGGCCGAACTCTTTTGAGAAGAGGTCGGGTAGTTCTGACCTGAAGAAGTCGGTTGACTCAGCCTGGGTCGGACAGCTCGACTCAGGGTATGAACAGTGCCCCTGCTCAAGTGTGGTCTTCCTTTTGAGGTCGAGTCCTTAGTTTTAGGACTTCAATCCTTCTCCGGAGAAGCCGAGCTCGAGCATTTGTTGATCACTTTTTGTAGAGCTTCCCTTTGAATGCGGAACGTTTTCTTTACTCCTTTAATTTTGAAAACATGCGTTCCTTGCCTTGGGAACGTGCGAGGTTTTTTAATGACCCATTAACTCCTTAATGTTCTATTTTCCCTCTTTTCATTTTGAATTGCCAAAAAGACTTTTGCTTTCTATTTTCTCTCTTTGCTTCTTTGAAACTCCATTCTTTACCCTTCTGTTTTTCTGGCTCGCCTGGGACTCTTTGCTTTCACGTTTTTGCGCTTCTCCCTGTGGCGCCATTAGTGATTGTTGGTGCTTTGTTCTTTGGAGAGGTGATTTTCGGCCTTGTTGTTGCTTCAACTTCTCAGTGTTCATTGTCTCCTCCCCTTTGCAGGTTGGTTTTCTTTATATCTCTTTCTTTTAGTTCTTTCACCGTTCTTCCTCGTGCTTGCATTATTCTATTTTTTGGCAAAGTTTTGATTTTGCTTGAATTTACGTTATAGAGCTTGAACCTTTTCATATCGTCATGCTTGATTGTTGCTGTGATGCATGTTTTCTGGAGTTCCTTCGACTTATATATGCTCCTTGGTGTATTCCCTGATAATTTGATGCTTTTAGGGTTTTGCATGTTGTCACTGCTTCTGATCGTACTTTTTGGGGCTTATGAACTGCTTGATTTTGAAAAAGATTGTGCCTTTGGTGATTTTGATCTGTTTGATGTTGACAGTTTCCTTTGCTAGTAGCTTTATTGAAAGATGGCTACTTTTGATGACTTTTTAATTTTGTGACTTTTTTCTCGGAGTGTCTTTTGTTTGAAAGAAGGTTATTTTTCTTGCTGAGATAACCTTGTAGATTTTTCTAAGTCCTCGTTCTGTTACTGCCTCCAAAGAATGCCCCTGGACCTTGGGTTGTGTCCTGGGGTTTCCTTTTGCTATTGCTTCTGCTTTGTGTGCCTTAGGTCGAGTTATATCTGTTTTTGTCTAAGCTATTTTGTTATGCCCGAGCTGTTTATTTAGTAATCCCTCTCTCTTTTTCTTTGCTGTAGGACTAGTTGACCATGTCTTCTCGCAAAAATAATGTCGAGACATCTTCCAAGGTCCCCGAGGGTATGTCCGACTGGCCGGACTCCCTCGTCTTGATGTGTGTTTCCGTAGTTAATTCTGAGTTCTGCGCGGAGCTTAGAAACATCACCGAATCTGTAGTAGTAGCGATCAGGAGCAGAACTACGAGTTGGTGGCACCGGATTCTGACGAGAGGGTTTGCTTTCCATCTCTAACCCAGGGGGAACGCCCCTTCTTTTAAGCTGACGATTACTTTTTTAGCCAGATGATCATTACCCTACCTTTTACCTCTTTCGAGACTGACTTGCTGTGGTCATGTAATGTAGCTCTGTCCCAGCTCCATCCTAACTCATGGGGCTTTATTAAGATTTTTCAGTTGCTTTGCCAAGAGTTGGATGTCAAACCTTCTCAAACTCTCTTTCTTTATCTTTTTGTTTTGACTAAGCCCAGGATTTCTTCAAAAAAGAAAGGTTCTTGGGTTTCCTTTCGGTCTGCTCAAGGACATAAAGTGTTTGCTATGTATGACGAGTCCTTTAGGGACTTTAAGAATTACTTTTTTAAGGTCCGAGCTGTTGAGGGAGCTCGAGCATTTTTATTAGAGTCGAATAATGAACCTGCCTTCCCCTTGTGTTGGCAAAAGAATGTTGTGGTGTCTCGATACTCGTGGAAGATGCTTGATGAGGTCGAGCAGGCTTTTATGAATGTGTTAGAAGATATTTAGGGGCAACCTCCCCATCTCGATAAAATGAGATTTTTGGGGGACCCCTCTCTTGTTCGAGCTGAGCTGGGTAGTGACTGACTTCCTTTGCTCTGTTTTACTTGCTTTTGCTTCTTTTCCTTCCAATTTGTAACTTGTTTTCTGGTTGATTTGTTTTTTCAGAGATGGCAAAGACCAATGATTCCATGAAAGCCTTTAAGAAGGCAAGGAAGGCTACCACTGCCCAGAATATCTCAGCTAAGGCTGCAGGGGAGGGATCTTCTCAAGTTCCTCCTAAGAAGCCAATCTTGAGCTCTGCTAGGCCGAGGAGGATGATTCCAACTCCTCAGGTCCATTTGGATGATCCTCTCCAGACTTCTACTGCTACTTCTTCTCCTACTGTTGGCCCTCCTCTAAAAAGATAGAAGACTTTTGAGCCTTTCAATTTGGACACCCCTGACTTTGATGCCTGATGAGCGGATAATTTATACGCTTTTTGGCATTATTTTTACATAGTTTTTAGTATGATTTAGTTAGTTTTTAGTATATTTTTATTAGTTTTTAAATAAAATTCACATTTCTGGATTTTACTATGAGTTTGTGTGTTTTTCTGTGATTTCAGGTAATTTCTGGCTGAAAATGAGGGACTTGAGCAAAAATCAGATTCAGAGGTTGAAGAAGGACTGCAGATGCTGTTGGATTCTGACCTCCCTGAACTCAAAGTGGATTTTCTGGAGCTACAGAACTCCAAATGGTGCGCTCTCAATTGCGTTGGAAAGTAGACATCCAGGGCTTTCTAGCAATATATAATCGTTCATACTTTGCCCGAGTTTAGACGATGCAAATTGGCGTTCAACGCCAGTTCCAAGTTGTATTCTGGAGTTAAACGCCAGAAACAGGTTGCAAAGTGGAGTTAAATTCCAGAACAGGTTACAAGCTGGCGTTCAACTCCAAGAGAAGCCTCTACACGTGTAAAGCTCAATGCTCAGCCTAATCACACACCAAGTGGGCCCCAGAAGTGGATTTCTACATCATTTACTTATCTTTGTAAACCCTAGTAACTAGTTTAGCATAAATAGGACTTTTTACTATTGTATTTACATCTTCGAATCATATTTTGATCATGTTTTGATGATTGAACCCTCCTTAGGAGGCTAGCCATTCGGCCATGCCTGGACCTTGTTCTTATGTATTTTCAACGGTAGAGTTTCTACACACCATAGATTAAGTTGTGGAGCTCTGCTATTCCTCATGAATTAATACAAAGTACTATCATTTTTCTATTCAATTCAAGCTTATTCTAATTCTAAGATATTCATTCGCACTTCAATATGAATGTGATGATCGTGACAGTCATCATCATTTCCAACCTATGAACGCATTCTTGACAACCACTTCCGTTCTACCTTAGATTGAATGAGTATCTCTGGGATTCCTTAATCAGAATCTTCGTGGTACAAGTTAGAATCCATGGACGGCCATTCTTGAGATCCGGAAAGTCTAAACCTTGTCTGTGGTATTCCGAGTAGGATCTGGGAAGGGATGGATGCGACGAGCTTCAAACTCGCGAGTGCTGGGCGTAGTGACAGACGCAAAAGGATCAATGGATCCTATTCCAGTATGATCGAGAACCGACAGATGATTAGCCATGCAGTGACAGCGTATTGGACCATTTTCACTGAGAGGATAGGAAGTAGCCATTGACAATGGTGATGCCTAACATACAGCTTGTCATAGAAAGGAGTATGAATAATTGGATGAAGACAATAGGAAAGCAAAGGTTCAGGAGGAACGAACGCATCTCTATATGCTTATCCGAAATTCTCACCAATGAATTACATAAGTATCACTATCTTTATTTTATATTTTATTTATCTTTTAATTACTAAATCTCCATAATCAATTGAATCCGTCTGACTGAGATTTACAAGGTGACCATAGCTTGCTTCAAGCCGACAATCTCCGTGGGATCGACCCTTACTCACGTAAGGTTTATTACTTGGACGACCCAGTGCACTTGCTGGTTAGTTGTGCGAAGTTGTGACAAAGAACTAAGATCATGAACGTGCGTATTGAGTTTTTAGCGCCGTTACCAAGGAATGGAACCGTCATGATTTTTGCACACCAATGCCGTTGGGTTTGTTGATCAGCAAATTGCTCCTTATAGTGTTGTTCCTACTGATGATGTCTCCTTCCTTCGTCATTTGGACTTTACTACTCGGAGCAGCATTAAGATGGCACATATAGGAGCAGCTTTATACCAAACTGCCCAGGATCTTCCCATTCATGCAACAAAGGCTTTTATAGAGGAGGCCAAATCAGAGTTTGACAGGATCAAGGGGTTGAAGGAGGATCTTGAGGTGAAGGTGGCAAAGCTGGAAAAAGAGTTAGAGGGTGAGAAGACTCGGGCTACTGCTGTGGTGGCTTCTGCGAACTTGGCTGAGGAGATGGCACTGAAGCATAAGGAGAGCTATGTCCTAACTTATGGTGAGATGGTAGAGCTCAAGGAGAGGTTGGACTCTGTTCAGGCTGATTATACCGAGCTCCAGGGTCATCTCGTGGGCAGTGTGACTTCTGCTTAAAAGAACTTGAAGGATCAGGTCCAAGTTCTTGCTCCCGATCTTGACCTGTCTCTCTTCAGCTTGGACAATATTGTGGAAAATGGGAAGATTGTCCCTGCCCCGGATGAAGATGATAATGATGTAGATCCACCTCCTGTGCCCTCTACCTAGGCTTCTGTTGTGCCGACTTCTCCAACTCCTGCAGCTGAGGTCGGCCATCCTGAGTCGGATCCTGATGTTCAGATCCTGAACCATTCTGATGGGACTGTTGATGCTGTCCCCCTTCAGATTCGTCCTCCTTTGCCTCGAGATGCCGCCACTAGAGAATCTTTGAATCCGTTGTAGTTTCTATTTATGAATCTTGATGTGTATAGCCCGGTTTCTGGGCTTTTGAACTTTTATTTTGATAATTTGTGTTTGACTGTGACTTTTGTAGTTGCTTTTTCTTTAGCAACTTTTATTGGAAAAAAATACTTTTTGAACTCTTGAGGTCGACCTTCTGGTGGCCTTCTGAGTGTTAATGATAGCAGCTGTGCTTTTCTTCTTGATGTGCTTTGTTTGCAATCTTTTGTTGTTTCCAGGAATCTTTAAAAGTGTTGGAGCTTTTTTTGCTGTCCAAGCTCTTTTTTGATTTCTCTAGAGTTGGTTTCTTTCTTGTTTTGGTCAAAGTGTCTTTTTGAGGCTAGCTTTGTCTTGAGTGTTCATTCATAGAACACTTCGTGATTTGTTTTTGGGAGAGGTCGTGGCTTTCTTTGGGTCGAGCTGCATCCCTTCTAGCGCACGCCTCCTGCCTGTCGACTTCTTCTGTTTGATTCTGAGTTGTTTCTAGTAATCCAATTTTAGTTGGACTTTGCTGGGTCTCTTTTTTTGGATTTACTTTTATCAACTTTGTAGCTTTAATCGCTTTGGGCCGACTTCTTCATGTCGGTCATTTCTAAGTTATTTCTAGTAATCCATTTTATTTGGACTTTGTCAGGTCTCTTTCTATGGATTACCTTTTATAACTTTTTCTAGTTTTGTTGGGCCGACTTCCGCATGTCAGTCCCTTCTAAGTTATTTCTAGTAATCCATTTTATTTGGACCTTGTCAGGTCTCTTTTTATGGATTACTTTTTATAACCTTTTGTAGTTTTCTTGGGCCGAATTCATCATGTCGGTCCCTTCTAAGTTATTTCTAGTAATCCATTTTCAGGGCTGGCCAAGCCTCTTTTCTATGGGTTACTATTCCGAGGGTTACCTGAAACTGGAGGTCGATCTCAGATGAGATCTTTCGTACTGGTCGGAGATGACGTGTCCGGCTGGCTGGTGGCAGCCGGAGCTGTTGTGCCCGACTTGTTGGACTTACTGCACTGCTGATCCTTGGTCACCGGAGGGTGGGGGTACCTGCAAGAGACTCCGATGCTTAAGTTAGCACGGGTATTAAGCAGGTTTTTATGTTGAATCAGAGTATATGTTATACCTGGGTGCTCCAGTGTATTTATAGTAGTTGTAGAGTGACCCTTCTAGATAAGATAAGTTAGTTATCTTATCTTCTCTTTATCTTTGAGTTGAGGTCAGCTTATCTTCAAGGGAACCGCCCTTATCTCTATAGGCTTGGACGGCCTTTGGATTTGGATCGTGTTCCTCTACTTGGGCCCTTTATGGGCTTTTCTGTCGATATGGCCGAGTTCTTTAAGAAGAAGTCGGTCCGCTTGACCTGAAGAGGTCGGTCGCTTTGTCGTTTTAATCATCCCAGGTCGGATAGCTCGACCCAGGGTATGAACAGTGCCCCTGCTTGAGCTCGGTCTTCTTTGTCGAGGTCGAGTCCTTAACTTCTTGTAGCGAAGCCGAACTCAAGCATTTTGTCGACTCCTTTTTGTAGCAGCTTTTGAATGTAGAACGTTTTTCCTCTATAAGCGCGTGCTTTTGTATTAGCATTTTTTTGGGAATGCAAGCGGTTTTAATATCCACATTTATTTGGCATTTAATTGCCCCGTTTCCCCTAACTTCTCTATTTTTGAATTTTGGATTTCAAGAAATGGTTTCTCTCCTTCGCCCTTTTCGTAACTTCTTCGCACTTATTCATTTTCTGCCTTTCACCCTCATTTCACCTTTTCTTGCGACGACGCTTGGTGATTTTCTGAAGCTTCTATTTTCGCCTGGAGTTTTGTAGTTTCGTATTTCTCTCTGTGATACTGCTTTTGTTCGTGCTTTTTTGCTCGTGAGAAGGCAATTCCAGACTTCGTCCTCCATCCTTAATTTCCTTGAAGCTTTGCTACTTTTTCAAGGTTGGTACTAGCTTTCCTGCTTCTTTCATAGCTTCGTCTTCAGTTTTTTAGTGAAGCTTTGATTTTGCATGTTTGAAAGTTTGAATCTTTTTTGTGGTCTTGTATTTGCTTGTCACTGTAATGTGTTTTCTTTGACTTCCTTTTACGCATTCTTTTGGCATTTCCGTCGAGGCTCTCTAGGATTTTGCTTCTGGTTGTTTCATGTCTGATATCGATAGCGAATCTGCCTCTGTTCCTCGCTTTGTTTGGAGATTTCTTTTTGATTTTGACAAAGTTTGCACTTTTGATGATTTCTACTTGGCATGTTCGATCTTGGTGCTTGCTCTTTGCTGATGATTTTTTGTTTGATTTCAAAAAAGTTTGCGCCTTTGCTGTTTTTCCGCTGATAAACTGTAGGGGGTGGACCTTTTGCATTTTTTGCTTCCTTTGTTTTCTTTCTGGATTTTATTTTGATGAGTGCTGGGATGTAGGTTGTAGAAATAACTTAAAGATCTTGCTTTGTTTACTGCCTCCAAGGGATTCCCCAAGACCTTTGTCTTGAGTCTTGGGGTTTTTCCTTTTTGTTTATCCGTCCATCGAGATGTTTTGCCCTCTATCCGAGATGTTTTTAAGTAATCCATTCTTCTTTTCTTTTTGTAGGATTTAGTTGACCTCATGTCTCCACGAAATAACATTGTAGAGATGCCTTCCCAGGTTCCCGCGGGTATGGCCGATTGGGTGGACTCCATGGTTCTCATGTGTGTCTCGCTGGTTGATTCTGAATTTTGTGCTCAGCTTAGGCAGTTTCATAGTGTCTGTAGTAATTCTGGTGATGAGAAAAACTATGAACTTGTATCTCCCCCTTCTGACGAGAGAGTCTGCTTTTCAACTCGGGTTGTTGATGGTCGCCCTTTCTTTTATGCTTATGATTTTTTCTTTGGTCAGCTGGGTATCACCCTTCCTTTTACCAAACTTGAAACCGACCTGTTATGGTCTTGTAATGTTGCCCCTTCTCAACTTCACCCCAATTCCTGGGGTTTTATTAAAATTTTCCAATTGTTGTGCAATGGTTTTGGTATTCCTGCTTCCCAATCTCTCTTTTTCTATCTTTTTGTCTTGACTAAGCTCGGTGTGGTAAAAAAAAAGTCAGCTTGGGTCTCCTTTCGTTCTACCCAGGGAAAGAAGATTTTTTCCATGTTTGACGAGTCGTTCTGTGATTTTAAAAACTACTTCTTCAAGGTCCGAGCTGTTGAAGGAGCTCGCCCCTTTTTTCTGGATGAAAATGACGAACCTGCTTTTCCCTTGGAATGGCAAAAAGACGTGAGGGTCTCCAGGTATTCGTGGGAGATGTTCGATGATGCTGAGCGAGCCTTTGTGACTATCCTGGAAGAACGCTAGGGTCAACCTCCCTACCTCGACACAAAGAAATTTCTAACCAATCCTTCTCTTCTTCAACTGAACTGGGTATCTTTGTATTTTCTTTATTATCCCTGTATGTTGCTTGTAGCTGTCTTTCCGACTTGTCCAACTTGTAACTGATTTTCTATTTTATTTGCAGAAGCAATGAAGAATAGTGAATCCATGAAAGCTTTTAAGAGGGCATAGAGGGCGACTGCTCTCAGAAATGTTGCTGCCAAGGCGGCTGGGGAGGGATCCTCCCAAGTGCGCGAGCAGCCATCAGTGCAGAGTTTCGCCGGGGTGAAGAAGGTGATCCCTATACCCCAAGTTCGTTTGGTAGATCCTCACGTCACCTCTGCTGCTCCTTCTGTTGCTCCTCCCAATAAAAAACATAAGACTGCTGAGCCCTTTGACCTCGATGCTCCTGATTTTAATGCTATTGAATTTGTGGATCAAGAAATCGGTCCCTACGGTGCTCTCTCTATGGACGATGTGTCCATCCTCCATCACTTGGAGTTTATGGCCCGAAATCATGTGAAGATGGCATATATGTCGGCTGCCATATATCGGACTGCTCAGAATCTTCCTCTCCATGCTACTAAGGCGTTTATGGAGGAGGCGAAACAAGAGTTTGATCGGATGAAGGAGTTAAAGGAGGAGTTTGAGACGAAGGTAGCCAAGCTGGAGAAGGACTTGAAGAATGAGGAGGCGAGTTCTCAGTCATTGGCGGCTTCTTTGAGGTTGGCTGAGGACGCCGTCTAGATGCACAAGGAGAGTTACCTTTCATCTTATCGGGAGGTGATGCGCCTGAGGGGGGAGCTTGACAGTGTTCGGGAAGATTATGCTGAGCTCCAAAGTCATCTTGTTGGCAGCGTGACTGCTGCTTATGAGAACTTGAGGGAGCAAGTTCAGGTCATTGCTCCCGAGGCCGACCTCACCCTTTTTAGCCTGGATAATGTAGTCAGGGATGGCAAGATTGTCCCTGATGATGAGGGTGATGATGATGATGTTGTTCCTCCCCCTGTGTCCTCTACCAAAGTGCCGACCTCTTTCGTTCCCCCTGCTGTGCCCGACTCGGATTGCCAGATCCTGAATCGGGATGATGGAACTGTGGATGCTATGCCGATCTAGACTCGTCCTCCTTCTCCTTGTCCTGATGCTGCCAAGAAGGCTCCTGATGCTTGTTGATCTCTTTCCTGGGAATTTGTGTAGTTGGCCCGGCTTGTGGGCTTTTTAAAACTTTTTTATTTTTTTATTGACACTTTCCTAGTTGCTTTTCTAACAACTTTTATTCTGACAAACAAAAAAGGTGGCTCGCCACCCTTAGATTTTGCTGGCCTTCGAGGCTTTTGCAACTTTTGCAGATTTTATATAATGCCTTTTGATTTGACATTTTTCTATTTTCTGCTGATGTGTGATATCTTGCAGCTCGACCTCCTTGGGTTATTTTGTTGTTTGTAGCTTGAATCATTTGAGGTTACGATTTGTGGGGTCCAACTTGTTTCTCGGTTTTCCATATTTGTGATCGGTTCCTTTGCGTTGGTCCCTTTCTAAGTTATTATTGTAATCCTCTCTTTCAGAGATTACTTTTATAACTTGTTTGTAGGAGATTGACTTCGTCAGGTCGATCTCTTTTTAAGTTATTTTTGTAATCCTCTTTCTTAGACCTTTGTCAGGTCTCTTTCAGTGATTATTTTGATAACTTTTCAGTAGTAGGAGTCCGACTTGGTTATGTCGGTCTCCCTTAAGTTATTTTTTGTAGTCCTCTTTCTTGGATCTTTGTCAGGTCTCTTTCAGGGACTACCTTAATAACTTTTCAGTAGTAGGAGTCCGACTTGGTTATGTCGGTCTCCCTTAAGTTATTTTTTGTAGTCCTCTTTCTTGGATCTTTGTCAGATCTCTTTCAGGGACTACCTTAATAACTTTTTCAGTAGTAGGAGTCCGACTTGGTTATGTCGGTCTCCCTTAAGTTATTTTTTGTAGTCCTCTTTCTTGGATCTTTGTCAGATCTCTTTCAGGTACTACCTTAATAACTTTTCAGTAGTAGGAGTCTGACTTGGTTATGTCGGTCTCCCTTAAGTTATTTTTTGTAGTCCTCTTTCTTGGATCTTTGTCAGATCTCTTTCAGGGACTACCTTAATAACTTTTCAGTTTTAGGCTGACTTTGTTATGTCGGGCCCTTCTAGGTTAAAGTAATCCTCTTTAATAGGGTTGGCCAGACCTCTTTCCAGGGTTTACTTATAACTTGGTTTGACTTGGTTCGACTTCTCAATGTTCGACCAGTCTTTAAGTTATTATTTTAGCGATCCGTAAGACCTCGTCAGGTTCTTTTTTAGATCACTTTCGATAACTTCTTACATTATTCTGTGTTCATCTTTGCCGATTTGTAGAAAGTGGTTGTCATTTCTAGATCGTCCTTTGGTGAATCGCGTTTTCACCTTTATCGGACGGTTGTCTTTATCGTGATCGTGCAGTGAAATTCTTTTTCACTTTCTGCCGATCTGTTGCTTTATAATTGGACGATGAATGCTTCTGATTAATGCGTCTTGAAATCTTTGTAGAATATCTAAAATATATTTTATTTAAAGGAACAGTGCAAATAGATACATATGGGATTGTCTTAGTCTCAACTTGGTGCCTCATTAAAAAACCTTTTCAGGAAAAAGAGTGCATCCAATGATGAGATCTTTTATCTCTTCTTAACTGTAGTACCTTCTTAGGTTGCAAGCGTGCCACGACCTGGGAAGATCTCGTCTATCGAGTTCAGACAGTCTGTAGTAGCCCTTTCCAAGTACTTCTACAACTCGGTAGGGTCCTTTCCAGTTTGCTGCCAACTTTCCTTCTCCTGGTCGAGTTATTCCGATATCATTTCGGATTAGGATGAGATAATTCTCTGCAAAACTTCTCGGCACTACCTTTTGATTATATCTGGAAACCATTCGGTGCTTTAGAGCTTCTTCCCTGATCCGAGCTCTTTCCCAGAGTTCGGGTAGCAAGTCGAGCTCTTCCCTCTGAAGTTGGGAGTTTGCTCCCTCATTGTAGTGAACTACTCTGGGCGACCCTTCCTCAATGTCTACTGGAATCATCGCCTATACTCCGTATGCTAATCGGAAGGGGGATTCCTTCGTGGTGGAATGTGGCGTTGTTCGATATGCCCATAGGACCTGTGAAAGCTCTTCTGCCCAGGCTCCCTTTGCATCTTGTAATCTCTGTTTTAATCCGGCCAGTATGACTTTGTTAGCAGCTTCGGCCTGTCCGTTGGCTTGTGGATGTTCAATGGAGGTGTACTGGTGCTTTATATTCAAGTCGATTGCTAGTTTTCTGAAGCCTGCATCTGTAAATTGAGTGCCATTGTCTGTGGTTATTGAATATGGAACCCCGAATCTCGTGACAATGTTTCTATATAAGAATTTCCGGCTTCTTTAAGCGGTGGCATTGGCTAGGGGCTCTACCTCGATCCACTTTGTAAAGTAATCTACCCCTACTATGAGGAATTTAACTTGCCCTGATCCCTGTGGGAAGGGGCCAAGAAGATCGAGTCCCCATTTTGCAAACGGCCAAGGCGAGGTCACGCTGATGAGCTCTTCTGGCGGGGTGATGTGAAAGTTGGCATGTTTTTGACATGGTGGGCATGTCTTTACAAATTCTGTGGCTTCTTTCTGTAGAGTTGGCCAATAAAATCCCGCCTGGAGTACTTTTTTGGCGAGAGCTTGTGCTCCGAGATGATTGCCACAAATACCACCGTGTATTTCTTCTAGCACTTCCTTTGTGTTGGAGGTTGGCACGCATTTTAGTAAAGGTGTTGAGATTCCTCTTTTGTACAGGATGTTATTTATGATGGTGTAGTACTGTGCCTCCCTTTTTAACCTCTTTGCCTCCTTTTCTTCTGTGGGGAGCGTTCCTATTTTGAGGTAGTTGGCTATAGGGGTCATCCATCCTTGGTCCTGACTTGTTATAGTCAGGACTTTTTCCTCATCCGAGATTGACGGGTTTTGCAACATTTCTTGGATGAGGCTTCTATTGTTGCCCCCTGGTTTGGTGCTGGCTAGTTTTGAGAGTGCATCAGCTCGAGCATTTTGTTCGCAGGGTATGTGGCAGATCTTATACTCCCCGATTTGTCCGAGCTGTTCTTTGGTTTTATCCAAATACTTTTTCATGGTGGGATCTTTGGCTTGGTAGCTCCCTGTTATTTGTGATGTGACCACTTGTGAATCGCTGTAGATGTTGAGTTTTTGAGCTTCGACCTCTTTAGCCAGCTTCAAACCAGCTAATAATGCTTCATATTCTGCCTGGTTGTTTGAGGCGGGGAACCCGAACTTGAGGGAAAGCTCAACTTGGGTTCCTTGGTTGCTTTCTATTATCACGCCTGCACCGCTTCCGGTTTTATTTGAAGAACCATCCACGTAAAAGTTTCATTCTGTCGGGGTTTCTAGGGCATCTGTGAATTCTCCGATAAAGTCGGCCAGATATTGTGATTTAATTGCCATCCGAGCTTCATATTGGAGATCGAACTCTGACAACTCGACTGCCCATTGTAGAATTCTGCCTGCTAGATCTGTTTTCTGCAATATTCCTTTTATGGGTTGTTAGTTCGAACCTTAATGGTGTGAGCCTGGAAGTACGGGCGGAGTCGTCGAGATGTTAGGATAAGAGTGTAGGCAAATTTTTCTATTTTTTGATAGTTCAGCTCGGATCCCTGTAGTGCCTTGCTAATGAAGTAGACAGGTTGTTGCCCATTTTCGTCTTCTCTGACTAGTGCCGAGGCTATTGCCCGGTTCCCTACTGCGAGATACAATATGAGCGATTCTCCTTCTCGTGGTCGGGATAGGATAGGTGGCCGTCCTAAGAACTCCTTGAAGTCTTGGAAGGCTTTCTCACATTCTGTCGTCCATTCGAATTGTTTTTCCTTTCTTAACGTAGCATAGAAGGGGAGGGATTTTATCGCAGCTCCTGCTAAGAATCGGGATAGGGCGGCCAATCTCCTGTTGAGTTGTTGTACTTCTTTGACACAGGTTGGGCTCTTCATGTTGAGTATGGCTTGAAATTTGTCTGGATTTGCTTCAATTCCCCTTTGTGTGAGCATGAAACCTAAGAATTTGCCTGCTCGATACTGCGAAGGTGCATTTTGCGGGATTGAGTCGCATGTTGTGCTTCCTTATGGTGTCGAACACTTGAGCCAGGTCGGATAATAATGTATCTTCGCTCTGTGTCTTTATCAACATGTCGTCCATATAAACTTCCATGATTTTTCCGATGTGATCTGAGAAGAATTTATTCATTAGCCTTTGATAAGTAGCTCCTGTGTTCTTGAGACCGAAAGGCATCACGATGTAGCAGTAGTTTGCCTTTGGCGTTAAGAACGAGGTCTTTTCCTGATCTGGTGGATACATGGGGATTTGGTTGTATCCCGAATATGCGTCCATAAACGAGAGGTATCTGTATCCGGAGGAAGCATCTACCAGAGCGTCGATGCTTGGGAGTGGGTATGGATCTTTTGGGCAGGCTTTGTTGAGATCGGTGTAATTGGTGCACATTCGCCACTTCCCATTTGATATTTTCACCAAGACGACGTTAGCTAGCCATAGTGGGTACTTGACTTCTCCTATAAATCCTACCTCCAGTAGTGCTTGTACTTGTTCTTCCACAGCTTTGGATCGTTCTGGCCCGAGTTTCCTTCGTCTCTGCTGCAACGGCCGAGATCCTAGGTAGACCGCGAACTTGTGGCACATTAGCTTAGGGTCTATGCCTGGCATGTCTGCGGCTTTCCATGCGAAGAGATCGACATTATCTCGTAAGAATTGTATCAGTAATTCTTTTGAGTCTCCTCTTAGGATCGTGCCAATATTGGTCGTTTTGTCCGCGGTGTCTCCAATTTGAATCTTCTCTATATCGCCTTCTGGTCGTGGACGGAGTTCTTCTCGTTGCTGGGCTCTGCCCATTTCAATTGTATGAAACTCTTCTCCTTTGCCTCTGAGGTTTAGGCTTTCGTTATAACAGTGACGTGTCATCTTTTGGTCAGCTTTTATCGTGGCTATCCCTTTCGGAGTTGGGAATTTCATACATGGGTGTGGGGTCGAGACTATTGCGCCGAGTTGGTTGAGTGTTGTCCGACCTATGAGAGCATTGTAAGCTGAACTTACATCGACTACGATGTAATCTATTTTGAAGGTCCTGGATTGGTCCCTTTTTCCGAAGGTTGTATGTAGTGGTATGTATCCTAGTGGTCGAACCGGGGTATCTCCTAACCCGAACAGACTGTTTGGATATTACAGCTTCCTCTCCTTCTTCGCGAGTTGTAGGGTCGCTATTGTAAGTGATTCCTTCTGCGCAGCCCGCAGTAGTGTCCTGTACTGCTAGGGTACCAATAGTGGTAGTATAACCGTTTGCGGTTGGATGTGGCGTGGAATTATCTGGTTCCCTCAAGACGGCTGTAGAATAAGTTTTGTCGGAAACTATTTGAGCCGAATCTTCGTTTTCTTGAATTTCG
>NC_029790.2:53374686-53379700 GCF_000816755.2 Arachis ipaensis | reverse complement strand
GGACATGTCTTTCTGGTGTCCGAGGTGATCGTTCAGTTCGTCCGTCATCCTCGTCCCTTCGTCTTTTTCTTTGGTCATCATCTCGGGTAGCCAGAAATCGATCTAATCTTCCTTCTCTTACTAATTTTTCTATGATATTCTTTAAGTCGAAGCACTCGTTGGTGGAGTGCCCTCGAACTCGATGGTATTTACAATATTCCTTCCGATTTCCCCCTCCCCTTTTGCCTTTGAGTGGTCACGCTGGGGGGATTTTCTCTGTGTGGCAGACTTCTTTGTATACGTCGACCAGGGATGCCCTGAGAGGGGTGTAATTATGGTACCTTTTGATTTTCTCCCCATGTCGATCTTCTTTCTTTTTGGATTCCGTGTCTTTATCTCGGTAGGGGTTCCCAGATTTTGAGGTTTCTCCCAACCGAGCGTTTTCTTCCATGTTGATGTATTTTTCTGCTCGCTCCTGTACTTCGTCTAATGAGGTAGGGTACTTCTTTGATATAGATTGGCTAAATGGTCCCTCTCGTAGGCCATTGATGAGTCCCATGATGGTGGCCTCTATTGGTAAGCTTTGTATGTCCATGCATGTTTTGTTGAATCTTTCCATGTAGTTGCAGAGGCTCTCCCGATCTCCTTGCTTGATCCCTAGTAGACTGGGGGTGTGCTTGGCTTTATCTTTCTGGATGGAGAATCGGGCCAGGAACTTTTTGGCCAGGTCGTCGAAGTTTGAGATGGACTTTGGAGGTAAGTTGTCGAACTGTCGGATTACTGTCTTCGTGAAAGTTGTTGGAAAAGCTTTGCAGCGAACGGCGTCTGAGGCGTCGGTAAGGTACATTCTACTTCTGAAATTGCTGAGATGGTGGTTGGGATCTGTGGTACCGTCATATAAAGTCATATCTGGGAGTTTGAAGTCCTTTGGGATTTTGGTTTTCATGATCTCCCTAGTGAATGGATCCTGTTCTTTACGTGAGCTTTCCTCAGGAGTGATCCGAGGGGCCTTTGATTTGAGATCGGCTTCTAATTGCTGTAATTTTTCTTCCAACTCTCGACGTCGCCGTACCTCTCTTTGTAGATCTTTTCCGATTTCTCGTTGTTGTTGGGTTTCTTTTTCAAGTTGTTTCAAGCGATCTTGAAGAGCTTCTATTGCTCCCGGTTTAGATGTATTTTTGTCTCCATTGGATTCTGGGGTGTCTTCTAGTGGGGTGTCCGCATTTTTGTGCGGCGTTCTATTTTCTAGATCTGAATCGTGATCGTTGTCATGGTTGTCCGCCATGGTGATGAGATGACTTCCAGGTTCCCCGGCAACGGCGTCAATGTTCCGAGGGTTACCTGAAACTGGAGGTCGATCTCGGATGAGATCTTTCGTACTGGTCGGAGATGACGTGTCCGGCTGGCTAGTGGCGGCCGGAGCTGTTGTGCCCGACTTGTTGGACTTGCTGCACTGCTGATCCTTGGTCACCGGAGGGTGGGGGGTACCTGCAAGGGACTCCGATGCTTAAGTTAGCACGGGTATTAAGCAGGTTTTTATGTTGAATCAGAGTATATGTTATACCTGGGTGCTCCAGTGTATTTATAGTAGTTGTAGAGTGACCCTTCTAGATAAGATAAGTTAGTTATCTTATCTTCTCTTTATCTTTGAGTTGAGGTCAGCTTATCTTCAAGGGAACCGCCCTTATCTCTATAAGCTTGGACGGCCTTTGGATTTGGGTCGTGTTCCTCTACTTGGGCCCTTTATGGGCTTTTCTGTCGATATGGCCGAGTTCTTTAAGAAGAAGTCGGTCCGCTTGACCTAAAGAGGTCGGTCGCTTTGTCGTTTTAATCATCCCAGGTCGGATAGCTCGACCCAGGGTATGAACAGTTACTTTTTATAACTTTTGTCGCTTTGATCTGGTCCGACTTCTTTAATGTCGGTCCATTCTAAGTTATTTCTAGCAATCCATTTTTTGTTTCAGACTTTGTCAGGCCTCTATTCATGGATCACTTTTTTTAACTTCTTGCATTATTCTGTTTTTGTCGCTTTTCATCTTGCCGATTTTGATCCTCGCTTGGCCTGACCTTTGATGAATTCGGTTTTCATCTTCACTGACCGTATCATGATCGAGCAGTGAGTTTGGTTTTCACTTTTGCCGATCTATAGCTTTATAATCGGGTGATGAATTTTTGCATTTCAGATTAATGCGTCTTGATAAAGAGGATTTGTAGGAAATATGAAAGAACTTTATTCAAAATACAAATATATACATGTGGGTGCTTTACCCCTCTAAGTCAGGCAGTTCATAGATCTTGGCTTGGCACCTCATTTTAAAAAATCTTTCAGGAAAAAGAGTGCACCCTATCCTAAGATCTTTATTACCTCCTAACTATAATACCTTCTTAGGTTGCAGGTGTGCCATGACTTTGGAAGCTCTCGCTCCTCGAGTTCAGACAGCCTTTAGTAGCCGTTTCCGAGTACTTCTATGACTCGGTAGAGTCCCTTCCAGTTTTCCGCGAGTTTTCCCTCTCCAGATCGACTTGTTCCGATATCATTTCGGATTAGGATGAGGTCGTTGTTGGCAAAACTTCGCTGTACTACCTTTTGATTGTATCTTGAGGCCATTCGACGTTTTAGCGCTTTCTCCCCGATCTGAGCTCTTTCCCGTATTTCTGAAAGTAAGTCGAGCTCTTTTTTTTTTGAAGTTGGGAGTTGGCCTCTTCACTGTAGAAGATCGTTCTAGGGGACCCTTCTTTGATTTCTACTGGGATCATTGCCTCCATTCCATAAGCTAGTCGAAAGGGTGATTTCCTTGTCATGGAGTGTGGCGTTGTCCGATATCCCCATAGGACTTGTGGGAGCTCTTCAACCCAGGATCCCTTTGCACCTTGTAATCTCTATTTTAGCCCGGCTAATATAACTTTATTGGCGGCTTCTGCCTGTCCTTTGGCCTGGGGGTGTTCTACGGATGTGAATTGATGCTTTATTTTCAAGTCGGCTACCAACTTTCTAAAGCCTGCATCTATGAATTGAGTGCCATTGTCTATGGTAATGGAATATGGGATTCCAAACCTTGTGACAATGTTCCTATGTAGGAATTTCTGACTTCTTTGGGCAGTGGCATTGGCTAGGGGCTCTGCTTCAATCCATTTTGTAAAATAATCTACCCCTACGATGAGGAACTTGACTTGTCCCAAACCTTAAGGGAAGGGCCCGAGGAGATTAAGTCCCCACTTTACAAATGGCCAAGGTGATGTTATGACGATGAGCTCCTCTGGTGGGGCGATGTGGAAGTT
Organism: Arachis ipaensis; assembly: GCF_000816755.2. Classification (NCBI taxonomy): domain Eukaryota; kingdom Viridiplantae; phylum Streptophyta; class Magnoliopsida; order Fabales; family Fabaceae; genus Arachis; species Arachis ipaensis. The sequence continues at coordinate 53,376,442 of NC_029790.2, read as the reverse complement.
AGCATATTTTTGACATGGTGGACATGTCTTGACGAACTCGATGGCTTCTTTTTGCAAAGTTGGCCAGAAGAATCTGGCTCAGAGTACTTTCTTGGCAAGAGTGCGGGTTCCGAGATGATTGCCACATGTGCCACTATGTATCTCTTCCAAGATCTCTTTTGTGTTAGAGGTTGGTACACATTTTAGTAGGGGCGTTGAAATCCCTCTTTTGTATAGGATGTTGTTTATGATGGTGTAATACTGTGCCTCTCGCTTTAACCTCTTTGCCTCTTCTTTATCTGTAGGGAGTATCTCTGATTTGATGTAGCTGATTATGGGAGTCATCCACCCTTGATCCTGACCTAATATGGCTAGGACTTTGTCTTCTTCCAAGATTGACGGGTTCTACAGTTTTTCCTGGATGAGGCTTCTATTATTGCCCCCTGGTTTGGTGCTGGCTAATTTTGAGAGTGCGTCAGCTCGGGCATTTTGTTCTCAAGGTAAATGTCGGACCTCATATTCCTTGAATTGTCCGAGTCGTTCCTGGGTTTTGTCCAGGTACTTTTCATGGCAAGGTCTTTAGCTTGGTAGGTCCATGCTATTTGCGAGGTGACGACTTGTGAATCAGTTAAGATGACAAGCTTTTGGGCTCCCACCTCTTTAGCCAGCTTCAAACCAGCCAATAACGCCTCGTACTCAGCCTGGTTATTGGAGGCAAGGAAGTCGAACTTCAGGGAAAGTTCGATTTGGGTTCCCTGATTGCTTTCTATTATCACACCTACTCCGCTCCCAGTTTTATTTGAAGAGCCATTCACGTAAAGATTCTAATTTGTAAGGATTTCTGGGGTGTTAGTATACTCTGCGATGAAATCGGCCAGATATTGGGATTTGATGGCTGTCCGAACTTCATATTGAAGGTCGAATTCAGACAACTCGACTACCCATTGTAGGATTCTTCTTGCTAAATCTATTTTTTATAGAATACTTCTCATGGGTTGGTTGGTTCGGACCTTGATGGTGTGAGCTTGAAAATATGGGCGAAGTCGTCGAGAAGTTAGTATGAGAGCATAGGCGAACTTCTCTATTTTTTTATATTTCAGCTCGGATCCCTGTTGATGTGCGGAAAACGATTCGACACAAAACTCACCGGCAAGTGCACCGGGTCGCATCAAGTAATAATAACTCACGGGAGTGAGGTCGATCCCACAGGGATTGAAGGATTGAGCAATTTTAGTTTAGTGGTTGATTTAGTCAAGCGAATCAAGATTTGGTTGAGAGATTTGTGATTTGCAGAATTTAAATTGCATAGAAAGTAAAGGGAATGGGTATATTGCATGAAATTAAAGAGAACTGAAATTTAAAGTGCTGAATCTTAAAGAACAAGAAATTAAATGGCAGAAACTTAGAACGCAAGAAATGTAAATTGCAGAATCTTAAAGTGCAAGAAATGTAAATGGCTTGAATTGTAAAGGGAATTGGGAATTGGATTTGCAGAAATTAAACAAGACAAAGTAAAATTCAACAAACATAAGAGTGGAAGATGAATTGGATGGAATCGGATCTTGAAACAGAAATGTAAATGAGCTTGAAAGCAGTAAACAGAGAATGTAAAATGATAATTCAGATCTCAGGACCCAAGAGACTAGATAACCAAGTCTAGATCTCAATGCCTTCCTAGATCCAACAAGAACAATTGCAAAGGAAATGTAAATTGCAGAGAAAGTAGATGAAAAGCAATTAACCGAAACTGAATTCAATTGTGCAGTAAAATAAAGCA
>NC_029790.2:53370465-53373401 GCF_000816755.2 Arachis ipaensis | reverse complement strand
AAATGGTCTTCAAGCCTTCAATTGGGCCTTTGCTCTTGATGGAATTGGGTTGATAGAGGCCTTGGTTGATTGCTCTTGGAGTTTGGAGAAGAACCGAAGTGAACCGGGTTTGGAATTATGTAAGCTTGAGTAAAAGTTTGAGTAAAAGTTTGAGGCAAACTTTTACTCAAACTTTTCATATCAGCCACCCCATCCTTGCTGCTACTAACGTTTGAGCCAAAGTTTGGGGTCAAACTTTTGCTCAAACGTTGGCTCCCTCTTGCACACTCATGGCGCCAACGTTTGCCAAAAAGTTTGAGGCAAACGTTGGCGCAAGCTTTTGCTCTCCAGGGTGTGTTGTTCATGGCGCCAACGTTTGCCAAAAAGTTTGAGGCAAACTTTTGCTCAAGCTTTTTGCCCAAAAGTTTGCACAAAAGTTTGAGGCAAACGTTGGCGCCATGAGTGTGCAAGAGGGAGCCAACGTTTGAGCACAAGTTTGACCCCAAACTTTGGCTCACACGTTAGTAGCAGCAAGGATGGGGTGGCTGATATGAAAAGTTTGAGTAAAAGTTTGAGGCAAACTTTTGGTCAAGCTTTTTGCTCCCTGGTTCGTTTTCACTTATTCCAAAAGTTTGAGCTAAAGTTTGAGGAAAACTTTTGCTCAAACTTTTTTGTCCTCTCTTCCTCCTAGCCATTCCTTCTTGCTTCAACCTTTCTTCAAGCTTTCTTCACCTATCATTAATAAACCAAACACATCAAAGCTATGCTCAAAATCATGAGATATTCATTCTTTCATAATATGTGACAATTATAGCATAAAACCTCATAAAATTGCATTAATTCATCTATGGTTGATTAAATTAAAGGAAGCATGAAAATCTACCCAATTGGCTTGCTTATGGCTCAATAAAGTGCATAATTCAATTGAAAACAAAAGAAAAATGCTAGTGAAACTAGGCTAAGATGACTTGTCATCACAACACCAAACTTAAAGCTTGCTTGTCCCCAAGCAAGGAAACTAATTATGCTCAGAGGTTCTTTCAATTAAGACGGATTGAAGAACAACTTGTCAGGTCCTGTGAGTGAAGTGATCAAGTAACAGTGGGGTGAACTCTAAATTATATGCTCATATAAGGGCTTCAGTGCTCACTAGTCCTCACATATTGGGAGTCTTAGGTCTTAGGATTTTCATCCAAATGGTATCATGGAGATCTCTTTATATGTAGTCACCTTGAAGCAGCTTATAGTTTCTGTGCTTTGGCCTCGACTCTAAGTGTCATGTCTCAAAGCGGCTCTTTAGATAAGCTTTCAATCAATACTCCTAAACCAGTTGGTTTTAAGGTATTAGGTGTTAAAGCACCCCTAAGGATTTACTTGCTCAAGCCTCTTTCTTTGACACAAATCAACCACAAGCATTTACTAGGCTAACAACTCTTTGAGTTTTGTTTCTTCTTTCTTTTTCTGCCTAGTAATTGATGCTCAGAGCCTTGGGCCATGTTCTTTTTGTTTTTGTATTTTCTTTATTTTCTTTTGTTTTGTTTGCTGCTTCTTGGATCAATAGATTTTTGAGAATCTCCACAATACTTCTTTGAACTTCATGTCCTGCCTATGAGCTCCCATGCAAGTTTTCACAAGCATGCAACCTCAATACATAATCATACAACTAGAACCACCACTTCTCCTAATCTTTTGCTTGCCTCAAGATTGTTTGATTCCTCAATCCTTCTTTTCAAAGAACTTTCATGTGATGCATTTTTTTTTTTTTGAAATATTGAGTGCAAACAAGTTTTGGAAAGTATAGTGTTGTAAGTGATCAAGCATCTTGCTTATTGAATTACAGAAAAGCTATGCTATGCAGGCAGGCAGGGGTATCATGTAACTTTCAATTTAGTAGCATCTGATACAAAATAATCACTGAACAATACAACCTTTTGAAGTTCGCTTGCTTTCCTCTTCCTCATCATCATTGCCGATCTTTACATTCCTCTCTCTTCCTTTTGATAGATGATGCTAAATCTTTCCAAAAGTTTGTATGGTACCCTGCAGTGATATTGAAAGTTGCTTGTTCCCCAAGAACTTAGAGAAAATGGTTAGTCTGCATGATTTATTTGTAGTCCTTTGAACTTACTTTGGTGTGGGAACACCAAACTTAGTACCTTGCCAATGGTTTTCATGCATCAAATTAACCATGTGTGATAATTTTTTTCTCTCTTTTTTTTTCTTTTTCAAAAGCCATGGAACTGAAAACTAGGAAACAGCAAAATAGCTAACTAGTTCATCCAATATGCTTGAAGCCAACATTATGCAGAAAGTGAGTGATGACAAGTCATCTTAGCCTATTTTAACTAGTCTTTTTCTTTTGTTTTCATTAAAATTATGCACTTTCTTGAGCTACAAGCAAGCCAATTATTCAACCTTGGATCTGACTGCTTTGTTTACTGCTTGATTGAATTTCAATTTCTGTTAATTGCTCTTCATCCACTCTCTTTGAATTTCAATTTCAATTTCTTGTTGGATCTAGGAAGGCATTGAGATCTAGACTTGGTTTACTAGTCTCTGGGTCCTGAGATCTAATTTCCCAATTTTACATTTTCTGTTTACTGTTTTCATGTTCATTTACTTTTCTGCTTCAAGATCCAATCTAACCCAAACCTTCTTCTACTTCTCTGCTTGATGCAATTTACTTTTCCTTGTTTAAATTCTGCAAATCCAATCCCCAAGTCCCTTTACAATTCCAGCTGTTTACATTTCTTGCACTTTAAGATTCCGCTATTTACATTTCTTGCATTCTAAGTTTCTGCTATTTAATTTCTTGTTCTTTAAGATTCAGCACTTTAATTCCCTGTTCTATTTACTTCCATTCAATTTAATTTCTGCAAATCACAAAACACTCAACCAAATCTTGATTCGCTTGACTAATTTAACCACTAAGCTAAAATTGCTCAATCCTTCAATCC
>NC_029790.2:53356570-53359941 GCF_000816755.2 Arachis ipaensis | reverse complement strand
AATGGTTAGAATCTTTTCCAAGAGACAGCATCAACAATTGGGATGATTTGGTAACCAAGTTCCTTGCCAAATTTTACCAAGTTGAAGGCTGAGGTACAAACATTTACACAAATGGAGGCTGAACCCATCTATGAGGCATGGGAGAGGTATAAGGCTCTAATCAGGAAATGTCCTCCTGCCATGTTTAATGAGTGGGAGAAGCTGCAGAACTTCTATGAAGGCTTAACACTGAAATCCCAGGAAGCTTTGGATCATTCAGCTGGAGGTTCCTTGCAACTCATGAAAACTGCAGAAGAGGCTCAAGAACTCATTGATATGGTGGCCAACAACCAATATTTCTTTGCTCATCAAAGAGGCCGCCAACCATCACAAAGGAGAGGAGTAATGGAACTAGAAGGAGTGGATTCAATCCTGGCTCAAAACAAATTAATGTAGCAGCAAATTCAACAACAATTTGAGCAAATGACCAAGAGGATTGATGGCCTCCAAGTTGCAGCAGTTAACACGAACCAACCATCAGCCACATGGGGGCAAAATGAAGAAATCCAAGAGGACCAACAGGAACAAGTCCAGTACATGCATTCAAGCCCAAATGAATTCTATGGTGATACCTACAACCCCTCATGGAAAAATCACCCCAACCTCAGATGGGGAGACAGTCACAACCAAAACCAACACCTATGGCAGAGGAATTCAAACCAAAACAACCCAAGAAACAACCAAAACTACAACCATCAGCAGACTAACCAAAACACATACAGAAAACCTCAAAACAACTACCCTAATCTCAACCAATACCAATCCAATAACCAACCCACCAACCAAAATGCCTATCATCCACCACCCACATCTCACAACCCATCACAAGCACCACCTGAACCTCAAAGACTCACCAACTTAGAGACCTTGATAGAAAAAATGATGAAACACTAGGAAATAACAAACAAAAACCATGAAGCATCATTAAAGAGCCTAGAGAGGCAGATTGGGTAACTCTCCAAGCAAGTATCTGTTGAGAGATCTTCAAACTCACTGCCCAGTGACACAATCCCAAATCCTAAGGAGGAATGCAAGGCAATACAATTAAGGAACGGGAGAACATTGATAAGCAACAATGACACTATACAGAAGCAAGCAGAGGGCATCAAAGAACCAACAGAGGATGAGAAGCAAGCAAAGGACGATGAAGCTAAGGAGCAAGTTGTGATGCCAAACAAAAGCACTGAGAAACTTAAAGAGAAGGACAACCAGCCACATAGCTCAAAGAAAGTAATCCAGGGACAGCAGCAAATAGGAAAGTCCGCTATTTACATTTCTTGCATTCTAAGTTTTTGCTATTTAATTTCTTGTTCTTTAAGATTCAGCACTTTAATTCCCTGTTCTCTTTACTTCCATGCAATTTAATTTCTGCAAATCACAAAACACTCAACCAAATCTTGATTCGCTTGACTAATTTAACCACTAAGCTAAAATTGCTCAATCCTTCAATCCCTGTGGGATCAACCTCACTCCCGTGAGTTTTTATTACTTGATACGACCCGGTACACTTGCCGGTTAGATTTGTGCGTTTTGGGAGAAATTTATTTTTCACCAAAATACTCATCAGTGAGAATGTGTTTTATAATGGGATTTTGGTGAAACACCAAACTTAGAATCCTTCATTCTCCTTTATATTGTTTTGGTGTGTAACACCAAACTTAGCTTCTAGCAATATAGACAAAACTAATTAGCCTTTTTATTAAAATAGATATGAAAAGATGGTTACCTCCAGTTGGGTTGCCTCCCAACAAGCGCTCTTTTATTGTCACTAGCTTGACATCCTCTGTACTTGCTCAGTTCAGATTCTGAGCTTCCTTCTCCTTGTCCCCTTGTCCTCCTAAGTGACGCTTTGCTTTGTGATGCTCATCCTGGATGAGTGATTCTTTTCCTTGAGCCCTCTTCTCACTCATTTCTGTGAGATTCTTAGCTAATTGTTCCATTTGCCTCTCAATTCTCCCAAGTGAGGCCTCCTGGTGTTTGCTTATCATCTCTTGATGTGTCATCATTCTCTCTACTAAGATCTCCAGATTGGTGATCCTCTGAGAGTCTTGTGAGATTGGTTGGTTGTGGGGTGTTGGGGGTTGGAAGGGTGGGTAGTGTGGTGGTATGTAGTGATTGTTGTTGGTATGGTGGTGTTTTTGCAGGTTTGGGAAATTGGTGTTGTTGTAGTTGAAGTCCCTTTGTTCCTGATGTTGAGATTCCCTCATTCTCAGATAGGAATGTAGTTTCCATGGTGGAACTTGTGCATTCACTGTAGTAGGATGTAGAAAATCAATCTATCTAGCTATTGACTCCAATTGTTGCTGAGTTTGCTGGTGTAGCTGTTTGTTTTGATTCATGACTGCCTTTATTCCTTCAAGATTTATTACTTCCTTTTCTGAAGTTGCATTCTGTGGTGTCTCAAATGAGTGTTGGTTATTGGCTCTCTTGTCATTGAACTCTGCAGTTCCTTGGCCAGTTGCTGTTGCTTTGAGTAGGTCATCTGAGAAGTAATCCACCGCTCTTCTTGTTTCTGGGGTTAGTCCTTTATAGAACGCTTGGAAACCCACTTTGTCACTTGCTTTCTTGTATCTTTCCCATGCTTTGAACAATGGTTCTTCCTCTCCTTGTATGAATGGATGTATTCCCTCTTTCGTCTTGATGTTTTGTTGGGATGAGGAGAATTTGGCTAGAAACTTGGCAACCAAATCATCCTAACTAGTGATACTTCCTTGGGGAAAAGTTTCAAGCCATTGTGCCGCTTCATCCTTCAGTGAGAAAGGAAACAGCAAGAGCTTATAGGCATCATGATTTACACTATCGAGGTTGACAACACCACAGGTCCTCAGAAAAATGGATAGGTGCTGTTTAGGATCCTCCAATGGATTTCCACCATAGGAACAATTGTTCTCGATTAGTGTAATGAGTTGCGGCTTCATGTTGTGGTGTTCTTCTTTCTCAGAAACTCCTTCTTCAATGATATCCTTCCCTCTGGCCGCTCTTCTTTCCTGTGACATATAAATCAACAACGGAACACACAGTGATACTCTTGAAAATTGAGTGTAGTCAGTTGAGACAAAACTTCAAACAGTTAGTGGGTTAGTCACAAATTAAAGAAAAAGTGCTTGATCTAAACTGCCACCTCACTTAATCATTGTCAATCTAATCAATCCCCGGCAACGGTGCCAAAAACTTGATGTGCGGAAAACGATCCGACACAAAACTCACCGGCAAGTGCACCGGGTCGCATCAAGTAATAATAACTCACGGGAGTGAGGTCGATCCCACAGGGATTGAAGGATTGAGCAATTTTAGTTTAGTGGTTGATTTAGTCAAGCGAATCAAGATTTGGT
>NC_029790.2:53350575-53352666 GCF_000816755.2 Arachis ipaensis | reverse complement strand
TGAAGAAACTCAAGAAGAACAACAACAAGAGCAAGTACAGTATATGCACAACCAAGGACCAAATGAAGTGTATGGTGATACATACAATCCATCCTAGAAGAACCATCCAAACCTCAGATGGGGAGATAACCATGCCCAAAACCAACAACCATGGCAGAGGAACTCAAACCAACACAACCCAAGAAGCAACCAAAATCACAACCAGCAGCAGACTAACCAAAACCCCTACAGAAAACCTCAAAACAACTACCCCAACCTCAACCAATACCAATCTAATAACCAACCCACCAACCAAAATGCCTACCATCCACCACCCACATCTCATAACCCACCTCAAGTATCACCTGAAGCCCAAAGAATCACTCACTTGGAGGCCATGATAGACAAAATGCTGAAACACCAGGAAATGGTAGCCAAGAATCAGGAAGCTTCCCTGAAGAGCCTAGAGAGACAGATGGGGCAACTCTCCAAGCAAGTATCTGTTGAGAGACCTTCAAACTCACTGCCCAGTGACAAAATTCCAAATCCCAAGGAGGAATGCAAGGCAATACAATTGAGGAGTGGGAGAACATTGATAAGCAACAATGACACTACAAGGAAGCAAGCAGAGAATATCAAAGAACCAATGGAGGATGAGAATCAAACAAAGGCAGATGAGGATAAGGAGCAAGATGTGATGCCAAACAAAGACACTGAGAAACTCAGAGAGAGGAACAACCAGCCACATAGCTCAAAGGAAGTAGCTCAGGGACAGCAGCAAATAGGAAAAAGCATCACACCTCCACTGCCATATCCTCAGAGGTTCAACAAAGAGGTTAAAGACCAGCATTTTCACAAATTCCTTGAGATTTTTAAGAAACTAGAAATCAACATTCCCTTGGCTGAAGCACTTGAGCAAATGCCTCTATATTCCAAATTTCTGAAGGATCTTATCAACAAGAAAAGAAGCTGGGATGAGAAAGAAACCATAATGATTACTGAGGAATGCAGGGCCTTGATTCAAAAGGGGCTTCCTCCCAAGCTTGAGGACCCAGGGAGCTTCTTGTTACCTTGCACCATTGGGGAATTGACCATCACTAAAGCAATGTGCGATCTCGGAGCAAGTATTAACTTAATCCCATCCTCCTTGGTGAAAAAGCTGCATATAGAGGAGGTCAAACCAGTACAAATGTCTCTGGAGCTGGTAGACAAGTCAATGGTATACCCCAGGGGTGTAATTGAAAATCTTTTGGTCAAGGTGGACAGTTTTATATAATTTTGTGGTTTTGTGGTTCTAGAATCAAACGATGATGATGGTGACTCTGTTATACTGGGAAGGCCATTCTTGGCCACTGCTAGAGCTAGTAGAGGAAGGGAGGAAGGGGAATTAACTCTCAGGATGCATGACCAGAGCATCACTCTGAAGGTGTTGCCAGAGGCACAATTTAGCAAGGAAAAGAAAGACTATATGAAAAATAACCAGGAAAGTCACAGCAACATCCCAATGCTAAGGATTGTGCAGACTGATGAAAAAGCCCAAAAAGATGTTAGAGTACTGGCCACAGGCCCCCAAGGAAAGCCTACGGCCAGAAAAGAAAGATCAACAAAAGGAAAGATGAAACGCAGAAACAAAGTAAAAAGGGGTTGGAAGAATAGAAAGATTCCAACAGAGGGGTTTCCAATGGTGACAAAGTGCAACTGATATATCAACAGCTGGGGGCAACTCAACAAACTGAGGATTACTACACTGTCAGCAACATACTCTCATTAGAGCATGCTGAAATTGAACACCAGAGAACAAAGAAGAGGATCACGGTCAGAGGAGACAAATTGAGGCCCTACAAGCACCAACCACCATAAAAGAAACCCTCAATGTCAAGCTAATGACAATAAAAGAGCGCTCTATGGGAGGCAACCCATGCTTTAAGATTCATGTCATTTTAAATTCNTTAGTCAAGCGAATCAAGATTTGGTTGAGAGATTTGTGATTTGCAGAATTTAAATTGCATAGAAAGTAAAGGGAATGGGTATATTGCATGAAATTAAAGAGAACTGAAATTTAAAGTGCTGAATCTTAAAGAACAAGAAATTAAATGGCAGAAACTTAGAACG
>NC_029790.2:53345509-53349681 GCF_000816755.2 Arachis ipaensis | reverse complement strand
CTTTTTGCTCCCTGGTTCGTTTTCACTTATTCCAAAAGTTTGAGCTAAAGTTTGAGGCAAACTTTTGCTCAAACTTTTTTTGTCCTCTCAAACTTTTTTTGTCCTCCCTTCCTCCTAGCCATTCTTTCTTGCTTCAACCTTTCTCCAAGCTTTCTTCACCTATCATTAATAAACCAAACACATCAAAGCTATGCTCAAAATCATGAGATATTCATTCTTTTATAATATGTGACAATTATAGCATAAAACCTCATGAAATTGCATTAATTTATCTATGGTTGATTAAATCAAAGGAAGCATGAAAATCTACCCAATTGGCTTGCTTATGGCTCAATAAAGTGCATAATTCAATTGAAAACAAAAGAAAAATGCTAGTGAAACTAGGCTAAGATGACTTGTCATCACCTGTAGTGCTTTGCTGATGAAGTATACGGGCTATTGTCCACTTTCATCCTCCCTGACTAGTGCTGAAGCTACTGCCCGACTTCCTACTGTAAGGTATAGTACGAGTGCTTCTTCTTTCTTTGGTCGGGTAAGGATGGGTGGTTGTCCGAGGAATTTTTTTTAAACTCCTGGAAGGCTTGTTCGAACTCAGGTGTCCATTCGAACTTTTTTCGTTTCCTTAGAGTGGCGTAGAAGGGGAGAGATCTTATGGCAGATTCGGCTAGAAATCTGGACAAGGCTTCTAGTCGCCCGTTGAATTGTTGTACCTCTTTGACACAGCTCGGGCTTTTCATGTCGATTATGGCCTGGCACTTGTCCAGGTTTTCTTCTATTCCTCTTTGTGTAAGCATGAATCCCAGAAATTTTCCGGCTTCTACTGCGAAGGTGCATTTTGCATGATTAAGTCTCATGCCATGCTTACGTATGGTATTGAACACTTGGGCGAGGTCAGATAGTAATGCCTCCTTGCTTTGTGTTTTTACTAACATGTCGTCCACATATAGCTCCGTAAGTTTCCCGATATGGTCTGCGAAGACCTTATTCATTAATCTTTGATACGTGGCTCCTACGTTTTTAAGTCCGAATGGCATGATGACGTAGCAGTAGTTTGCTTTTGGGGTTAAGAATGAAGTTTTTTCCTGATCGGGTGGATACATCGGGATTTGATTGTATCCCGAATAAGCGTCCATAAATGAGAGGTATTTGTATCTGGAGGAAGCATCCACTAGGGTGTCGATACTTGGGAGTGGATAGGGATCTTTTGGGCAAGCTTTGTTGAGATAGGTATAGTCGGTGCACATCCGCCACTTCCCATTTGATTTCTTTACTAGGACGACGTTGGCTAGCCATAGTGGGTATTTGACTTCTCTTATGAATCCTGCCTCTAGTAGAGCTTGCCCCTGTTCTTCCACAGCTTGGGATCTTTCTGGTCTGAGCTTTCTATGCCTTTGCTGTACTGGCCGAGATCCTGGATATAGTGCCAGTTTGTGGCACATTAGTTTGGGGTCTATGCCCGGCATGTCTGTGGCCTTCCATGCAAAGAGGTCGACGTTATCTTTTAAGAACTATATTAGGGGCTCCTTTACATCCCTACTTAGGACAGTGCCAATATTGGTTGTTGTATCTGGGAAATCTCCAATCTGGACTTTTTCTATCTCGCCCTCAGGTTGTGGACGAAGTTCTTCCTGACCTCGAATTCCCCCGAGTTCGATGGCGTGGATTTCTTCCCCTTTGCCTCTGAGGTTCAGACTTTCATTGTAATAGCATCGCGCTATCTTCTGATCTCCTTTTATCGTAGAAATCCCTTCTGGAGTTGGGAATTTCATGCATAGATACGGAGTTAAAACTACTGCTGCGAGCTGATTTAATGTTGCCCGACTTAACAGGGCGTTGTAGGCTGAACTTACGTCGACTACAATGTAGTCTATGTTGAGTGTCCTTGACCGGCTTTCCTTTCCAAAGGTTGTGTGCAGTGAGATGTATCCAAGTGGTTGGATTGGAGTGTCTCCTAATCCGAATAAGTTGTTAGGGTGTGCTTTGAGCTATTTTTCCTCTAGGCCGAGTTTGTCGAAGGCGGTTTTGACCAAGAAGTCAGCCGAGCTTCCGTAGTCCACCAATGTGCGGTGGAGATTAGCGTTGGCCAATATGATAGTGATGACCATGGGATCGTCATATCCAAAGATGACACCAGTTGCGTCCTCTTTAGTGAAAGTAATAGTAGGGAGGTTGGGTGTTCCCTCTCCTCCCTCGACATGATATACTTCTTTAAGATGTCTTTTGCGAGATGATTTGGAGATTCCTCCTCTCGCAAATCCTTCGTGTATCATGTGGACGTGTCTTTCCAGGGTACGAGGTTGTCGTTCAGTTCGTCCGACCTCTTTGTCCCTTCTTCTTTTTCTGGGCTCATCTGTTTTGCTGGCTAAGTACCGATCTAGTCTCCCCTCTCTCACTAATTTTTCTATGAAATTCTTCAAATCGAAGAACTCGTTGGTGGGATGTCCATAAATTCGATGGCATTCATAGTATTCTGTCTGATTTCCTCCTCCTTTCTTGCTTTTGAGTGGGTGAGGTGGGAGTATTTTTTCAGTATGGCATACTTCTCGGTAAACATCCACAAGTGACACCCGAAGAAGGGTGTAATTATGGTATTTCTTGATCTTTTCTCCATGCTGATCTTCTTTTTTCTTGGACTCTTTATCCTTATCTCGGGAGGAGTAGGAGAATCCGAATTTTGAGGTCTCTCCTAGTCTAGAGTTTTCCTCCATATTGATGTATTTCTCTGCTCGTTCTTGCACTTAATTCAGAGATGTAGGATATTTTTTCGATATGGAGTGACTAAAAGGTCTCTCTCGTAAGCCATTGATGAGACCCATAACGGCTGCTTCTGTTGGTAGATTTTGTATGTCCAGACATGCTTTGTTGAATCTTTCCATGTAGTTGCGAAGACTTTCCTGATCTCCTTGCTTGATCCCTAATAGGCTTGGGGCGGCTTAATTTTGTCCTTCTGGATGGAGAATCTGGCTAGAAACTTTTTGGCTAAGTCGTCAAAGCTTGAGATGGACCTAGGGGCAGATTGTCGAACCATTTGATTGCTGTCTTCGTCAAGGTAGTTGGGAAGGCTTTGCACCGAATTGCATCTGAGGCATCGGTGAGATACATTCTACTTCTGAAATTACTGAGATGATGGCTGGGATCTGATGTGCCGTCGTACAGAGTCATGTCAGGGGGTTTGAAGTCTTTTGGGATTTTGGCCTTCATGATCTCTTTGGTAAATGGGTCTTGGTCCTTGCGGGGGCTATCTTCATGGCTGGATCGGGTAGTTTTAGCTTTGAGATCGGTGAAGAGAGAACTTTTGCGTGGCCTAAAAATTCGCAGAATAAATCCTCGTTGTAGGTATAGCTTATAAACCAACAAAAGTCCTTTCTCACAAATGTTTTGGTTGTCATAAGTAACAAACCCCTTTAAAATTGATAACCGAAGTATTTAAACCTGGGGTCGTCTTCTCAAGGAATTGCAAGGAGGTGTTCTTGTAACAACCCTGATTTTCGAGTACATGAGATCTTTTCTGAAAGTACGGATTTCTCCAGAAGATTAGTAAAGGGAACACCTCTGCTATATCATCAAGCATCTCAATCCTCATTATCATTATGCCATCCTTAAGCTAGAACCTCCTTTGAGGCAAGCTCGATAATACAATCGCGAAGAACCTAGTTTTTGAACCGTATCGATTGGCAGTTTTGATTCTGATTTTCGTAAATAGTCTCTGTTTGACGAACCGGACTCGATTCATGAGAGGAGAGAGATAATAGTATAATATTATCATTATATTAGTATAAGAACATGCTTGAATGATATTATAAGGTTATCTCGTTTGTTTTTGTTAAAAACAGAAAATCGGTTTAACCGAGTTTACGGTTTACTGGTGCAGCTTAACACCAGCATCTCTGATGAATTTAGCAATGCTAAGGCCTCATTCTACATGTTCTATTCTCATAATAAATATGTTACTAGTATCATTTATGCTAGTAGCTCAGAAAATAATTTTTAGAGATGTTTTTACGAGTGTTCCGGTACACCTAGTTTTAGTAGTTGTACACCAAAGATATTTTAATATTACATTAATCCACCTCCAAGCCAACCAATCACATCTCACCTTACACCCCCAAGACCTCCAAGGCTGTCTCATTTCATCATTTTGGCCAAAAATAACAAGAGAGAAAAGAGAGAAA
>NC_029790.2:53344004-53344698 GCF_000816755.2 Arachis ipaensis | reverse complement strand
TTTAATAAAAATAATAAAATAATGCGGAAAAGGCAGTTTTCTGTAAAAGCTTTAGAAAGACAACTTTAAGTGCAGAATCTCGTAATTACCTTCATAAAACACTTAGGGAGTGGTAATAACATGATAGTGAGGCAAAGATAAATAAAAGATAAAAATTTAAAGAAAAGATAAAAGCCAAAGAAGAAGTCTGTAAAATTTTAACAACAGAAAAACAGACAGAGACTAGTGAACGAACTAGGGCAACTTAGTTAGTACTTGAGTTGCGACTAGGGTTAGGTATAATATGAAAAGTTAAACTGTTTCAGTATAGACTTAATGAACCTATACTTGGCACAGGCTAACTATTCAAACCAAAATTTACATAAGCTTTAAATACATGCGTTAAGCAGAGAAATCAGAGCAGAGTATAGAAACACAGAAAATAGAGTAACCAGAGAAAAGTAAAGAGATAAAGAGAAAAAGAGTAATATAGATACAGATGAAAAGAGTAATCAGAGAAGAGAAAAGAGATACAGAGATCAGAGTAATTAAAGCAGAGTAAAGAGATACAGAGAAAAGAGAAACCAGAGCAGAGTAAAGAGATATAAAGAGAAGAGTAATATAATAAAGAGACATTATATATATATGTTGCTTAATGCAACCCAAGAGATATTATATATATATTTGTTGCTTAATGCAACCCAAGAGATGTTTG
>NC_029790.2:53307163-53330109 GCF_000816755.2 Arachis ipaensis | reverse complement strand
CTAATTCTAAGATAAAGTTTTGAGGCATCTCATTCCTTTTTGTTAATCCTCCTGTTTTCTGGCATTCATTACATTGGTGTACATATTCTCTGGCATCCTTGAAGATAGTTGGCCAATAGAAGCCACTCTGCAGTATTTTTGCGGCTGTTTTTTTCTGGGCCAAAGTGTCCACCATAAGCTGAACCATGACAATGCCACAAGATGTCCCTCACTTCACTTTCAGGAATACACCTTCTGATCACTCCATCAGAGCATCTCTTGAATAAGAAGGGTTCATCCCATGAAAATTTCCTTGCTTTGTTGATCAACTTCTTCACTTTTTGCTTAGAGAACTCTTGCGGTATCTTCCTTCCCACTTTGTAATTTGCTATGTCAGCAAACTAAGGTGCTTGCTAGATCTGCAGAAGGTGCTCATCTGGGAAGCTTTCATTTATGGACTGGGATGCTTTTTGACTTGTTTCATGTGGTAGCCTCAACAGATGATCAGCGACCTTTTTTTGGTACAACTTGAACCGGGCTCACCCATGGGCTGTCAGATATTGGGAAGATTATCCCTGCATTCCACAACTTCATTACTTCCTTTTGGACAACTTCCTTCATTGTGGGATTTAGTCTCCTTTGAGGTTGAACCACTGGTTTGTAATTGTCTTCCAAGAGGATTTTATGCATACATACTGCAGGGCTGATACCTTTCAGGTCATCAATGGTCCATCCCAAAGCATCTTTGTGAGTACATAGTACATCAAGAAGTTCTCCCTCTTTCTTCTTTGTCAGGGATGAATTTATGATCACTGGGAAGCTTTTCGATGTGCCAAGGAATGCATATTTGAGATGGGTTGGTAAAGGTTTCAGTTCTTGTTTCCGTACATCTTCCTTCTTGTCTTGTCTTTCATCTGGCTCAGTAGTGATCTCAGTTACTTGTTCCTCTGTTGCCCCTTGATTTCCTTCTTGCTTTTGAAAATTTTCTTCCAATATTTCTTCCACCAAACTGTCTATCATATCCACTCTTACGTAATCCTCTTGCTCAAGGCCTTCATAGAAGTTCTGCAGCTTCTCCCACTCATTAAACATGGCAGGAGGACATTTCCTGATTAGAGCCTTATACCTCTCCCATGCCTCACAGATGGGTTCAGCCTCCATTTGTGTAAATGTTTGTACCTCAGCCTTCAACCTTATAATCCTCTGAGGTGGGTAAAACTTGGCAAGAAACTTGGTTACCAAATCATCCCAGTTATTGATGCTGTCCCGTGGAAAAGATTCCAACCATTGAGTGACCTTGTCCTTGGCTTGCTTGTAGCTCAAGAAAGTGCATAATTCTAATGAAAACAAAAGAAAAAGACTAGTTAAAATAGGCTAAGATGACTTGTCATCAATTGTCTCTATGTTTTCATTTTGGGAATGTTCACACTTGACTTGAAGTGTTAAGACTGATCACCTTAACAATGATTGTTTGGTGTAAACAGGACTACAATGGGTTCACGGAGACGAGGTGTACGGGAAGGAATTCCTAATGTTAACTACGAGAGGGAACAGGAAACGTTTATGGCTACCATGAACAACGTGGCTGAAGTAGTGCGTGAAGCTGCTGTAGTAGTGGCTAGGGCTGTTGAATGTCTCGGAGTGAGAAATGGGAACGAGAATGAATACGGAGAAGATAATGGGAATGATGAGAACAACTTAGGGCATCCTGAAAGACCTATGACCCTTGCGACATTTCTGAAGGTTAATCCCTCTAAGTTCAAGGGTACACTCGTTGCGACTGACACTGATAATTGGATTCGAGGTATTGAACGATCACTGAGAGTGCAACATGTTCCGGAAGGACAACACGTGGAGTTTGCTACTTATATGCTCGAGGGAATAGCTGAGTTCTGGTGGCAGGGGATACAGCGACTGCTACAACAAACTGAAAATGACATTCCTTAGGATATCTTTAGGGACGAATTTTATAAAAAGTATTTTCTGGGAGCAGCACGAGATGCTAAGGAGATGGAGCTTATGCAGTTGAAACAAGGGGATATGACTATTGCTGAGTATGCCCGTAAGTTCAATGACTTGTGCCGTTTCTCCAAGATTTGTCAAGGGAACCCAGAAGACTTTGAGGAATGGAAGTGTTTAAGGTTTGAAGGAGGACTCCGAGAAGAACTGATGAATTCTGTTGTTTCGCTAGAGATACGAAATTTTGCTGAACTGGTGAATAAAAGTAAACTAGTGGAAGAATGTTCAAAGAAGGTGGCGATAGCTCGAGCAAGTCGTAGGGAGGATTCACAAAGAGACTTTGTTCAAAATTTAGCCCCTCAAGGTCGCAACTTTAAAGCCATTGGTCAATTCCAGTGATGTAATGGAAACCACCGAGATGTCAGCCTTTTAACTCGTAGTAATGGTAGTGACAATAACCGTGACATTGAACAAGGACATGAGAATCAACCTCACCAAGCTCAAAGTGGTGTAGTATGCCCAACTTGTGGAAAGCATCATGGTAGTAGGCTTTGCCGGTTCAGAACAGGTTTATGTTACTACTGTAATAAGGAAGGACATCGGGCAAGAGACTGTCGAAAAAGAATGGTAGATGAGTCCGCTGGCAATACTATAAAGTTTGGATTTATCGCTCGAGGTAAAGTAAGGAATGGCAATGGTAAACGAGCCCGTCAGGCTTACATAAACCCTGCATGTAAGCAATGCGGAAAAGAGCATAGTAACAGGTCTTGCCAGTTTGGATCACCTAACTGCTATGCTTGTGGAGAACTTGGACACATTGCCAAGGATTATCTGAAGGGATTTACTCAAGATTCAGTTAGAACCCAGCAACAAGGATGAGTGTTTGCTATCACTATTGACGATGTTGTGCAATTGAACGCCCTCATTCAAGGTCAGGTTATGTCAAGAATCGATTTCTAACTGTACTGTATGATTCGGGTGCATCGCATTCTTTATTTCTCTAACTATTGCTCACGAGTTAGGATTATATTTCTTTAAATTGAATTTTTACTTGATTGTCCATACACCTGCATCCCAAAATGTTTTTACCAGTTTAGTGTTCCTGCAAGTACCATTCACTATTAGGAACATGACTTTTATACACGATCTAATCTGTTTGCCTCTATGTGGTTTAGAAGTTATTTTAGGATTAGATTGGTTATCTAAGTATCATGTTTTCCTTGATTATTTTAAAAGAACTGCTGTTATTCCATCTGATAGTCTATGTACTAAACCATTTCTGTCCCACACTTTATATTTGAATTCTGTAAGAGTTACATTAGGTGGGAGTGATTGTGAGGGGTACGTTCTGTTAGCGGCTAGCTCGAATGATAGTGAATTAAGCTTAGAACGAATCTGAATGATGAAGGAATTTCCTGATGTTTTCTTGGATGACATACCTGAGTTTCCTCCTCAGCGAGAGATAGAATTCAGCATTGATCTAGTACTTGGAGCCGGACCGATTTCCATAGAACTGTACTGGATGTCACCATTGCTTGCAGAGCTGAAGAAGCTGTGAGATAGGATCGTAGTGGCCTATGGAGGTACAAGAAAAGAATTTGTGTGCCTAACTCTGGAGAATTGCGACAAAAGATTCTTGCTGAAGCTCACCAAAGTAGATTTTCTATGCATCCTGGGTGACAAAGATGTATCGAAATTTGAAATAAATGTTCTGGTGGCCAGGCTTAAAGAAAGAAGTAGCTGATTATGTCTCAAAATGTTTAACCTGCCAGAAGATGAAGGTGGAATATCAGAAGCTGTCAGGAACCCTGCAACCCTTAGAAATACCACAATGGAAATGGGAGCAGATTTCTATGGATTTTGTCACAGGATTGCCAAGGACCTCAACTGGACACGATGCCATCTAGGTAATTGTGGACAGGTTGACAAAGTCAGCGCACTTCCTTCCGATTCGAGTTGACTATACTTTAGAAAGGCTGGAACGAATATATATTCAAGGAATCGTACGACTACATAGGATACCTTCGTAAATTGTCTCAGATCAAGTTTCGAGGTTTACTACTAGATTTTGGGGAGCTTTTCAGAAAGCGTTGGAAACAGAATTGCACACGAGTATAGCATACCATCCTCAGATAGACGGACAATCATAGCAGACAATCCAGACGTTAGAAGACATGTTACGATCATGTATGATAGACAACCAAAGCAGCTGGGATAAGTATTTGCTTTTGGTCAAATTCGTCTACAACAACAGTTTCCAATAAAGTATCGGGATGACATCATATGAAGCTCTCTATGGAAGAGGATGTCGGACACCATTGTGTTGGAATGACAATGGAGAAGCTAGTGTCTTAGGTCCAGGATTAGTGTAAGAAACTACTGAGAAGATAAAGGAGATTCGTCGGAAGATCCAGACAGCACAAAGCCGTCAAAAGAGCTATGCCGATAATAGATGTAGACCCTTAGAGTTTAGTGACGGAAACCGTCTTTCTAGAAGTAACCTCGATTACTGGAATAGGTAGAGTCCTTAAGACTAAAAAGCTTAACCCACGATACATAGAACTTTTCCAAATACTTAAAAGAGTCGGTCTAGTAGTTTATCAAATAGTCCTTCCTCCTTATTTATCAAACCTTCATGATGTTTTTCATGTCTCGCAACTTAAGAAATATATTCCCGACAAGACTCACGTTTTACAACCAGAGACAGTATAGTTATGAAATGATTTGACATATCAAGCATCATCGGTTTAGATCGTAGAAAGAAGTGATAAGCAGCTAAAAGGCAAGACTGTTCGCTTAGTCAAAGTAGCATGGGAACCAAGAGGAGAGGAAGAGCACACTTGGGAACTGGAAGATAAGATGAAAGCTGATTACCCACATTTATTCCTAGGTAACTGAAATTTTGAAGGCAAAATTTTCTTTTAGGAGGGTAGAATGTAATAACCCTGATTTTCGAGTACATGAGATCTTTTCTGAAAGTACGGATTTCTCCGGAAGATCAGTAAAGGGAACATCTCTGCTATATCATCAAGCATCTTAATCCTCATTATCATTATGCCATCTTTAAGCTAGAACCTCCTTTGAGGCAAGCTCGATAATGCAATCGCGAAGAACCTAGTTTTTGAACCGTATCGGTTGGCAGTTTTGATTCTGATTTTCGTAAATAGTCTCTGTTTGACGAACCGGACTCGATTCATGAGAGGAGAGAGATAATAGTATAATATTATCATTATATTAGTATAAGAACATGCTTGAATGATATTATCAGGTTACTTGGTCTATTTTTGTTAAAAACAGAAAATCGGTTTAACCGAGTTTACGGTTTACTAGTGCAGCTTAGCACCAGCACTCTCTGATGAATTTAGCAATGCTAAGGCCTCATTATACATGTTCTATTCTCATAATAAATATGTTACTAGTGTCATTTATAATAGTAGCTCAGAAAATAATTTTTAGAGATGTTTTTACGAGTGTTCCGGTACACCTAGTTTTAGTAGTTATACACCAGAGATATTTTAATATTACTTTAATCCACCTCCAAGCCAACCAATCACAACTCACCTTACACCCCCAAGACCTCCAAGGCTGTCTCATTTCATCATTTTGGCCTAAAATAACAAGAGAGAAAAGAGAGAAACTTTCATAAACACTTAATCTTCAAAGCTTGATTTCTTCTAAACTAAAACTCAAATCAAAACTCCGATTTCACCAAAATGATCCTCTCTTCTTCCTCTACATAACCATGTAACTTATCAAGGATGGAAATAAGGTGAGATGGCTGTCTCCCTCCCATTTCAATTCGGTTTTTAAGGAAAACCATGCAAAACATGTGTTTTCTTGATGTTCTTCCTTAGGAATCAAGCTTAACTTGACTTGAGGGCCAAGAAACGTGAATTTCCAGCAAGTCTAAGGTGAGATATCTCTTCCTAACATACTGAGTGAGATTTGGTCAGTTGAGGGTTTTTGGATTTAAAGTTGTTCTTGGTGTGATTTAGGAGGAAAAAGTGCTTAAGGACCACCTGAAAGTTTAACCGAATTAGGAGCAGCAAAACTAGGTAGGGTGTCACGAAATTAATCTTGATTATTTGTGTTTGAGTTGTGTGAATCTTGTATTATTTGGCTGTGCTAAAAATTGGTTGCATATATGACTGATTCTTGGTGAAAATTTGGTGAAATTTTGATGAAATTTGACGAAATTCAAGCTTTAAAGTTCATGTTCTTGGGCAGCTGGAAAAACGAAATCCTAAGCTTAAATTGAGGTTCAATTGGTGTTGAAATCATGTAGAAAAGATGGGGTTTTAGTGGCTGCAATTTTATTTTGAATTATGGTAAAAATCGGTTGCTAAAAAGACTGAAAAACGAGTAAAAAGAAAAGGCAGTTTTCTGTAAAAGCTTTAGAAAGACAACTTTAAGTGCAGAATCTCATAATTACCTTCATAAAACACTTAGGGAGTGGTAATAACATGATAGTGAGGCAAGGATAAATAAAAGATAAAAAGTTAAAAAAAAGATAAAAACCAAAGAAGAAGTCTGTAAAATTTTAACAACAGAAAAACAGACAGAGACTAGTGAACGAACTAGGGCAACTTAGTTAGTACTTGAGTTGCGACTAGGGTTAGGTATAATATGAAAAGTTAAACTGTTTCAGTATAGACTTAATGAACCTATACTTGGCACAGGCTAACTATTCATACCGAAATTTACATAAGCTTTAAATACATGCGTTAAGCAGAGAAATCAGAGCAGAGTATAGAAACACAGAAAACAGAGTAACCAGAGTAAAGTAAAGAGATAAAGAGAAAAAGAGTAATATAGATACAGATGAAAAGAGTAATCAGAGAAGAGAAAAGAGATACAGAGAACAGAGTAATTAAAGCAGAGTAAAGAGATACAGAGAAAAGAGAAACCAGAGCAGAGTAAAGAGATGTAAAGAGAAGAGTAATATAATAAAGAGATACTATATATATATATATATATGTTGCTTAATGCAACCCAAGAGATATTATATATATATTTGTTGCTTAATGCAACCCAAGGGATGTTTGTTTATTTATCTATTGCCCTAAGGCAACCCAAGAGTAATTTTCCGTTCCCAAGAGTATATTTCCTGCGAGTAGAAAGCAGAGGCTGTCTCAATAGAGCTGCTAATAATTATATGCACATTTATTTGAACGGAAAATCGTATCTGGGAAATCGTGAACTCGTGACCGGATAAATGTCGGGAATGCAGATGCTAACCGACACATGAGCTCATGGCCTACGCTAGGGCTAGACATGCATCATTCTTGTCTGCGCATCATTCTCTGTTGCATTCCTTTCTATGTGTGATCTACTTCTTTATGTTTGTCTGCTCGTATGCTATTTTTGTGCTTTATTTTCTTGTATTCTTTTGTTTGTGTTCTGCTTCTTGTTGTCTCTACTTTCTCTTTCTATCTTTATCTTCTGTATACTGCTTCGCTATATTATGTTATTCGTCTACTAATAGACCCCAAATAAATGAACGTAACTAATAACCCCGACCCTACTAAGAACTCCCCAGTTCTTACCCCTTCTCTCTCCCTTTCCCCTTCAGATGGAAGTAAGAGTTCCTTTCCATAGTTCGCTGATGATTGTACGCAAAAAGGGATTTCGCTCTAGGGGCAAATTAACTACGCGTTTAACAACGAATCAGGCTCATATGATAAATAATAGATAATAATTAGGAAGACAAATTGGTAGCGCTCAGTTTCCGGTATGATCTAGACATATTAAAAATTGGGTCGTTACAGTTCTTATTATTGGTTATGAGTCTTGTAAATTGGGGTTTTTAAAATAAGGAACAGGTAATTTAATTGACAGGAAAAATAAAATAATAATAATAAAATCTCTTGGCAAGGTTTTAGAACTGGAAATCCTGTCCTTGTTATCCTTATCAGGTGTGATGAGAATTGGATTTTGCTCCCACTCAGTTAAGTCAAGTGGACAAATTAATTTGATCCTCAGGTCCTAGTCAATTCCTATGGAAAGACTAGAGTTATTGGAGTACAAATTAATCAGCAACTCCCAATTTCAATCACTGCTTTATTTGACAACTCAAGCGTTACCAATTACTTAACCAACGCCAAAAGGAAGAAAATATCTAAATTAAATTAAAAGCATCAATATAAATATAAATAAAGCAAAGCAATCTTAAATCTGAAATACCTCAATAATGTGTATTAAATAAGAAAATCAAAACATGAATGTAGCATAAGTCAAGTTGAAAAGATAAATAATAATTAAAGTAATAAATAAAAATGGAAAATAAATTAAAGGAATATTAAACCTGTACTTGAAGAGAAGTAATCCTAAAATTAAGAGAAATTCTAATCCTAAATCCTAAGAGAGAGGAGAGAGCCTCTCTCTCTAAAAACTACATCTAAAAACCTAAAATTGTGAATTATGAGCTGATTGTTATGAATGAATGGATTCTCCCACTTTATAGCCTCTAATCTGTGTTTTCTGGGCTAAAAACTGGGTCGAAAACAGCCCAGAAATTGCTGGAGAAGAAATTTGCCACGCTGATTTTTGTCACTGCGATGCGTCCGCGTGGAGCACGCGTTCGCGTCACTTAGCATCAGGGCAACTATAGTATATTATATATCAAATCGAAGCCTCGGACATTAGCTTTCCAACGCAACTAGAACTGCGTCGTTTGGACCTCTGTAGCTCAAGTTATGACTGTTTTAGTGTGAGAGGGTCAGGTTGATAGCTTTGCAGTTCCTTCAACTTCTTGTATTCCTTCCACTTTTGCATGCTTCCTTTCCATCCTCCAAGCCATTCCTGCCCTGTAATCCCTGAAAACACTTAACGCACATATCAAGGCATATAATGGTAATAAGAGAGGATTAATAATAAGTAAATATAAGATGAAAGAGGCATGCTTTCAATCATAGCACAAAATCAGGAAGGAAAATATAAAACATGCGAATAGTATGAATAAGTGGGTAAAGAGTTGATAAAAACCACTCAATTAAGCACAAGATAAACCATAAAATAGTGGTTTATCAACCTTCCCACACTCAAACATTAGCATGTCCTCATGCTAAGCTCAAGAGAAGCTATAAAGGGGTGAAGAGAAATGGTAGAATGTATGAAATGCAACCTATCTATAGGAATGCAACTACATGCAAAAAAATGTTTCTATCTACTTGGTTAAAAGTAAATAAACCCTTCAAGAACAAACATGAACTGGATTTCACTAATTCAAATCATAAAAATGAAGTACAAATAGACTTGCAGAAGAAAATAGCTCATGAAAGCCGGGAACAAAGAATCGAGCATCGAACCCTCACCGGAAGTGTATACACTTTAATCACTCATGTGTTTAAGGTTTCGATTCTCTCAATTCTCTACTAACCTTGCTTTCTAAGGCTTGCTCTTCATCTAACAATCAACAAAAATTTAATGCACATATACACATATCAAGAGGTCTTTTAATTTTTGTAATGGGATTAGGGTCAAGGTAGGATTGTATTTGGCCAAGTGGACTAAAATCTGAATCCTTTAATTAACTTAAACTTTTCCCACCTAACTTAAGACAATCCATGTAATTACAATGCAAAATCTAACTGCCCATTAACTATGTTTTTCACATATTCATGCATTCTAATTTCAAGTACAGTACATATGCATTGCTTTCACCACTTACTTTAGGGCATTTTGTCCCCTTTTTTCTTTTTTTTCTTTTCTTTTTCTTACTTCTTTTTTTTTTTATATATATTTATATATATTTATATATATATATATATTTTTTTTTTTTTCTTTTCTTTTATTTTTCTCAATGCATATGATTAAATTATTGGATGCATGAATCATGTCCTAAACATTTTTTTTCATATTTTCAGAAAATTCTAACATACTCAATTCTCAAACCAAATGTTTCCAAATTCAACTTTCTCCATACTTAATTTATGAGCACTCTCACTAGTCTAAGCTAACCAAGGATTCAAATTAAGGACATTATTGTTTTCCGCTTAGAGTTAATGATGTGCTAAAGTAAAGAACAAAGGGGTATAATAGGCTCAACATTGGTTTGCAATGGATAATGAAAAGGTTAAGGCCATATGGGTATGTAAGTGGTGCACGAATTGTAAATCACACTTTTTACAACTCGTACCACTAACCAGCAAGTGCACTGGGTCGTCCAAGTAATACCTTACGTGAGTAAGGGTCGATCCCATAGAGATTGTTGGCTTGAAGCAATCTATGGTTATCTTGTAACTCTTAGTCAGGAAAACAATAAAATAATTCACTTATCAAATTTGATTGCAAGGAATAAAAGGGCAGAACACAAATTATACCTGTATGC
Source organism: Arachis ipaensis (assembly GCF_000816755.2). Taxonomy (NCBI): domain Eukaryota; kingdom Viridiplantae; phylum Streptophyta; class Magnoliopsida; order Fabales; family Fabaceae; genus Arachis; species Arachis ipaensis. Next base: position 53,319,842 of record NC_029790.2, on the reverse strand, counting down.
AATGATGGAGAATATGTTGGAGTTTTGGAGATGCTTTGTCTTCTGAAATTCTGCTTTCCTCTGCTTTCTGATTCACGCACGCATGTCCTCCTATGGCAAGCTGTGTGTTGGTGGATCACCGTTGTCAATGGCTACCATCCATCCTTCCAGTGAAAAGGGTTCAGATGCGCTGTCACCGCACGGCTAATCATCTGCAGGTTCTCAATCGTACCGGAATAGGATTTACTATCCTTTTGCATCTGTCACTATGCCCAGCACTCACGAGTTTGAAGCTCGTCACAATCATTCAATCTCTGAATCCTACTCGGAATACCACAGACAAGGTTTAGACTTTTCGGATTCTCTTGCATGCTGCCATCAATCTAGCTTATACCACAAAGATTCCGATTAAGAGATCTAAGAAATATTCATTCATTCTACAGTGGAACATAAGTGGTTGTCAGGCACGCGTTCGTGGAGGAATGATGATGATTGTCACGTTCATCACATTCATATTGAAGTGCGAATGGATATCTTAGATAGGAACATGCATGTTTGAATGGAAAACAGAAATACTTGCATTAATTCATCGAGACACAGCAGAGCTCCTCACCCCCAACAATGGAGTTTAGAGACTCATGCCGTCAAAAGGTACAAAGTTCAGATCTAAAATGTCATGAGATACAAGATAAGTCTCTAAAAGTTGTTTAAATACTAGACTAATAAACTAGGTTTACAGAAAATGAGTAAACTAAGATGGATAGTGCAGAAATTCACTTCTGGGGCCCACTTGGTGTGTGCTGGAGCTGAGACTTAAGCTAATCACGTGCATAGGGCTGTTTTGGGCGTTCAACGCCAGCTTTGGATCCTTTTCTGGCGTTGAACTCCAACTTGTAACCTGTTTCTGGCGCTGGACGCTAGACTACAACATAGAACTGGCGTGGAACTCCAGTTTACATCATCTATCCTTGAGCAAAGTATGGACTATTATATATTGCTGGAAAGCCCTGGATGTCTACTTTCCAACGCAATTAAAAGCGCGCCATTTGGAGTCTTGTAGCTCCAGAAAATCTATTCCGAGTACAGGGAGGTCAGAATCCAACAGCATCAGCAGTCCTTTTTCAGCCTGAATCAGATTTCTGCTCAGGTCCCTCAATTTCAGCCAGAAAATACCTGAAATTATAGAAAAACACACAAACTCATGGTAAAGTCCAGAAATATGAATTTTGCCTAGAAACTAGTAAAAATAAACTAAAACCTAACTAAAACACACTAAAAACTATATGAAATTAACCCCAAAAAGCGTATAAAATATCCGCTCATTACAACACCAAACTTAAACCGTTGCTTGTCGTCAAGAAACTAGATAAATAAAATAGAATACAAATAATTTAAGAAGCAATAATATCTCAGAGTTTTTTTTTTGAGTGAAGCTCAGATTCTAATTAGATGAGTGGGACTAGTAGCTTTTTGCTTCTGAACAGTTTTGGCATCTCACTTTATCCATTGAAGTTCAGAGTGATTGGCATCTATAGGAACTCAGAATTAAGATAGTGATATTGATTCTCCTAGGGCTATTGGCTTTTTGCTCTTGCCTTTTGGTTTTAAGAGCTTTGGCTTTTTCTGCTTGCTTTTTCTTTTTCTTTCTCTATGTTTTTTTTTCTGCAAGCTTTTGTATTCACTGCTTTTTCTTGCTTCAAGAATCATTTTTATGATTTTTCAGATTATCAATAACATGTCTCGTGTTCATCATTCTTTCAATAGCCAACATATTTAACAGTCTTAAACATCAAATTCAAAAGACATATGCACTGTTCAAGTATTCATTTAGAAGACAGAAAGCATTGCCACCACATGTAAATAATTAGAATTTATCTTATTAAAAACTCAAAAAATATTTCCTCTTATTCTAAAGAAATTCTTCTATTTTATTCATGTTTAATGATGATGATAAAATTAAATTATAGCTTAATTGGAGATAAAATAAAAAATATAGATACTAATTACTACTATATGACTCCTAAGGTAAAACTAGAATGAAAACAGTTATCACAGAGTTAAGGCTAAGATTGGAATTTAACAACCTTTGTTCTGGGAAGTGGATGTTCCTCTAATCTGTGGGGTGCTTGGTCCTTCAAGAGATAATTTCTGGCGCTTCAATTACCTTAAATCACGCCCTTCATCCTCCTGTTCTTTAAGCAAATAGCAAAGAATGCTACTTTGTTCCTTTTGTTCTTTCTTTATTTGTTCCATAGTTTCTTGCATCTTGGTAATAGATGTCTCAAGATACTCCCAGTATTCAGATTGAGGGATTTCTGGGAGAAATTCCTGTGTTCTCTTCTTGATGGGGTCATCCTGTGCTTGTTGTTTTTCCATTGATGCTTTGGTGATTGGTCGCTCAACTGAGATATACTCAGTTATTCCCATCCTTACTCCAGCGTCCTTGCAGAGCATAGAAATCAAGCTTGGATAAGCCAACCTGGCATCTTTGGAATTTTTGTTTGCAATTTTGTAAAATTCAGTTGAAATCAGTTGATGAACTTCCACTTTTTTTCCCATCATGATGCAATGGATCATCACTGCTCTTCTAATAGTGACTTCAGAACGGTTGCTAGTGGGCAGCAGAGAATGCCTAATGAAGTCCAGCCATCCTCTGGCGACTGGTTTGAGATCTTCTCTTTTGAGTTGATTTGGGACACCTTTCGTGCTGGTGGTCCACCTGGCTCCAGGGATACATATATCCTCTAGAATCTTCTCCAGGCCCTTGTCTGTTCTCATCATTCTCCTATTGAAGGAGTCTGGATCATCTTTCAGCTGAGGTAGCTTTAAGATCTCCCTGATCTTGTCAGGGTGGGTATGAACAATCTTTCCTCTGACCAAGGTCCGATAGTCATAGAGAGCAGATCCAGATAGTCTTTGCTTGTCTGTTTGCCACATATTAGCATAGAACTCCTGAACCATATTCCTTCCCACTTTCGTTTCAGGATTAGCTAGGATTTCCCAGTTCCTGATTCGAATTTGCTCCTGGATCTCCGGATATTCACCTTCTTTCAGATCGAATCTAACTTCCGTGATCACTGATCTTAAACCCATTATTTTGTAATAATGGTCTGAATGTTCTTTAGTTAAGAACTTCCCTTGATTCCAAAGTGGTTTTGGAACACTCTCTTTCTTGCCTCTTGGAGTGGGTTGTTTTCCGTTAGGAGCCATGATCTTAGTGGGTATGGTTTAGTGATCACGGATAAACACACCAAACTTAGAGGTTTGCTTGTCCTCAAGCAAAAGAAAAGAAAGGAGAGGGATAGAAGGAGAGCTAGTGTAGGATGGTGGATGAGAGGAAGGAGGCCGAATGGGTTTTTAAAAGGGAGGGGGTTTTCGAAAATAGGGAGAAAGATAAGATAGAAGATATGATTTTTTAAAAAAAATAAGTATGATAAGAAAAGATAGAATTTAAAATTGAAAAGATATGAAAGATATTTGAAAAAGATAAAATTGGATTTTTGAAAAAGATAATATGGAGATTTGAAAAAGATATTGATTAGTTGGAAAGATTTTTGAATGAAAAGAGATAGATTTGTTTTGAAAATTTTGAAAAAGAGTTGAATTGGATTGAAAAAAAGGATTTGTGCTTATGGATTAAGATACATTTAATATTTTTAAAGAAGGGTTTTTAGAAATTAGGGATTTTAGAAATCAGGGTTTGTAACATGTTTATGCAAGAAATCATGAATTGAAACATGAAAATTAAGATTAAAATGAAAAATATGAAGAAAAAAACGAAATTACCTCCTCCCCACCATCCTGGCGTTTGAACGCCCAAACACTGCATGTTTTGGGCGTTCAACGCCCAACTGCTGCTTCTCCTGGGCGTTCAACGCCCAGCAGTTGCTTCTTTCTGGCGTTGAACGCCAGGAACTCCTTTGTCATTGGGCATTTTTCTGAACGCCCAGGATGCTGTAAATCTGGCGTTAAATGCCCAGAAGGAGCTTCTTTCTGGCGTTCAACGCTCAGAAGATGCTTCTTTCTGGCGTTTAACGCCCAGATGGCTATCCTTACTGGCGTTCAACGCCCAGTGGATGCTTCTTTTGGGCGTTGAACGCCAAAAACAGACTATTACTGGCGTTTTCTTGCCAGTGAGCTCTTTTTCTCTATTTTGTGTGCAGAATCTTTCTGTAACCCTGTCAACTTATACAATTGACTCTTTACCTTAGTATCAGTGAACTTTATATAAACAAATAAAATCAAGAATAGGGCAAAATGCTTAGAGGAAGTGATGCCCCATGGCTGGGTTGCCTCCCAGCAAGCGCTTCTTTATTGTCTTTAGCTGGACCTTGCTGATTTTTTTAATCTAGCCTCAGCCTTGAGCACTCTTGCTCAACATTGCCTTCAAGATAGTGCTTGATTCTCTGTCCATTAAGAATGAACTTCTTATCAGAATCAATATCTTGAAGCTCCACATAACCATATGGTGATACACTTGTAATCACATATGGTCCCCTCCACGGGGACTTCAGTTTCTCGGGGAATAGCCTGAGCCTAGAGTTAAACAACAGAACCTTTTGTCCTGGTTCAAAGATTCTAGATGACAGCTTTTTTTCATGCCACTTTTTTTATTTCTCTTTATAAAGCTTGGCATTTTCGAAAGCAGTGAATCTGAATTCCTCTAGCTCATTTAGCTGGAGCAATCTTTTTTCTCCAGCTAATTTGGCATCAAAGTTTTGGAATCTGGTTGCCCAGTAGGCTTTATGTTCCAGTTCCACGGGCAGGTGGCATGCCTTACCATACACAAGTTGGTATGGAGAGGTCCCTATAGGAGTCTTGAATGCTGTTCTGTAAACCCACAGAGCATCATCCAAGCTTCGTGCCCAATCCTTTCTACGGGTACTTACAGTCCGTTCCAGGATTCTTTTTAGTTCTCTGTTAGAGACTTCAGCTTGCCCATTTGTCTGTGGATGATATGGAGTCGCCACCTTGTGGCGAATCCCATACCAGACCATGGCAGAGCAAAGCTGTTTGTTGCAGAAGTGAGTGCCCCCATCACTGATTAGTACCCTGGGAACACCAAACCTGCTGAATATATGTTTCTGGAGGAACTTCAGCACTGTTTTAGTATCATTGGTGGGTATGGAAATGGCCTCAACCCATTTTGATACATAGTCAACTGCCTCCAGAATATAAGTGTTTGAGTATGATGGTGGGAAAGGCCCCATGAAATCAATACCCCATACATCAAACAACTCAATCTCCAAGATTCCTTGTTGAGGCATGGCGTAACTGTGAGGCAAATTACCAGCTCTCTGGCAACTGTCACAGTTACGTAAAAACTCTCGGGAATCTCTGTAGAGTGTAGGCCAGTAGAAGCCACATTGGAGGACCTTGGTGGCTGTTCGCTCACCTCCGGAATGACCTCCATATTGCGACCCATGGCAATGCCATAAGATCCTTTGTGCTTCTTCTTTAGGCACACACCTACGGATTATGCCATCTGCACATCTCTTAAAGAGATAGGGTTCATCCCACAAGTAGTACTTTGCATCAGTAATTAATTTTTTCTTTTGTTGCCTGCTGTAGTCCTTGGGAATGAACCTTGCAGCTTTGTAGTTTGCAATGTCTGCAAACCATGGTGTTTCCTGAATGGCAAACAAATGCTCATCAGGAAAGGTCTTAGAGATTTCAAGAGAGAGGACTGACGTCCCTTCTATTGGCTTTATCCGGGACAGATGGTCAGCCACTTGGTTCTCTGTCCCTTTTCTGTCTCTTATTTCTATATCAAAATCTTGCAGAAGTAACACCCATCTTACGAGTCTGGGTTTTGAATCCTGCTTTGTGAGTAGATATTTAAGAGCAGCATGATCTGTGTACACAATTACTTTTGATCCTACTAAGTATGATCTAAACTTGTCAATGGCATAAACCACTGCAAGCAATTCTTTTTCTGTGGTTGTGTAATTTTTCTGGGCATCATTCAAAACACGGCTAGCATAATAAATGACATGCAGAAGCTTGTCATGCCTCTGCCCTAGTACTGCACCAATGGCGTGATCACTAGCATCACACATTAGCTCAAATGGTAATGTCCAGTCTGGTGCAGAAATAACTGGTACTGTGACCAGCTTGGCTTTCAGCGTTTCAAACACCTGCAGACACTCTGTGTCAAACACAAATGGCGTGTCAGCAGCTAGCAGATTGCTCAGAGGTTTCTTTCTGGTGGCTGTATTGAGCCTTCTGTAGTCAATACACATGCGCCACTCTGTAACTGTTCTTGTAGGAACCAGTTCATTCTTTTCATTATGAACCACTGTCATGCCTCCCTTTTTGGGGACAACTTGGACAGGGCTCACCCAGGGGCTGTCAGAAATAGGATAAATAATCCCATCCTCCAGTAATTTGGTGACCTCTTTCTGCACCACTTTCTTCATGGCTGGATTTAGCCGCCTCTGTGGTTGAACCACTGGTTTAGCATTATCCTCCAATAAGATTTTGTGCATGCATCTAGCTGGGATTATGCCCTTAAGGTCACCTACGGACCACCCAAGAGCTGTCTTGTGTGTCCTTAGCACTTGAATACCATTTCCATCACTACAAAGTCAGTGGGAAAGGCAAATGGCCCAACTCTGACAATCATGTCTTCAATCATGCCTGATGGGTATTTAATGGAGCCATCAGCAAGTTGGAGACATATCCGGGTTAGTTTAACTTCTTCAGTTAAACCAAGCTTTCTGATAGTGGATGCAGGTATTAGGTTGATGCTTGCCCCAAGATCACATAAAGCTGTCTTGGTGCAATTACCTTCTAATAAGCATGGTATCAGAAAACTCCCAGGGTCTTTAAGCTTTTCAGGAAAGCTTTTCATAATGACTGCACTGCATTCTTCAGTGAGGAAAACTCTTTCAGTTTCTCTCCAATCCTTCTTATGACTCAAGATCTCTTTCATGAACTTGGCATAAGAAGGTATTTGCTAAAGTGCCTCTACAAATGGAATCTTTATTTCAAGAGTCCTGAGATAATCTGCAAAGCGAGCAAATTGCTTATCCTGCTCCTCTTGGCGGAGTTTTTGAGGATAAGGTATCTTGGCTTTATATTCCTCAACCTTAGTTGCTGTAGGGTTATTTCCTACAGAAGTGGTTGAAGAAGCCTTTTTAGATGGGTTGTCATTAGCACTTGTGTGTGTCTGATCCCTCATTGGCAATTGAGTGCCAGAGTTAGAAGCTGGAGTGACGTTAGACACCAGCTCCTCACCTGTTCCTGGCGTCTGAACGTCAGAACTGTGCTTCTTTTGGGCGTTCAACGCCAGATCCTTGCTTGTTTCTGCCGTTGAACGCCAGTCTTGAGCATGGTCTGGGCGTTCTGCGCTAGCCTTCCACCCAATTTCTGGCGTTTTAGCGCCAGAATTATTTTTCCCTGGGCTCTTACTGTCCTTAGGTGGATTTTGGGTGGTTTGCTCATTTCTTGGCTTCTTGCTGCCTTGAGGTGGGGTATTTAATGTCTTTCCACTTCTCAATTGAACTGCTTGGCATTCTTCTGTTATTTGTTTTGACAGCTGCTGCTTTGTTTGCTTCAATTGTTCTTCCATATTTATATTAGCCATCCTTGTCTCTTGTAGTCTATCCTTGAATTCGGCTAACTGCTTTGTTAGAAAGTCCAATTACTGATCAAATTCAGTAGCTTGTTTTACAGGACTGAGTTCAGCAGTTACTGTTTTAACCTCTTCTTTCATGGAAGGGTCACTGCTTAGGTACAGATGTTGATTTCTGGCAACTGTATCAATGAGCTCTTGGGCTTCTTCAACTGTCTTTCTCATGTGGATAGATCCACCAGCTGAGTAATCTAGAGACATCTGAGCTCTTTCTGCAAGCCCATAGTAAAAGATGTCTAACTGAACCCACTCTGAAAACATTTCAGACGGGCATTTTCGTAGCATCTCTCTGTATCTCTCCCAGGCATCATAAAGAGATTCATTATCTCCTTGTTTAAAGCCTTGGATGTCCAGCCTTAGCTGTGTCATCCGTTTTGGGGGAAAGTATTGATTCAGGAATTTTTCTGTCAGCTGTTTCCATGTCCTTATGCTGGCCTTAGGTTGGTTATTTAACCACCTCTTAGCTTAGTCTTTTACAGCAAATGGAAACAGTAATAATCTATAGACATCCTGATCTAGTTCCTTATCATGTACTGTGTCAGAAATCTATAAAAACTGTGCCAGAAACTCTATAGGTTCTTCTTGTGGAAGACCGGAATACTGGCAACTTTGCTGCACCATGATAATGAGCTGAGGATTCAACTCAAAGCTACTGACTCCAATGGAGGGTATGTAGATACTACTCCCATATGAAGCAGTAGAGGGGTTAGCATATGACCCCAGAGTCCTCTTGGACTGTTCATTTCCGCTTAGGTCCATGATGGAGAAAGGGAGATGATGTAAAATAGAAGAAAATATTTTTATTTATATAATTATTTATTTATTTCGAAAACAAAACAAATAAAAATAAAATAAATAAAAATAGCTGAAGATTTTCGAAAAAAATGAGGAGAGAGAAAGTGGTTAGGAAGTTTTGAAAAGGATATGATGATTTTTGAAAAAGGTTTTAAATTTTGAAATAAAAATCTGAATTTTAAAGGTAAATTTCAAAAATTTACTTTAAAATAGAGAGAAAATATATTTTTGGATTTAAAGAGGAGAGAGAAAAACAATAAGATAGTACAAGATTTAAAATTTTTTAGATCTAATGCTCCTTGTTTTCGAAAATTTTGGAGGGAAAACACCAAGGAACACCAAACTTAAAAATTTTAAGATCAAGACACAAGGAAACTCAAGAACACTTTGAAGACTCACAAGAACACAAGAACATGAAGAAAGAACACCAAACTTAAAATTTTTAGAAAACCAAACTAAAATTTTCGAAAAACAAAGAAAAATCAACAAGAAAACACCAACTTAAAATTTGGCATAAGATTTACTCAAAGAAAAATTATTTTTGAAAAAGATTTTAAAAATAGGCTAGCCAATTACTAAGAACATAAGCACCACGCTCTAGCTAATTGAGCTATAAGTTTAAAGTGTTTTAACAAGGTATAAATAATAAAAGACTCTAAACCAAAAAGAAAATTTTTTCCTAATCTAAGCAACAAAGTAAACCGTTAGTTGTCCAAACTCAAACGGTCCCCAGCAACGGCGCCAAAAAATTGTTGCACGAATTGTAAATCACACTTTTTACAACTCGTACCACTAACCAGCAAGTGCACTGGGTCGTCCAAGTAATACCTTACGTGAGTAAGGGTTGATCCCACGGAGATTGTTGGCTTGAAGCAATCTATGGTTATCTTGTAACTCTTAGTCAGGAAAACAATAAAATAATTTACTTATCAAATTTTCCTCACCCCCAACAATGGAGTTTAGAGACTCATGCCGTCAAAAGGTACAAAGTTCAGATCTAAAATGTCATGAGATACAAGATAAGTCTTTAAAAGTTGTTTAAATACTAGACTAATAAACTAGGTATACAGAAAATGAGTAAACTAAGATGGATAGTGCAGAAATCCACTTCTGGAGCCCACTTGGTGTGTGCTGGGGCTGAGACATAAGCTAATCACGTGCATAGGGCTGTTTTGGGCGTTCAACACCAGCTTTGGATCCTTTTCTGGCGTTGAACTCCAACTTGTAACCTGTTTCTGGCGCTGGACGCCAGACTGCAACATGGAACTAGTGTTGAACGCTAGTTTACGTCATCTTTCCTTGAGCAAAGTATGGACTATTATATATTGCTAGAAATCCCTGGATGTCTACTTTCCAACGCAATTGGAAGCGCGCCATTTGGAGTCCTGTAGCTCCAGAAAATCCATTCCGAGTGCAGGGAGGTCAGAATCCAACAGCATCAGCAGTCCTTTTTTAGCCTGAATCAGATTTCTGCTCAGCTCCCTCAATTTCAGCCAGAAAATACCTGAAATTACAGAAAAACACACAAACTCATAGTAAAGTCCAGAAATATGAATTTTTCCTAGAAACTACTGAAAATAAACTAAAAACTAACTAAAACACACTAAAAACTATATGAAATTAACCCCAAAAAGCGTATAAAATATCCGCTCATCAGTAAGCTCAGTGAAACAAAGGCCTCGATCATGTAAATGGATGGATACATCAAATAATGGAAATATAGAATTAAGCAAGACAAAAATCACAATTTTAGAGAGAACAACACACACCAAAAATAAAATTTTGCTTGATAAAATGCAACCAATCAAATAGGCTCAAAATCTCACTGGTTTTGTGTGTTCAAGCTCTAAACCATGTTCCAGTATAATATTTCTTCAAACAAGTTTAACATTAAATTTTATTCAAATTTGTGAAATGCTCTAAAAGGTTTCTTGAAAAAGAAAATATTACTTCAACCAAGTGGTAAAATATGCACAAAATCAAATAATCATGCAATTAAACTTGCAAATGCAACAACTAACAAGGAAAATAAACCATTGGTGTTGAGATAGGAGAATAACTAACCCCTGGAAGTCGGTATCGATCTCCCCACACTTAAAGATTGCACCGTCCTCGGTGCATGCCAAGATGTGCACATGGATGGGGGTTGTGGTTCCTTAGCTGGGGCTCTTTTTGTTCCTTTCCTTTCTAGTGGTTTGGGAGTAGCTTTCTCTTTACCCTTCTTGGTGGCCGTCCTAAAAAGGGAAAAAGAAAGTAACTTTTAAAGCTAAGGGTTAGAGCAAGGAAGAGAGCGGGAAAGGTGGTAATCAATGCACAATAAAGAAGAATGACGTTAACACATGGTCATGACTACATGTGAAAAGTTCATCAATGGAAATATAGCAAGTGCATGTAATGAAAATTAAATGCAAGATGTTTATTGGTATGTTGGCAAAGGCATGAGTAGCATAGATCAAGCATTCCTTGTCCAAGTTAGATTACCAAGTCTTTCAAACTAACAACATGTTTGTAATAACAATTATATTTAAGTAATAAAATATTAAAAGAGTTTTGTGAAAAACAAGCATTTAGAGTAGTAGACAAAAAAAAATTGAAAAATAGTGCACAATGCCATACGGGCTTTTCCACAAACACATAGCAAGCATGGTAAATAAGCTATTGAAAGTATTAAATTGAACATGCAAGCAACCCATAAAATTAATATATAATTGTCAAACAATTCCCTTAATAATCCAAATAAATTTCTAACACCAATAATGAAATGAATTAAAGTATGCAAATAAATTAAATGAAATAGAATGGAAGTGAAGAGGGATGAGAAGTTAAAAAGATGAAGAAGAAGAAAGTAAGAAAGGATAAGAAAAAGTAGGATTGGGGAAGAAAAGATAAGATATTTGGTGCTGATCTGGATAAGTTGTGCGGCGTAGGTGACGCTAGCGCGTGGGTCACGCGCTCGCGTGGATAGCGCTTCTATGAAGTAACGCGGATGCGTGGGTCACGCGTTTGCGTGGAGTGATTTGTGCCATTAACGCGAGTGCAGCCTCACGTTCGCACAACTCCTTGTTCGAAACTCTTTTTGCCAAATTTTTGGGTGACGCGGTCGCGTGATTGACACGATCGCGTGAATGGCCATTTTTGAAAAGCGATGCGGACGCGTGGGGCACGCGTTCGCGTGGTAAGGCTTGTGCTTCTAGCACCGTTCCAGCCCCATTCCAGCCTAACTTGCTGCCAAACACCCTTTTTTACGTCAATTTTAGAGCATGCGTTCGCGTGGGTGATGCGGACGCGTGGGAGGAATTTTTCCTACATGACGCGGATGCGTCAGCGACGCGGTCGCGTGGATCAATTTGTGCCAAAGGCACACCTCCAACCATGCTCTCGCGTGACTCTTTGTTCACTTTTCTTTTCTTCCTAATGCACTTGTGACGCGGACGCGTCGGCGACGCTGTCGCGTCGCGTGCGAAATTTTTTTATTTATTTTATTTTATTTTATTTTTTTATGCTTGAAAAATGCAGAATGCAAAATGCAATGCTGATATGGATGTTATGAACAATTCCAGGTTCAATAAAATAGAATAAAACTAAAAACAAACAAAACGAAATAAAATTAAAATTGAGAAAGGGACGATCATACCATGGTGGGTTGTCTCCCACCTAGCACTTTTAGTTAAAGTCCTTAAGTTGGACATTTGATGAGCTTCCTGTTATGGTGGCTTGTGCTTGAATTCGTCCAGAAATCTCCACCAATGTTTGGAATGCCAACAGCCTCCGGGTCCCAAACTAGGCGCAGAAAGCCTTCAAGTAAGTTAAAGCAAGTGACAAGGCCCCAAGAGTGTTGATTGCCAGAATGAATTCCAGGGTCCCAAATCTTGCTTTTGCACCCGTCTTCTTGTTGATCATTATGATTCCATCCGGGTAGCAAGCAATCTGAATTCTCACTAAAGCGGCCAAACAACTTCCTAGACCCATACAAAAACTAGGCGCAGAAAGCCTTCAAGTAAGTTAAAGCAAGTGACAAGGCCCCAAGAGTGTTGATTGCCAGAATGAATTCCAGGGTCCCAAATCTTGCTTTTGCACCCGTCTTCTTGTTGATCATTATGATTCCATCCGGGTAGCAAGCAATCTGAATTCTCACTAAAGCGGCCAAACAACTTCCCAGACCCATACAATTTAATATTCTTCCAACCATGATACTTCAGCCGTGAGCTTCCTACCACAATGAACCTAGGATTGTGTTGCCAACCACTAACCATCTCCCTCTTACTCTTA